>NC_138230.1:34813325-35333565 GCF_964197995.2 Scardinius erythrophthalmus
TCGACTCTACAGCAGGTTGCGTGCTGCGTTCGTTGAATAAATGACACTGACACCGCAAATATGCAGATAAGAATGTTAACCCAAGTGTTTAGGAATATAATGTTATAATAATAGCTAAATAACCAGGATTAACCCATAAAGTTTGAGCAGTGTGAAACGTGAAGCAAGATAACTCAGGACTCCGTTTACCCAGGGTTTAGAATGACCCAGGGTTAACTATTTCAAGTGTGAAAAGCCCTTCTCTTTGTCTGAGAAATAATATGCACTGAAGACTGCTTTGATCTAAATCCTGTCTTTACTACTAGATGACAAATCCAGCCATACAGAATGACTTCAGCTACTATAGGAGGACCATCAGCAGGAATCGTCTGAACAACCAGCAGGTAAGATCAACGATCTGCTGAAATCGACATTACTATAGAAGTGTTCACTCTACCACTGAGTTAGACACGTTCCTGGGTCAGCATATTTTGTTGATCCTGGAACAACATTCCTGTCCAAAATGTAGTCCACCTACTGTAACCTTGGTTATGAGCTTAAACTTGATATAAACTGTAAACTTGTCCCTCAAATCTGATTGGTGGAAAGGAATGTTGTTCCAGGATCAACAAAGATGTTGATCCAGGAACATGTTGCACTTGGTGAAATCAGGTTCTGCAAAGGAGCACATCCGTTTCCAATGAAAACGACAAATCAAAATGAAAAATAGTGCAGAACACCAACTAGCAACCTACAGTTGAACAACCCCAAAACTAACCATTTGAGAATTTTATAAATGTCTGAGCAGAGATTACATTTGCATGTGGAGGTTAGTGAATGTGTTACTTAAAAAAGAAGCCTTTATATGCAACCGAAACATCTGAAGTAACATTTTCCATTTGCATTACAGTTAGAAGCTGAGAATGAAGTAAATAATGAAATGGCCAATCGGATGTCGCTCTTCTACGCTGAAGCCACACCCATGCTCAAAACCCTGAGCAATGCTACGACTAAGTTTGTGTCGGAGGTAAGTAAGGTTTTCACAGAGGCTGTGTCTGAAATCACCCCCTTTACCCTTAAATAGGGCACTATTTGAGGGAACAGCCATTTGTAGTGGTGTCCGAAACCAAGGTGGACATTATCAAGAGCACTCATTCACTCCCACATTGCATCGCAATAACGTGTGTATAATCGATGTACGCTCAACGGTAAGAGAATACCCATAATGCACTGGAAGACGCCAGAAGATGGCACCCGCAGCTGAATCATCCATCCATCCATTTTCCAAACCGCTGATCCAATTTGGGTGCAGTGTAATATCATACAGGTATAAATTCCTTTTTAAATGATTATTGTTTAATTAAGATTTATACATGCTAGTTTCCATGACAGCGTTCAAGATAAATCTTTTCATTACTACTGGAGCGGCCAGTTTGCTAAGCACAACTATGCAAAAGTGGCAGCCCTTCCGGCTCACTCAGTTTCCAAATTCACTCACTCCTACTAGTGGACTATATTAGTGGAGTAATGTAGGGGACAGTGAATGAGGGTATAGGGGAAGATTTCGAACACAGCCTAAATCTTCTGTAAATGTAGAAAACAGAAATTTTGTCGCCCTCTAGAGGCTCTTACTTGTCTTGATTCACATGCATGTTGCAGAATAAGACTTTGCCAATCGAGGACACAACAGATTGCCTGAGCACTATGGCCTGTGTGTGCCGTGTCATGCTGGAGACTCCGTAAGTTCATCTGATTCAACGTCTTCCCAATAAAAGAATGCAATTATTTGAGTTTTTATTCATGTCAGTTATCCAGAATAGGTTAATTTTTGTTTAAAATGATCGCTATGTCCTGTCCCAAGGGAGTACCGGTGCCGTTTCACTAACACAGACACCATGCTGTTCTGCATGCGTGTGATGGTGGGCGTCATCATCCTTTATGACCACGTTCATCCAGTGGGTGCCTTTGCCAAGACCTCCAAGATTGATGTAAGACCAACTTATTTATTTAAGATACAGTGAACCTTAAAAATATATGAATGTCATTGCCCTCTGCTGCAGGTCTGAAATATCAAGTTCATCAACTACACATCTTTGCATGTCATATTTAAATATACACTACCGTTCAAAAATTTGGAAAAATTACGATTTTTAAAAGGAGTCTCTTATGCTCACCAACACCAAGGCTGCATTTATTTGACCAAAAACACAAGTAAAAATAATAGTTTTCCAATTTAATATACTTTGAAATGTAATTTATTCTTATGATGGCAATGCTGAATTATATTAGAAAAAAAATCTTTAAAATTGTAACAGCATTTCACAATATTACGGTTTTGTATGTTTGATCAAATTATTGCAGCTGACGAGAAAGAAAGACTTTCTTTCAAAAACATTCAAAAAATATATTTATTCCAACCTTTTTACTGGTAGTGTTTTTGAATGCAGGTGACATCTGAGATCTGCAGGGATTTTCAGTAAATAACGACTTAAATGTTTCTCAGTTCCTCACATAAATGCTATTGTATGACTTTAGAAGACTTGCAATATAGTGCCCAGGTGGACTACATTTAAAGGTCCTGTTCTTCGTGATCCCATGTTTCAAACTTAAGTTAGTGTGTAATGTTGCTGTTAGAGCATAAATAATATCTGTAAAATTATAAAGCTCAAAGTTCAATGCCAAGCGAGATATTTTATTTAACAGAAGTCGCCTACATCGAACGGCCCGTTTGGACTAATCCCTCTACTTCCTTCTTTAATGACGTCAGTAGAACAGTTTTTTGACTAACCTCCGCCCACAGGAATGCTCTCTCAACTCTACCGAAATTCGTTTATGTACTTGCGCACTTCTAATAACTTACTGTGTTTACTCAGCTCTTACGGTGATTTTCTGAAGTAAAACTGACACTTCATCTTTTGTGTGATGTACAATAAACTTTATTAAACTCATCAGTATATGTTTGATCATCATTCGGACCTATAAATAAATAATGGATACATACAAGCAGATGACAAATACGTTATAATAAACTACTAAACTATACCTGTTCCATCTCTATACAGCACTCTGACTCTGTAGGCATTATTGTCCGACTCGAAATGAACACCGTTACTGAGAGTTTCTGATATTATCATCATTCCGTGAGATGAAATTGTCCTGAGAGACTGAGCGCGAGCTCATGAAGCTCCGCCCCCTGGGCCGTCCAGCAGCAGCTTATTTGCATTTAAAGGGCACACACTAAAACAGCGTGTTTTTCTGAGCCCCAAAAAATGACAATTTAAACATGCTGTAAAAAAATGATCTGTTGGGTATTTTGAGCTGAAACTTCACATACACACTCTGGGGACATCAGAGACTTATTTTACATCTTGTGAAAAGGGGCATAATACGGGACCTTTAAGGTGCTCATTTGGCATTTTGGGAGCTTGACATCATCAGTCCCGGCTTTCAGTTTATGGAAATGAGCAAGCTGGATGATTCTAATATCTCCGCATATTGTGGTGCACCTTAATCTACCTGGAACAGCACTATAGGGGTTTGTGATTGTTCACATATGTGGGGCTGTCCATGATCGCAGTCAGGGGTGAGGGAAAAAAAGGGGTGACCTTTCTTTTAAAGCTGTTTTTTCGCATGCGTGTGTGTGTTTTGCAGATGAAGGGCTGCATCAAGGTGTTGAAAGAGCAGCCTTCAAACAGCGTGGAGGGACTGTTGAATGCACTGAGGTGAGTGTGGAGTAAAATGTCTTTGCACAAAGAATGAGCAGCACATGTATGACCTGAAAATGTACTTTCTTTCATCCAGGTATACAACAAGACATTTAAATGATGACAGCACCTCTAAACAAATCAGGGCTCTGCTTCAATGAGAGCAGGAGGAGAGGGAGGAACCACAGAGAAAGAGACTGTCAGAGAACAAGCGATGGTGGCTGGCAATCCTCTTAAACCTGTTTGTTTACAAGAGCAACTTGATCTCAAATTAAATAAGATATTCTAGAAAAGAAAAAGGAATACGAAAATAAATATATATATAGAGAGAGACTGTTGATGGTTCATCACCGTGTGTCATTTTATAAAAGCAGGAAAAATAGAGATATATATGTATATTAAAATTCATTACTTAAACAAAACTACCCGGTGTGGATGTAAAGGTCTTTCAAAAACATTAAATATTTAAGAATTGAGTTAAAAAGCGGTAGTTAAAACCACCAACAAAACTGGTTCATATTCCAAGTTACGTCTGAGAGTATTTTTGCACACTTGAAACGGAATCCCACCTCACAGGAAAGACTTTAACATGGCTTGAAACTGTATATTTCAGATCCTTTTTCATGCGTTTAGACTTGATTTGATTTGCAATGCCTTTGCCTCGTTATCCTCGATATGCTTCATCCAATGCATTCTGGGAATTGTGGGTTTCCCGATTAAAACTGCAGTCCTTGGCATTTCATCTACGGCACAAAGTCTGTTAAAGGATAAATGTAAAGATCACATACTTGAGACACATCTCTGCTGACATCGCCAGAAATCAAACTATAATCCTCTAGCTGTATATACTCGGAAAGCACAGGATAGTTTTGTAAAGAAATGAAGCGTTTTGTTAGACTTCTTCACTAGTGCTGTACAGCAATACTCTACCACCAAGGTGACAACTGCAAACACGTTCATTTGAAATGCCTTCATACCAATGTATGAGACGCCAGATAATGCTAACAGCTCATCTGTGGAGTTTAAAGGCCAGTTGTACATATCATTAGACGAACAATCCTTTAAAAAGCTTGATTTTTGGGGGTTTTTGCTCTTGTAAAGTTGACGTTAAAATGGAGCGAGTAAGCCATGAAACTGTCATTCAGACGCAAACACACATTCTGCCCTGTGCCATAGCTGCTTCTTGTACCACCGCGTCACATTCAGTCCAGACGGAGTGACATAACAAACACCATTAGTAGAAAGTTAACAAACAAAAACCAAAACACACCATTGTGAACAACACAGCAATGTGGATTTGCTGTCCTCTGTATCCAAAAGCAAATCATTGCCAAATGAGACTGCAACTTTGCCTTTTAGATAAATAGAAGTGATGCGCTGTGTGACGTTCGAGTGATTCGTTTTGTCATGAAACAATCTCCTGAAATAGGAAAACTAAAAAAAAAAAAAAAACAACAGGCTTGAAGGTGCAAAAACACTTGACTTGGTGTAAATAAGAGGATTTTACTTGAGGACTACCATCGAGATTCTTTGTTAGAATTACTGAATTTAAAAAAAAAAGACGTGGGTTGAAAAACAAATGAATCAAAAAGATTATACCGCGACAAACGCAGTGCTGTACTTTGAGTGTCTCTCGCCATTAGTCGAACTTGATTTGATCTTCTAATATGTTTTCTATATGGGGTTCTGTTGAAAAACAAAAGCTCTGTATGAATATATAGATGGCATGCTGTAAAAGTTCAGACAAGACTGTAAATATGGTGTTTTTATTCATTTTTAATTGTTCGGTGAATCTGAATTGGGTATGTGTTGTCTCTAAGAAAACCATGCGTTTTGGCTTGGACCATCGGACTTGCCGTAGACATGTTCCGGATCTCCAACTTCATATCAGCGGGGAAATTCAAACAGGGCAGGGAGGAGGGTGGGGGGGACGGGCTGTCCATTTGCTTGTTATTTTGTACATTTTGTGCAAGAAATAAACTTGTCATTTACTACATTCAATATGGCATTTTGTCATTGACCTTTGTTCTCTGACTTTTCTCCTCATACAAGGTTATTCCATCTTCAGAATCAAATGAAGCACAGAAGTGTATTTCTAAGACTGAATGATGTCTGATATATAATAATGCTTTGAATCACACTGACTCAAGTAAATAAGTGCTGTGTGTTGCTGTCCATGGTGCTGTTTCTGAACTCAATTAATGCCAATCACTGCAAAGGACAGCCTATCTATTCATTATCTAAACAGTTCAGAGAATTAATATGGGCCAAAAATATTAATACAATGGGTGTCATGTATTTATAACTAAACAAAGGTGTATCGGAAAGTTGGATTATCTGCAATACCTTAGAATGGTCAGATACAGTAAATACATTTATGATGTTATTAAATGTATCACAGTTTCCAGAAAAACATATTAAGCAGTCCAACTGTTTTCAACATTAATAATAATAAGAAAATAAGAAAAATGTGAAGGCTGGAGTAAAAAAAAAAACTTTTTACAACTAAACTCATTAACAGTGAAGTTTCAAAATGCATTCAAAATATATTTTCACTCAGAAAATCTGAGATTCAACAAACAAAACATTATTAAATATTTTAGGATCTGGATGCTGGCTAGCATAAACAAGTTGCAGACAGACTTTCAAATCTAACAAATGAGAAAATATGATTTTTATTTATTTAACTTAAGTCAAATGATTTTGCAAGCAATATTAATGACCGTTATGCTCAAAAGTTTACATACCCCTTGAAGAATCTGCATGTTATTTCTTATTTAGCACTGTCCTAAATAAGGTATTTCAAATAATAGATGCTTAGTTCACAAGACGAAATAATTTATAAAAATGACGCTGTTCAAAAGTTTACATACCCTTTATTTTTAATTGTTACCTGGATGAGTAATGACTTTTTGTTGTTGTTGTTTTGTGATAGCCTTTCATGAACCTCTTGTTTGTCCTGAGCAGTTAAACTGCCCACTGTTCTTCAGAAAAATCCTCCCGGTCCTGCACATTTTGTTGGTTTTCCAGCATCTTCTGCATATTTGAACCCTTTCCCAAAAGTGACTATGATTTTGAGACCCATCGGCTCTTGGCATTATGTTTCCTTCTTGAGCATCAGTGAATGTTTTCACCTTTTGTAATTGCTGAATCACTCAATTATCCTAAGTGTGTAAAGATGGATCTCAAAATCATAGTCACTTTTGGGAAAGGGTTCAAATATGCAGAAGATGTGCAGGACCCGGACGATTTTTCTGATAAAAAGTGGGCAGTTTAACTGCTTAGGACAAACTCATGAACAACCCTCACATTTACAATCATTAAAACAGTCGTTGATCATATAGGTGACAAAACAGGACCTGCCCAAATACCCACACTTCTAGTCTTGGCCACTCGAGAGAGCATGTGCACGCAATAAGATGCAAGTGCGCAAGATTGTCCCAAACGTGCCATTAATGCACAGTGCACACTAAACACTATGTCGTGGCTAAGGGTATCCCATCATGCATCAAATTCAGGAACTTCTGTGCCCGATATCATGAGATGTTGAGGAAAACATTCCATTGTAAGTTAAAATAATTATATATTACATATAATTTGGTGGTAAAACAAAGTGTTGCACATTTTATTGGTGTATTTTGTACAACAATAGCAACTGCTTTTTATTACTAATTTAGAGGCACCACAATTAAGAAATGGTTACATAGCGACTGCTGACCAGTTTCATTTAAAACACAAAGTATTGAAAAATAAATAAATCTCTGTAAACCCTTGCATCTTTACACCCATCAGGTAATCAAAAATTCTACACACACTTGGTATATTAGCTTCACATCTAACCACCAGGGGGCAGCAAAGTATTAAATTTCAGACTTCTCATCTATGTTCACAGCTCATAAGTATCAGGGGGCCCTAAAATTTTTATAGCTTCATATCAGCTCTTATTAAAACATTTACACCCACATAAATCATATGTACATAAATGTTACCACATCTTTACAGAAGCCCAGAGAGTTTGAGGAGGGTCTGGTGGATATAAGTGCAGAGAGAGCTTTAATAATCTGGGGCAGAAGAACACACAGGAGATGAGATGAAGTGTGTGTGGTTATTATTGGAACACTGTGAAGAACTAAGACATAAATTGAACACACATATGATTCATGCACACAGACCTTTCCGTGAAAATGTATAGAAAAAGATACAATCCTATGTTTTTCATACTTTAAATGCACCATCTTCAAGTAATGTTGTATTCGTATTTGTGTTGCTTTGACACTGCAAACTAATTATAACACGTCTAATGATTCAACCACTTTGTTCTGGAATGTACCCTTACTGTAATCACAATTTAACTAATTAAAGCTCACTAGTCATCTGCACTGCATTATTCATAAGTAGATTAAATGTTTATTTCAGCCCTCCGTACCTTTGTGTATTCAAGACTTGCATCCATCTGAAAATAAATATTTTATCAGAGACTGATTATATTGTCATGAAGTGAGCTGCCATGTCTAGACATGTCCGGTGCTGACCCAGTAAATATACAGGCAGTCCATCATCTCAGATCTGTCCATTGAGACTATGAGAATGCTATATCACCCTTCCTGCCAAAGACTTGTGTTTGAGGATCTTTAGCAGTATTTTCCAGAGATTTCCAGGTAATTTGAGGACGGGGCGAGTCCGTTGGCAGGTGCACAAACCGGCTGAACGTGCACCCGGCCGTGCCACTCCCGACATCAACAGGAAAACAGAAGAAAGAGAGGGAAGTAAAGTGTGGATTTTCTATCCGGAGGGCACGAACTGTGACAGTTACTGTCTGTGTTTTATGACAGGGGCCCTTAAGTGTGCATGTCATTTTACTGCATTAAGATTAGTGTTAACCCACTTTATCTGTATGCTCCCATAACCCTCTAGGAGTCTAGGAAACTAACAATGCAGTTGTTGTGCGTATTCAAGATAAATCTTGGCACAAGTGAACTGTGGTTATATTTCCCAACCGTCATCACCTCCACCTGCCCTGTTCACACCCACACCAACTGTAACAAAGAGCGGTTACACAGCAAATCATACCCAAAACATTAACATGGACGCTTACTATTGTCTAATCAATGCCTCTGTCTGTCTGTCTCTCTGTCGGTCATTAAAATGTAAAGCATATAGCATCTGTTTGTGCATATATACACACAAACAAATGCTATATGGAAAAACGCAGACTGTACATTATTTAAAATGTCTACTTTTCCATTCTATGGAGAAAAAAAAAAAGTCTGTTAACGTAAACCATGACAAAATGTTCATTTTATGGGTGACGTGTTCCTTTCATTTCTGTGCATCTATACTGTTCAGATCTCATTCTAGTGTGAAAGCACAAACTCATACTGAAAACAGAAAAGAAGAGGATTTCCATGAGATGCTGTGGCAAAACTTCAAGAAGATTATCACAAAGGCAAGTTCTCTTCTCTGAGGGCCAACAAAATCTTCATTCCGCTTTATCTTCAGAAATGTATTTAAAAGTCATGGAAAAATCATTTAGATCAATAGGCAGCAGTGTAACTTACATTACTTACAAAGTTATAACTACTTAAAATCTTTAACCGTTCCACATGCAAACTTCCCACACTGATGTGTAATAAAGACCATAATACCCTTAAGTCCAGACATAAGAATATTTTTCCAGTCATGGTAAAGTCATTAACCTCACACCTACAGTATAAATTATCTGTTACTTATATTAGAAGTGCACACACGCATATATGCAAGCTAGAGATTATTTAAGTTATACACCATAAAACACAAGGACGGTGTGCTTATGCAAGTCAACTTTATGAGTTAAGAGGCTTGTGTAGTATGCTACAGTAGGTTTCAGCACTGAAACAGTTAACCGTTCTGCAAACGTTTGAATGCCCCTCCCACCAGGGCTTATTTGCATGAGACATTTAGCGGGAAAGCTCCTCTCTGCTTTGTCTTTGTGCCAACGCCCCTCCCTCTTGGCGGGATCTGATGGCGGGAAAGCGAGCGCGCTAAACTGCAGCAGACCGGCTCTGGCCACTCCCATCCCCGTCTCCCGCGGCAACCGGTGGCCAACGGCCCGGCGTACCCAGGCAACCAGTGAAAACATTCAGCCTTGATCTAGAAACACACTGGCACAAACATACACGGCTTGAGGAAAGAGATACTGTTGAACAAACACACCCATATAAAGACTCATACTGTATACAGCAATAGCACACATATCAGAAACACACACACACACACACACACCCAGAGCGCTGCAGGGGTTAAAAGGAAATGTTTAACGCCCACATTGTTCTCTCTCTCTGGTTTTGGCGCGAAATACCCAGGAAAATAAAAGGTTATTTTAAATGACAGGAGGAGAACAAGACATGACACAAAAGAGACTGCAGAGCTGTTATTTAAGACGACGACGACGACGACGACACACACACATGCCTTTTACTGCATATTGACCCATATATTGACAAAACTAAACATAGGCAGTGAGGGGAAAACTGTTCAGGTTAACAAAGACAGAGAACAAACTAACACTGATGTCTTCAATCTCAAGGCTGTGTAAAACTGTTTTCCCCTCATTTATTTCTTCAATGCACAGTGTATCTCTCAGGGCAGCTGAGGGACTTTTGGCGGGTTTTTTGCCGGCTTGAGTCTGTGTGTGTGTGTAGCGTCTTTCATAAACAAGTCGTTCCAGTTATGCAGTGCTGTTTGGGCTGTGTAACATTAAAAATGTAGATGTGTTGTAATTTAACTAAGTGGTTGCAAAAAAGGGTACTTTCAGAAATATGATCTGGTTCTCAAGCTCAGATTATCCTATTTATACAATGGCATGGAATTAACAGGCTGGAAAATGGAACAGGCTGGAATCTAAGCGTTAAATGTAACTATTGTTAACGGCATTGACAGTTATCTTACATCAGGCTGTCAACTTGAAGCTTATTTTGATATTAACACACCCACACTTTATCCACTTTCAGCTGCCTTGGTCTTTTTTTTTAATGAATTATTCTTAAAGGGATAGTTCACCCAAAAATGAAAATTCTATCATCTGGAACAGGTGATTTTTGGGTGAACTATCCCTTTAAAGTCTTAATTTAAGAGTTATAAGTTATGACCCAAAACAACCAGCTATGAGGTGAAACAACATTAGAAACTAAGCATTTTTTTTATCTTTTCTTCAGTTTTTATCTAATGAATGTTGTGTATTTAATGAGGGAAAGAACTACAATCCCATGAAGCATTGCGCACAACAATTGGATTAAAAGCAATGGAAAAAGATGTTGACTATGTATATAGAAATACATTTACTTTAAAATATGTATATATTCACAAATATAAGTAGTTTAAGAGTGTAGGGAGTCTGACTGTATTACGTCATTCATAGTGCTTCATATGAGTGGGCATCTTTTTTGGATGAGTAATGTATTTTTCTTTCACCAGGAATTCCACTTTTCAACAATTGTTTATAAATTAAGTAAGGAATAATGCACATCCAGCTGGTTATTATTGCACAATAAAACCCTTCAGGGTGATACAAGACCCCTCTGCTTTGCGTCAGGGTATAACTGACTGGATGTACATTATCCAGCTTATTACATGGCTATTATTGACGCAAAATATTGATTTGAGCTGAAATATTTTATTAGCTCATTAAACACAAAGTTCATATCAAGCAGCTTTGAGCCTCAAGAACGAACAAGTTTAAACAAGGCAGATATTTAAGGGATAATGTTCATATCACTTGTTACCAGAGGTGTGAAGAGTACATGAAAACCATACTTGAGTAATGGTACAGTGAAAATGACTCCATTAAGTTACAAGTCACCAATTCCAATACCACTTCAGTAAAAGTCTTAGAATATCTGAATCTAACAGTACTTTTACTGGTACTGAATGTAAGGCTCAAAGATGCACTAGTCTTTGGACTACACTGGACGTGCCGTTTCGGCCTCATCTCATATATAAAAACACCTACGAGTTACAACTAGCTGCTTATGCACTCGCATTCAGGTAAAGTAGCCTTGTTGACAAGTTTGGGTGAGAGATATAACACAAGATATAGTACCTTCAATGCCCTGTAGATGGCGATACCACTTCTTTTGTAGCAGAAACAAACAACCGCAGAAAAAGTTAGGTGCCATGCAAAATGTAACGAGTAATTGCATTACTCATCACAAATATATTAAAAAGTACATATACTTATTCAAAAATGTAGTCAAGCATAGAGTAAAAGTTGCTAATATCTTTGATACTCAGTAAAACTACAAAGTAGCCAAAAAGATACTTAAGTAACAGTAACTAATTACATTTGCTCAAATAATTTACACCACAGCTTATAACACAGCTTTTCACCACATAAATAATGATGTGGACATGAAATATTGGTTTGAAAAGACAGTTTTAAAATATTACCTGATTTTTTAATTATTAATCCATCACAGTGTGCAAAACCATTAATATTAAAGTCCTCCAGTTTCATTTGACAGGAAAGACAGTCAATAACTGAGGTGCAAGATGACATCAGCTCCTATTTTTATATCTGAAACCTGACTATTGCACTCTATACTTGCGCTACGTTTACGCTGTGATGTCACTTCCTGGAGGATGATGTAGAACTTGGCTTTGTTAACAGGATTGTACAAAAGACAAACAGAATGTAAAGTGATATTGAGGGGAAAAAATACCTTGAATATTTATTAAAAGGATAGTTCACACAAAAATGAAAATTCTGTCATTATTTACTCTCATGTTATTACAAACATGTGCGACTTCAGCAAAACACAAATGCTGCTTTGAAGAATGCATGTAAATGAGAAGTGCGAACAATAAAAGTAGATGGTGGCCATCAAGGAGGATTTTGTGTCAACAACAGGACTAAAAACCACTTTAATTGTATTATAAAAGTCACCCAATAAAACGAAAGCATGAAACTCAGAGTCTCATGGTGACATGACATACGGAACAGACAACCGTTGTAGACAGAAAATCCTTGATCACTTTAATTCTATGGAAAATAACAGCTTGGACATTCTGCTGAATTTCTCTTTTTGAGTTCCACAGAAAAAATAAATAAATAAAAACCAGTCAAACTACATGAGGGAGAGTAAATTAATTTTGACAACTTTGGGGTGAATTCTAATCAAGTCAAGTCAAGTCAAATCAAAGTTAATAAACTGCCAGTTTTTTTATAAGCTGCAGAGCATGTGTGGGACATGGCAACGTCAGTTCAAACTAAAGCACAACAATAAAACCACTGAGTACAGTTACATGTAGTTGTGATGAAAGAAAACGAATTTGACTTTCATCCAGTATTTTAAGACTGGGATTGTGACCTGCAAATGTACTGCATAGTAGGAATGACTTAACAGTTTTGTGGTATGAAGTGAATGTGACTGGGCATAGAGGAGTGCTGTCATTCCTTCAGCTCTCTTTCCCACACTTTCTACCCGCAGGGCCAACAATCACAACCAGACCAACCACCACATGCCTTACCTCATCCAGCACACATTCAACACAAACACATTAAACACTTTCTTACTGTTTCTTGCACTCTTAAAAATACAGGATCCAAAGGAGGATTATGCAGCAATGCCATAGAAGAACCATATTTTTCTTAGCGTGAAAAACATTTTAATTATCTAAAGAATCTTTTTCCATTCTAAAGAACATTTTGTGTGATGGAAAGGTTCTGAGGATGTTAAAGGTTCTTCATAGACGCGAATAAAGAACCTTTATTTTTAAAAGCGATATCACTTATGCATGACTACACGTCTTATACCAATAATAAAATGTGCATGGTTAACTTAAAAGCCTGGATAGGGCAACACAGTGTAACCATAAATATGAGGAATAACAATAGTGAAGCTCAAAAAAAAGACAACAGCACAATACAAAGCACAGGGCATATCCGGGATATATGCTAAGAGCTTATGTAGCTCAAATAATTTTTAATACATGCAGAAAGGCTGAGTAATACACCGGGGTATTGGGGGAAAACCAACTCTCTGTGAGTCATGGTGGGAGTGTCTTCCAGCTGAGCGCCTCTCATCCTGTCTCTGGGAAAGGGTTCAGTGGGCCACTGAGAAAACAGGAAGCTCTGGAAGAGAGGAGTTGAGCTGCTCAAGGAAGGGAAAAAAAAAAGCAGGAAAAAACCCACTGCCCTCGGATTACATAACACAGCAGGAAATCTGCAGAGCTGTAACAGTCTATGCCAAAGTCACATGAAAACCAGCATCTGGACGCACGTACATGCTCTTACGCGACATTAATATGCAAATTAGCCTAGCCAAAAACTGTTAGGAATCATACTGTTCCCCACGGAGACATTTTTTGAAGTGTGCAAACACGAGGTAATTAAGCTCACCAAGAAACGCATACACTCGGTAAACGTATCTACATTACTGCACTTTTTGCCCTTAGTTTCCTCCTAATAGCAGCATTCACACAAGGACAGACACACACACAAAGCAGACAGCAGAACCTCAGATGTCTCCCTGCAGGCCTCTCACATTAGATCAGCGGCATGTGTCCTCTCTGACCTAGCCAGAGAATGAAGTACTCCACTTCACATTGCCAACACGCATCTGCCATCATCCAATCAGATGGCGTAATGCTCTGAATACCTCCAGAAAACACTTACATATTCACACATGACGTGTTAAAAGCAAGTCTTTGTACACCTCGGAGCTACTAAAAGCCATTACACATCACCAAAGTATCAAAATTGCAACAACATGCAAGTTTTAAAAAGAGCTGCATAAATCTCTCTGGAATGCTTGATTCTGATTATGTTGTATGATGACAGCTAAAAATTATTCCATGCACTTCCCATCAATAATTACATAATTATTGAATAATTATATAAAATAATAAACGAAATACCATGATAGAACTAAGATATTCTTTGAAGTAGGTGTGTATAAAAAAATATTTATATACATTTTATATATATACACTATCATTCAAACGTTTGGGGTCTTTTTTTAAAGAATCTAATACTTTTATTTAGAAAGGATGCTTTAGCAAAGTACAGCAAAGGCAAATGTTGCAAGATTTCTATTTCAAATAAATGCTGCTCTTTTGAACTTTCTATTTATTCAAATAATCCGGAAAAAAATGTTCACAGTTTCCTTAAGCTTTCTAATAATTATAACTGTTTTTGACATTTATAATAATTATGTTTCTTGAGCCCCAAATAAGCATATAACAATTATTTCTGAAGGATCGTGTGACCCTGAAGACTGGAGTAATGAAAGGAATAAATCTGATCTAAAAATATATCCAAATTCAAAAGCAAGCAGTTATTTTAAATTGTAATAATATTTCACAATATTACTTATTTACTCTATTTTTAACAAATAAATGCAGCCTTGGTGAGTATAAGAAACTTCTTTCAAAAACATGCATCAGAGTGTGAGGGTTAAACAGCGCAATCTGAATAATGTTAATGCTTATTCTGACAGAATAAGAAATCTCTTGCACAATTAACAGCGTAAATAACAGGGAATGTGTAGCATGCTGACGTAAGGCAGAGTTATGTGAGACTGTAATTTGCTTATGGGCTGATATAAAATCTGTGATGGAGGAGTGTTTTTTCTTTTATTGTGAGAAAGAGAGATGGTAAATGTGCGAGTGGGAGCTTGGAAAGAACAGAAGTGGACACGTGGAGTCCGTCTTGTAAAGAAAAGAGAGCCAAGACGTTATTGAAACATCCAAGGCCGCGTTCAGTCTAGCATGGGCCTATTTACATCCACCATTGCTGAACGGACTCATCCTCCAAAGTCTCCAGAGGCAGGAAGGAAATGAGGTTGTCTCCGTAAAAGAGGGAGCAAGAGAGCGATATGGGGGAAAAACAGATTAAAAAGGACACATCCAAGTTCTGCATCTTCAAAGTGTGAGAGTTGAGAATCCCTAATGCCCAGCCAGTTGGCAGTAAGTAGGAACGAGAACATATGCATGTGGTGTATCCTGTCAAACAAAACCAGAGTGAGTCAGACACTTGTTTAAAAGGTGGCTGATTCCCGTAAGCCTTAGAAGACTTCTGACAACAAACACAAGTCCAGAGATATCCTGCATTAGACCAGCAGGCTTCCTCAACAACATGAACTGACAAAAAGGACACAAACAGTGGCCAGAATAGGAAGAAGTACAAATGGAAGTTGTGGGAGAGTGGCTGTGCTCGTAAAAAAATGTGTGATTTTAAAAGAATGCAGTTACATAAAGCAACTTCTTGTTATTCTACTCCTGCCAAGGACTCAGAAAAAGACACGTATTCACACAAAGCTACTGTTCATTATCCCATAAGGCTGATTTATACTTCTGATTCGGAGCCTCTACGCTGTAGGCAATGCGTTGGTTTTCATTTATACTTCAGCATCGTTGTCAGTGTTGACGCGCAATTACACATGCAGAGGGAGCATGTGAAACCCGAGGGAGTGGTTCTAACAGACCATATACAGTATATACAGGCCATATACAGTATATATATAATGTGTGTGTGTGTGTGTATCCAAAACATACAGAGCCACAAAAATGGTTTAACATTGATAAGAACAAATATAAATAACTGAGCACCATTAATAATTGTTAATTGAGCAGCAAATCAGCATAGTAGAAGGATCATGTGACACTGAAGACTGGAGTAATGACTGCTGAAAATTCAGTTGCCAGAGGAATAAATTACTTTTTAAAATGTATTAAAATAAAGCTATTTTACATTTTTTATAATAATTCACAATAACACTGTTTTTACTGTATTTTTGATCAAATAAATGCAGCCTTGATAACCATAAGAGCCTTGTTACAAAAACATTTAAAAAATATTACTGTCCTAAAACTTTTGAACAGTAGTGTATATTCTTAAAAGCCATGCCTATTTTGCAACCAACATTTTAACGGAGTCCACTGTGAAGTAGCCCAATAAAATTCAGAGGAAAAATATTTTTCAAATATTAATCAAATCATTAGAAGCATTTTGTTTGCAACAAGTAAACTATGGTAGACATTATTGTGAAACCGTGAGAAGTGAAAGTGGCGAATAGTCATTTCATGACTTGTTGGACACTTCACATGCCAATCAGACAGACATTTCTTGACTCAGTGAGCAGTTCTAAGCCACAATTAGCAATGTGGATCAAACAAGTCAAAAGTCTAGTAGCATGCAAATTTCCCATTTATCCTTCCACAACATCATCTCTGTAGATAATCTCAAACGTTTAGAGGGTGTGTTTATTCCTGGGAAGCCAGTTAACTATTACTTTATGGTTGTAATGAGTTTCATGCAAATCTGAGGCCTCCTAAGTGACCAAAGGTACGCCTAGGGCAGTTTCACCAGGTTCAACAAACCAGACATTGAGACCATAAAAACAAGACTGTAACGGTTTATGTTGAGGAAGTGCTGACGAAGGGAAAAACCACCCTCAGACAAGACACAGAGACAAACCACTAGGTGTTTAGAAGGGAACATTGTGATCTTAAGTGATGGCCAAGATGGTTCCCTGCAGTATTGCTGGTAAAGGCTATTATTGCGAACTTGCCTCTTATCGAATAAACCAAGTAAGGCCGCACCAGTGTGTCCAATCCAGTGTTATTGAGAAATTACCAGGCAAGGTCCTTCCCTCACCACAGGAATGAGCTACAAGTTCATAAATACGAGTCTCCCTGCTTATTTTGCATGACATTCACGCTGAGAGATGTGTGGAATTCAAGTTTTGTGTTTTAGTCCAGATAACAATACCCTGAGGCTTTCTGATAAAGATACCATGGGCTCAAATAACAGGATCCATAGAGTGTTTAGGGAATTGCAGGCAAGAGCGCAAACATATATAGACGTAAATGTATTGTTAAGTAGCAGGACACCTATGGATCAAGGTCAAATGGGGGCACAAAGTAGCAGACAGGCCGGCAGCCAACTCAAACAAGGAAATGGGTCGTCCAACCACCCGGCCAGCATCTGACCACCACATATGCACAAAAAGGAACTGAACAATGGTTTAAATGCACGTTCAACTGAGTTACGCTACTTAGTCCAGCCAATTCTGATACGTTTCCCTCAGTTTGCAACTTATTTCTGTCCAGATTCCATCCAAATCTCATTCGGCTGCAAAGCAACAACACTAGAAACATTCAAACCAGACAAAATAGCTCAGATATGTCAGGAACTCAGCTGAGAAAAATGTGATGAAATGCCACAAATTATAACCTTGGGAGCATGAATGTGAAAAGATAGTGGGCCCAACCTTCGTTAAAGTGTGGCATTAGTCCCATGTGTTTGGGTTAGGGCTAAAATAGAGATACTGGTTCCCTTATGAAGATAACATGATGTCTTGTGCCAGGAAATAATGTGTTTTCCAGTTGACGGCACCGTTATGGTGTTAAAAACAGGTGCTAGTGCTGAAGTCATGGATATTGTGTATGTCAACACAGTCCCGTATTACGGGCACTCATGCAAATGAGTCAATGGTGAAAAGGAGCGATTACAAACTGCAATGTTTGTGTTAACCTTGCCTCAACATTACAACACTCTAAATTCTGGTAAATATTATCCATCACGCTTTCAAGTAAGCTCTTTTGATCAAAAACAAGGACTGATCCACTCTTCAGGGTTCATTACGAGTGTTTCTAATTTACTTTCAGTACTAAAAATAAAAAATAAAAATCGCATTTTCAGTTACATCTAGTTCTGTAGGCAGCTAATTGGAATCAACAAACTCTCGCATGTGCCCACACATCTGTCTGTAGTAGTTGTGTTTGTTGCGTGTTAAGTTACTATCAGTGTCTGTCTGACTGACTGTGGAGTGTATATTAGCTGCATTTGTCAGGATAGCTCCAGATGGCCTGGTGTTTTGTCTAAGGGGATTAGGATTATCTTATAGACTCAAGACGAGTTTAAGAGCGATCACACTGTCTGACTACGCAGGCCTAATCCAAACTCCTCAGAAAAAGAGGGAGCTACATTTCATGCATACCACAATTCATGCAAACTTGAGCTCTGTTATTGATATTGCTGCTCTACTCCCTACATAGGCAGCAGCCTTTTAAAGCCCAAAGAGTGCTTTATTTTTCTTTTTTTTATGCGTACACTAGGTAATATGTACAAAATTCATCAGCATAGTGAGTGTACTGTAAGAGGCACAGCCGATGTTTCTAAAGGCCCAGGTATATTTCAGTTGACTGCACAACAGTGTTATTTTAGTTTTATTAATATTTTAAATATTTTGTCATTTTATTCGTTTTTTTTAGCTTTATTTCCATTAACAGAAATGTTTTTAATAGTTTTACTTAACGATAACCCTGCTGCACAAGCCTATTCAAAGTATCACTGCATGCGCACTACCTAGTGGACATTTCTGTTTAAGTGCTCAAATCATTTGCACATGCACTGTTGTCTGCACCGACACAAAAATCCAGCTGCACCCAGATGTCAGCGGACTGTGCTGATGACAAAATGACATCACACAGAATGTCCGCGAACTGGAGCAGAACACAGACAACGGAAGTATACTTTCGGCATAAACGGGCAAACACTGTACGCTCAGCTCACACATGTACATTTTTGCACTAATTAGTTTGACCACAACGTAACAATTCTGGTCCAGTCGAAAAAGAAACTGAAGAGACGAAACAACAACAAACTACTGGAGAAAGCACCAACAACAGATACAACCAAAGACACATGCAATAAAGTGCTGCAGGAATGGTGCACTTTTGTAGTCTAAACCCAGAAGTGTGTTAACATTTTAGCACTCCACTGTTTGGAAGTCAATGGTTTCTTGAAAGGGTTTTTGGTTAAATGCCTGAAATAAGGTCTGTGGTAAACTAGAAACTAGAAGGCTATTACAGCCTTATTGTGTTTATAATCACGCTCTTGCAAACTATTCTAACTCAAATTTCAGGGAAAATGTTTTTAAAATAAAGATTGAATGGGTTGTCGGAACATTAGTGACTGTGACATTGATTGAAGTCATGCGATTGTTCATAGCCTACGTTTAGCTTTTTAATTCTGGCGGTTGGATTTAAGCTTCATAAAAGTTGTGTTCATTTGTGAAGATTATCTGAATGAAAAAAATGTGTAAGAATCAAACTTTTGTTGGTCAGAGCTTATTTTCTGCAATAATCCAAAACCCATTGGAAAAATATTGGGTTTTTAATCGAGACAACCTCGACGATCCCAACTTTTGGATTGGCCTACAAAAATGCACAATCACTGTAGTGCTCTACTAACAAATTGGCCAAAATTAGGTACTTCAGAAGAGCCTTAGTGTTAGTAGCATATTTATAATGCCTTAAAATGCTGCCTAGGTAGGAAGCTCACTAGGGCTGTCTTTACCTCTAAAGACAGCCCTATGCATAACTAAGTAGGAAGGCATCAAGGCAAGTCCAAATCCAATGTTAGCTTCACTTCCTGATCCTGAGATGCCTTCATCTAATCGATCTTTCCCTGTGAAATCAAAATTGACCCTATTTACTTTGTTAGCGCATATTATTAGTCTTGTGGTGAACAATTAATCCGTGCAAGTAAATAAAAAAAAATAAAAAAATTTACCATGGTAATCTTTAATCAAAATCTGAAAAGTTACTTCCGGTCTGGAATGGCGTCTTTTTCTGATGACGTAGGTTTGACGGCTTGGGTTGAAAACGCTTAACCACTCCCCTCAAACCGTTAGTCTGCTATGAGCGAGAGATGGAGAGGAGGAGCGCTAAACCCTGCCCTCTGTTCAATATTCCGTTTCACTTGGAAATACGTCATAACACTGGAGAAAAGTCGTTTGCAACTTCCGGTTCACGGGGACTTTAAAGGCAGCATAGATGTATCCTTGCCTACCATTGATATCCCACAATCCTGTGCTTTCCATTCTGTGCCAGCTAAAAAATAAAGATGGCATCTGAAAGTAGCGGTTGGTAGTCAGTTTGTGTGTAAATGTACGTTTTTGACCAATATTTTCCACTTTTGATGTGAAGATGGCATCTGAAAGTAGCGGTTGGTAGTCAGTTTATGTGTAAATGTACGTTTTTGACCAATATTTTCCACTTTTGATGTGATTTCTAGCCAGAAAATACTATAGTAGTAATTAAATATTTGCTTAGTTATCAACAAAGCTTGCTCTAATTTGCTGTAGATTATTAAACCGTTATGCTGCCTCAGAAACCTGTCCAAAATCAGTTTGTGAGGAACCTTGGTGCGCAAACGCTGCCTACGAAGTCACTGCCTGGTAAGGCAGCAAGGCAAGTTTTCAGGCACAGCCAGTGTTTTGGAAACAGATCACACCAGAAAGCAGTACGTGTTCACAAACCCTTTTTCGTCAGAGTTCTGGGTTGGAATCAGGATATTCAAACTATTCAGATGTAACTGCACATACATAAAGTACACACCTGCCATTAATAACTACGGAGTTATAGTAGAGAATGACAAACAAACATTCTTGACGGCGCCCACGTCTCTGAACGCACACAGATATGGTTCACTGTCAGGTCACAGTACAACAAGGTTAAAAGGTATGTTATCAGTGTTCCGGTTTATGCAATACATTATATACCTTAACTGACACTAATTCTGAGGAAAGACGGTGAGCTTGAAGCGCAGTCTGCCGCATGGCTATTCCTAACTCCAACACAAAACTGACCTCTTGTAAGGACTGGGTGTACAGACTGTTCCACTGCACTCTGGAACAACATGATTCATTCTCTAGTCTACGCTATCATTACTGCAAGAAAAAGAAAATGAGAGACAGAGACAGATAGTGGAGGGAAAACGAGAAAAGCTGAGAGAGAAGAGAATATGAAGACATGACCTCCCCATTTAAGCTGATATTCAGGTAATGAAGGGGAAAGGTAAGAGGAGAGGGGGGGTATCAGAGAAAGTGAAGGAGAGAGCGAGATAAGACGATGAAAGGAAACCGAATCATGCATGTCGGTTGGGTTTCGAAGGCTACCGAACCTTGATAGGGGGCCAGCGGAGGGAATGGACTGTGTCTAACCATGACCCTTATTCACTTCACACAGACACACCGCCCTCACCAACACAGGGCACTACACACACAGGCTGAATCACAATTCTTATACTTGCAAAGTACAAACTAATATAAAATTTTTTTTTTTTTGAAGAAAAAAACACTAGTATTAAACAAATATGCATTATATTGATCAAAAGTGATAGTGAAGATATTAATAATGTTACAAAAGATTCTATTTAATCCAAAAAAAAAAAAAAATTCATGGTTTCCAGAAAAATATTAAGCCGCACAATTCTTTTCAAAATTGATAAGAATTTTAATTTCTGAAGGATCATGATTCATGACACATTGGCAACAGATGACATACACAACAAAAACTTTACACAATATTTACAAGCAAACCACATTTGGGTTCAGCCTTAGGATTCAGTGCACACTTTCACAGTTCTTAGTTATCATGACTTTCTATGTGCGTTTGAAATGGGCTAGTGGAGATCTAAACACGACTGAAAATAACAGGATAATTAAGCAAAACAAACTTGACCCAATTCTCCAGTTCTCAGCGTGGCTTAACTTGGACTATTTAAACATTACATCAGCTGGTTTTCTTTTATTCAGGAATCAGTAGTTGGGAGGGAGATAGTGGGGGAAAAGGAGAATCAAGCCAACAGCAGTATAAACTGGCTAATCATTCCAGTGAGAAGTAAACAAATATTCTTGCATAACGAACAAACTGCATTAAAGATCCAAAGCAAGCTAAGAGTTGAACAAACATTAAAAGCATTGTAGGAAAGTGTTGCTCACAAATGTATCTTTAAAAAAAAAAGTTCACTCAAAATATACAGATTCTTTTAGTTGTAAACCCACATGACTCAAGAAAAATGTTTAAGACTGTGCTGTTTTAGTTTTAGTTGTAAAAACACGACTCAAGAAAAATGTTGAAGACTGCTCTTTTCCATGCGATTGCATTTGAATGGGGAAAGAACCATAAACATGGTCCAATGATACTACGCACAAAGCACAAAGTTATCACGGTGAATTCTTGAAATATAGAACAAAAGTCACATTAACCACTTTATAGAAAGCTTTTCAAACACTGAAAAAGCTTGATTCCTCATTGATTGCAACGGAATGACCAGAACATTCTTTTTTTGCATTTCACAAGGCAAGTTCACAAGGCAAGCATCTCAACAACAGAAAGTCAAACAGTTTGGCACAACATAAGGATGAGTAAATAATGCAAAATGTCCTAAAAGCAGTGGTCAGACTAGTAAAAGTAGTTAAGTTGTAAGATTTTATGAAGTAAACAGTCAGATGACATGCAAGGTCAACAAACACCAGCTGTCTGCCGTTTGCCTTAGTTCTTTTTCCATTCACTTTCATCCTTGAGAACTCCCTGATCTAAATGCGCAGTTATCCGTCAAGAGGAAGCTCAGCTGACCCACTAAGACTTTCCCGCCAAGTCTTGAACTCTCGCAAAGCTAAAATAAAACTCGCATTCACACACACAAGGATGAGAGGCTGCCTGTCACACCCCTTATACCGGAATCACCGGCACTCGCTCAGTCCAAATCAGTGACCCAAATCAGTGCAAATGTGGGACAGCCACTTACAGGCACTGTGTAAACACTCCCCCTTCCCGCTATTGTATGTGATGTATATTTAGCCTGAACAGGGAGGCTAATGAGTGTTATGTTGTGAACTTGAACTGAAAATGAAATGCCACACTGAAGCACATTGACATGGAGCAATGATCAAATGAGAGGGAGAAAGAAAAATATGTAACTTGTGGCTCCCAGCCAAGGATTATGAAATTGTGCACCGGTATAAGCAGGTACTGTTGGCTCATCGCCCAAGAAACCCTGATGATTTCATGCTAAAACTTTTCCGACTCATTTGATTAGATAAACACAAATCTGTTCAGATGAGTCATATTTATAATAATAAAGCACTTTAATTACATTTACATAATTTATGCACTGCAGTTATAGATCATTCTGTAAAAGTCTTGAAATAAAAACACTCAAATCAAAAGGCAAATGCAGCGGAGTCTTAAAATGTGAACTAAGGATTAATTGCAATTTATAAACCTCATGCTGTTCCAAACTCATTCTTTCCTTCATGGTACTCAGAAATAGATATTTTGAAGAATATTCCTGCTGCTCTTTTCCATACAAGCTCCAGAAGAAAACATAAAAGGTAACCCATACGACTCAGGCTATATTCCAAGTTTTCTGGTGCCGTATTATATAATTTATTCATTGTATGGATATGAGCGGAGTTTACATTCCTCAAAATGTCTCGTTTTGAGTTCCATGAAAGAATGAATGGGTTTGGAAAGGCATATGAGTGAGTAAAAAAAGTTTTTGATTGGACATTGTCATAGAAAAAGAAAAGGCACTGGGATACCTGAGGAAGTAAGGTCCACGTAAGCTTAAAGTCATAGTTATGGGCTGACCCGAACCGATCAGATGATTAGATAAATATAAGACTTCCAAATAAAGTCCAGCATCAGATTTAATAATGAAAAAATAACCTCTGTTCTTGATCAGCAGGGAAAAATGTGATCCAGTAATCCAATATCAGCAGTGATGTATTTTGAGTTCAGTCAGAACAGCCAAAGAGGTTAGAACAGCTCACCGCAGTGTGGTTTAAAAGAGCACTAGTCGTGGTTAGATGTGGTTAAAAAGTGCACCACACAGACAAAACAGCAGCGGGGAAGACATCTGTCCAGTGCAAGTATCCAAATCCAGACATTAGCCGTAACCCCTGGTCTGTGGCAGATGGGAAAAACCATCAGTCCATGTGTCTAAACATCACAGACCCTGAAGTGTGTCCTGCTACTCCACAGGGAAAGTCGAGGTATCACTGCAGCTCACAGCAAACCAATGAATCTGACAGCACATTCTTATATTGATCTGAAAAATACATTACGAGCCCTTCATTTCTTTGGTCCATCTGTGAGCTTGACCCCAATAAGCCCCATCAGAGCCGTGAGGTGAGTGCTATAGTACAGGTACCTGCCTGTCAATGACATTTTTATGTTCGGTAGGGTTTGTGTCCTGATCTGAGGCTTGCTCAGCTTTTCTCCTCTTGCGGACTTGATAAAGATGGTTTTTGGACTTCTGGTGTGCTGGAGGTCAGGACAGTTCAAATATTAACACCAATAGTCTTATTGTAAGATGTTTGAGAATGCACTGGTTTTCAAGTTTGCAGAAACTTACCCGTCCATTCCAAGTCGCCGATGATCACCTTTTCGCACAGATCGCACATGTGATGACTCCGTTTGTTGCGAGACTCCACACCCTCAGCTCTGATTGGCTTTGTGGATGGCTGCTCTCCCTGGAATGGTTTCAAAAGTAGATATGTGTGGGGATTAGTAATTGGCCTCAAATAAATCTTTAGAAATGATGATACCTAATAACCTAATGATAACTAAAAAATAAAAATGAAAAAATAAACACCTCCAAAAATCACTGACAGGAAACTAGCAACACAAACGATTATGCAGAACCTCCATGGCTAGGTTCACAAGACAAATCATGATCAGAGGGGTGTAAAAGGAGACATTATTTGTAAACTAAACAAGAAAGGAAACAAGTCCAACCTTTTGGAGGCAGTCCAGGATCTCTAAAGCAGGAGTAAGTACAGTAGTCTCCCAATTGGTCACATCTGTCACATCCAGACCGTAAACAGGAGGCACATTGCTAGAAGGTCCTGAAGATTTTGAAGATAAAAGGACAAAAGATTACACTGATGAAATGTATTTTGATTAAACTTGAAGAATAATTATGGTGCAATGTAATGGTGTGACTCAGTTAATGTTACACCTTAGGCTAATGATTAAATTACTTTCCTCAACTTTCAGCTCGAGTCCATTGGGAAAAACAATGACCACGATTTGCTACTTGCTAATTAGGTATCGGCTCATTATAGAGAGCATATGATTGCGCAAAACATCTGTTCAGTGCAACATACTGATCTATATTTTTGGTTCATTTTCCTGGAAGAGAAAGACTAAATTTTATATCTGCTAAAATTGAATTTAGTCTAAGTCAAGTCAAGTCAAGTCAAGTTTATTTATATAGCGCTTTTCACAACACAGGTTGTATCAAAGCAGCTTCACAGTAATAAATTAGAACAATACATCAATGTTTGTTTCTAGTGGAACGTCTACGTTTGGTAATGCTGATCAATAGTATCGTTGATTGATTAATTCAATTAAATATCCCCAAATATCCCCAACTGAGCAAGCCAAAGGCAACAGTGGCAAGGAACCGAAAAACTCCATCTAAGTGAATTTAGTCAATGTATCCTTTTACGATGAAACAGAAGTAGTGAAAGATCTTTTCTTCTGTATTGCGACGCATCCGAATATAACGAATGATCAAACAAGGGGGGGTCTTGGTTCTATCCAGTTGTTTGAATTTTGAGAGGTGGGCATTGCACTCAAAAGTAAATGAGAACTTGCAGTCGATGGACTAAAAGTCCAATTTCATTTAACAATTTTCAATTAAACAATTAACGATTAAAAATGTCAAGGACAAGAGTGTGGAACGGATGGAGTACTCAGTATGGAGTGAAGCGGGGAGTGCCTGCAGCAGCCTGAATCTGCTGAATCACTGCTGCTCGATAATCTCCAACTGCATTCTGACACTGTCAGCAGAGACGACCTCACTCTGCCTCCCTCAACGCTATTGATCCATGCACAATACAGCAGACATGCACAGATAATGAGAAGCCCATACGTTAAACACATGCAGAGTAAAAAAAAAAAAAAAAAATCAAAAACACACACACATACTGCAGGCAACACACAAACACAAACACTCAGACTGCAGGAAAGATTAGGGTGTTCTGGTCACAAAAAAAGGATCTACAGGGTAAATTATTCTGGTCCCCAGGTATTATTATAGTACATTTCTTCTCATGATCTGAGGCATCATTCATGTCTACAGAGGAAACTGTGTGGGACAAGTTAGGTCAATATAGGGTTGTGGCCTGTTCAAATAACCCAACCTAATGCTTGGCTTAGTGAGAAACACTTTGTGTTTAGAACTTGTTAAAAAACACTGAACAGGCTTTCTGAAACTTATACTTCACACATGCCTTTGAGATGAAAAAACACATGCCTTTGAGATAAGTCATACATTGCAAGTGGTAAAAATCACACTTGGCTGCCTGGAACACAGAGACACTCTAATTTTAAAAATCTGTCAACCAGCAATGAACAACTCATCTGTGTCTTACAATGAGAGGCCATGACCTGCTGTCATGCTTTACTCAAATCCTCCCACTTCCTTTATTAAACACAATAGACACATTATCTACATCAATTATAGGTTAAACTGCTTAAAACAGGAATAGAAATGATATAGGAAAGTATAAAAAAAGTTCCATTAGCAACATCTTTTTTCTCTGATCTTGGCTGTCTGGTGCTGCTCTAAACTGAAGGATATCACACACAACTGTGACCATATCATTTTAAGACAGTATTAAAAAAAACTTTCAATCTGTTTGGATTAATACTGAAAATCAATAATATGACATTTCAATGGGCAGTACAGTTGTGGCGCCATTAAAAAAAAAAAGAAAAAAGAAGCTCTAAGTAAGAAAAAAACCATGGTATTATCAAGGTAAAATGGAAATTACCATGGTGCATTGCAGTTAAAAAAAATCGACATTATTTTAATTTTTTTAAACTGCAATGCACCGTGGTAATACCCATTTTACCAAGATAATACCATGTTTTTTTACCCTACAAATCATTGAATTCAGGTGTTCCAATCACTTCCATGGTCACAGTTGGATAAAATCAAGCACCTAGGCATGCAGACTGCTTCTAAAAAACATTTATGAAAGAATGGGTCACTCTAAGGAGCTCAGTGAATTCAAGCGTGGTACCGTGATACGTTGCCACCTGTGCAATAAGTCCATTCGTGAAATTTCCTCACTACTAAATATTCCACGGTCAACTATTAGTGCTATTATAACAAAGTGGAAGCAATTGGGAACAACAGCAACTCAGTTGTCAGAGCATGCTGAGGCGCACAGTGCGCAGAAGTCGCCAACTTTCTGCAGAGTCAACAGCTACAGACCTCCAAACTTTGTGTGGCCTTCAGATTAGCTCAATAACAGTGCATAGAGAGCTTCATGGAATGGGTTTCCATGGCCGAGCAGCTGCATTCAAGCCTTACATTACAAAGTGCAATGTAAAGCGTCAGATGCAGTGGAGTAAAGCATGCCGCCACTGGACTCTAGAGCAGTGGAGACGTGTTCTCTGGAGTGACAAATCACACTTCTCTGTCTGGCAATCCGATGGACGAGTCTGGGTTTGGTAGTTGACAGGAGAACGGTACTTGCCTGACTGCATTGGGCCAAGTGTAAAGTTTGGTAGATGGGGGATTATGGTGTTGGGTTGGGCGTGGTCCTTTAGTTCCAGTGAAATGAACTCATTTTGGACAATTTCATGCCCCCAGCTTTGTGGGAACAGTTTGGGGATGGCCCCTTCCTTTTCCAACTTGACTGCGCACCAGTGCACAAAACAAGGTCCATAAAGACATGGATGAGCGAGTTTGGTGTGGAGGAACTTGACTGGCCTGCACAGTGCTGGCCTCAACCCGACAGAACACCTTTGGAATGAGTTAGAGCGGAGACTGCACGTCCAACATCAGTGCCTGACCTCACAAATGCGCTTCTGAGAATGGTCAAAAATTCCCATAAACACACTCCTAAACCTTGTGTAAAGCCTTCCCAGAAGCGTTGAAGCTGTTATAGCTGCAAAGGGTGGGCCAACTCCATAATAAACCCTATGGATTAAGAATGGGATGTCATTAAAGTTCATGTGCATGTAAAGGCAGACGTGTATTAGTTAATAGTATTCTTCATACTCAAAGATATTTCTACAGCATTGGTTAATCCTAATGTTTATTTCAACAACTACAAATACATAATTAAAACCAAAAAGTAATTACTGCTGCATTACTCCAGCAAAAAAGTAAACAGTGGTGCATCTTAGTCTTTTAATTTGAGAAAATTACTTGACTCAATGCAATTTGATTTGATCCAAGGCCCTGTTATTGGTTTTAAGGTATTAATAAGCATTTTTGTCAATCCATTCACAAGAGGACAGCGCTAAATACACGTGTAAACGGGGGCTTTAACGTTTTGAGCTTGTCCACTTTCGACCACTTCCAGAGGTAATCAAAAAAGCATCTGACCGGATTGCTTTGTAGCGCAAACATTCATGTGATCTAATGCATTCGAACAACCACAAAAAAACACCTACAGACCTAATATGTAAACTATGTGAAGCGTGCTAGCCAGATGAGATTTAAACTTTGTAGGCTGAAGAACCAAGTTTAATTTGAAGAAGAAAAACGTACTAAGCACAATGTTCTCTCACCATTTCTAATTTCTAACACGCACTCAGAGCTTTCGCCGTGTTCTTGCTGCTATCAGAGTAGAAACGAAAGCTGCTGCTCTCTGTGTGTTTTCCCGTCATCTCTGGTCGTGTTCATATGTAAATTGTGCAAGCTTATCTCGTCCATTAGATCGAAAGATCTGAAAAAGCCCCATAGATTTACACACCTATAGACCCTCCCCTCAAAGAAAACTGGACATTTTCTCCATCTACTTGTGATTCGAACGACCAAAATGCATTTTAATACCAGGTGTAAACAGGCCCTAAGAAAGCTAACTGGGGTCAGTGAAGTGTCACTATGATCAGTTGCAGTGGTTGGGCTCATGGAGGCATAATTAAATCATAATGTAGACATAAGCAGTCAAGATTTTCCTGCTGTGATAACCAGTTTCGAAGAGGCATCTTTCTGGCATGATATTTTTCAAACAGCCTCTACTTTCAAACACTGTCTAGTTGAACTATCAAACTACTTTGAAATGGCTTGGCATCCTATACTTACAAATGTTTGTTTTTCTTTAAGGTAATGTTAGTAAAACTGACAAACACGAACTGAATATGCAAGAGCCTGTTTATTATTTATAATTGCTGAATTGCACAATGGTGCTGACAAAAACTATTTGAGCTTTTTATGATAAAGAATAAACCTGACAAATTCAATAATTGTTTTTTTTAAACTGCCACCTATAATTGCTAGTACAATTTTTGACGTGTGAAGCCCTCTTTTTTTAAAAGTAACAGAATTTAGAGGAGCCAACACTTCACAAGGACACTCACACCTGTTTGCCAGAGGAAAATGTTACGCAAGTCCAGAACTGTCACAAAGAGAATGTCCTTAAACACTTCTTTAAAACAAGAAAAAAGCTATTAGTAAAAAAAGACAATGCAAAAAAAATAATTTGCATAAAATGCAACGTACATTACCACATTGTTTGTAACCGTAGTTAAATGTTTATCACCGAAAATCAATTTCTTTGTCAAACAGTTACTCCACGACTGGCACAAAGGAACAGACTGTTCTTAATTTAACCCTTGGTCAACCACTGGAATGCCTCCAAATGCAGTCTAGTTCCTTATCTAGATGACACCAATAAGTATTACATAATCCAGAAAAACAACAACAGCATCCAGAATATTGAACACACTAATAGGCATTTAAAAACATGAATGGTTATCAAATAGTAAAATGTTTCATTACAAAAACAAAATAATAATAATAATAATAATAATAATAATGATGATGAATTATTGAAATTAATACATAAATAGTACATTCAATTTCACCTGATCATTTTTTTTTTTGTTTCTAACAAACCTTTTCATCAAAAAGTAAAATTGAGTTTCAATGCTAACAAGACAAATCCAGGTTATAAATAAATATAAAGTTATAAACTAACCGTCACTTAATCTATTCATTAAAAGCATTTTATGATCGTCTGAGCATTATATTTAATGAAATGTATTACAATGATGATTTAAATAAATATAATTCAATATCAAATACCTGCTGTCAAATTTGATAAATTGTATTGTTTAAAATTAGTATATGCACTATTAAACAGACACTGCCGCTTTGCAACTAAATATTCATTTTGAAATTTAAAATCAAAATATAAAATCCACTAATTTATTACACTCAGCAAAGATATCTCATTATGTTAATAATGTCTTAGAAAGCTATGCATTAAATGAGATGCATACAGCTTTTGCATTGGCACCAATTGCACAGGTGTTCCTGCACACAAGAGACCCAGCGTCCCACTTAGCTGATGTAAAGCATCTCTTTACCTCAAACTAAACCTTGTTGCATCTTGCTTGCCGTCGCTCCTAATCAAAGACCGTTCTGCAGTCTTTATGTCCGCTTTTGTGCTTATCAGAAAAGAGAGGCAGCAGGTGGGCCTGCACAGAGACACCTGGCCTACCTGAGCCATGTGGGGAGTGGAGGGCTTTTTTTGTACCTCTCTCTGGGGTATAGAAATTAGAGGGAACGGGTCAACGATGGCCATCTGGGGGTAAACAGATGCTGAACGGAGGGCTTTCCCCCACCCAAAATTCAAATCTCAGTGAAATCTAAGTCAAGTAATCTTGCCAGACCTGAATGAAGGAAAAGACGAGAGAACAAGGGTTTCTGAGATCTCAAATGTCTGCCTAAATGAGGCGGTACCTCTGCAGCACACCCACGGCAGACAGCCGTGCGGCTGCTGCCTTTTGAGATGTGAAGACCCCTCGCTGACCAACTGGCAGATCTTTTCCAGAGTCTCCAAAGACATGGGCATCAGGAAACACACTGAGCAGTCACACCTGCTGCTGTTTGTGTGATAAGAGAGCCTAGGCCAAGAAAAGATGAAGGAGTGGATATGGATGTCGGCACAGGACACCAACTGTAATGTTGGACAGCTGTAGGACTAATCATCAGACATCCAGCTGTAGGTTGTGAACACCAGGTCAACACCTCAACAGCTGTTTTTAACTCCTTTTATACCTTAATTTAGTTTACATTTGCTTATACATTACGTGGCCATCTTCAGCTAAATCTTCCACCGTATGCCATTCACAAGCTCAACACGTTCATGTATAATCAACCATGGACAAAGGTCCATATGCAAACGGATGGTATCCGTATTCTTGCGGGAATGCATTTAGGGAGTGTGGGGCGTGTCCCGAGGTGTGTGTGTGTAAGGGGACACTTTTCTATGTCGCACCTGTCGCGCATCCCACTCAGGTTTCCCCTATCGTTGACAAAAGGCAAGAGACTGTTACTTAGTGCTCACATTGCCTCCCTGAGCTGTCGACTGAACTGTTGTCACGGTTACCCCCCAAGCTACTCTCCCTAGGGAAGCGGAAACGGAGCTCGTGTTCACCCTAATCCCGAATTCAGCTGTCAACGGTAGGGTTCAAACCAGCACAGCTCAATAAGGTAACAAGCAGACTGACTATTAGAGCTGGCTATTGGCTGCAAATTAATTGATTTTAATAAGGGAGACACATCACAAGAACTTTTCTTCCAAACTATTTTTGACTGCTCTGAAGGTGATGCTCCCTTCACAGCTGTCAGCTTGGGGCAACAATATCAATATACCGAACTGGCTTATTTATATCAGCTCAGAGTTTTACAAAAAAAACCACTGATTGAAAAAGGAAAGAGGAGATGTTGATCGCCCCATAGAGGCCAGGGGGACAATGAACGCAAGTTTGCCCTCAATGAACCCACAGTCCTTATCCTCAAGAGGCCTCACCATAAACTCCAACCTCCTGCCACCTTCTGAATTCCTATCAGTACTCTAATGCCTGCAGGATTAGACCGGTCAGCTGAGGGCCCCATGAGGCACTAGGATGCGTGGGGTGTGGAGGGAGGGATCAGTTAGGCTACTGACAGGCAGCCACGGGAGCTTAACCAGACCAAAATCAGGTCAGAGTCCAGCAAAGGGTGGGAGAGAGGTGAGGAAGGATGCAAGGGGTTTAGTTGTGATGACTTGAGACCCACTGGCCTGATGAACCTGAAGTAAGGCAACAAGAGGTGACCCAAGAGTTTAAATGCTTCTTAGAAACCATTAGTGTAGTACTCAAGTTCGTCTCAAGTCCTAGTCTAAGACCATAATTTCAGGAGCATTTGAACTAATGAACATTAGGACTCCAATGAGCTGGTCTCTACTAGTCAAAGAAAATATGGTCTTGGGCTTGGACTTGAGTACTACAATACTGGCTAACAGAGCTGTTGAAAATGTAGAGAGAGAAATCTAGCCTGCTACTTATCTAATTATTTTCTTAAATAATTAGGATGGCAAAAGGCTTGGTATACCACATGGACAGAGCTGAAACTTGCCACGCTGCAGGACTGATCACTGATCAAAGCACCAGGAACCATCTGGTGAAGAAAAATACTTTATAAGAACATGACCAAAAGGCTCCTAACTCAGGAGAAGATTCTTCAGTAACTAAAATCAGGACAAAAATGCCATAGAGGAAGGCCACATTCACAGACATCTCACCTAACGCCAGCTGCCCTCGTGTGTAGGGTTCAGCCGCAAATGGTGGGACACAAAACTACTCTTAATAAGGGCTAGCCACTGTCTCTGCCTAATCTCATTATGGCTAACAGGATTGCTGGTAGTCTCCACAGGGATGGGGAGCAAGGGATAATCCAGGCCAGAATCTTCAGAAACGGGTCAGAATCCAAAGGGAATGCCCAAATAATGTTGGGAAGAATGGTAGAGGCGGTGAAGGCCAAGGACTTCCAGGGTAAAGTGGAAATCTAAGGTAAATTCAAGACATTAGTTTGGTCAGTGTTGAGGTGCTTACAGGAAGTAGAACAGGAAAGAGGAGTGGAAGACATGAAGATGATGCATGTGACAAGTGGACAAAAAACAACATGCATGTAAACTTAAAAAAAGCATGTTCCAATGAACATTGTCATCATGTCATTCCAAACCTATATGACTTCCATGGAAATAATTTTTTTTTTCCAAAAAAAAAAGTTTTAAAAAGAATACCCTGGCCACTCTTTTCAACAAAATAAAAAAAATACTAAAATTATTTTAAAGACATTTGATAGAGCTTTGCATGAAGAACAGACCAAAATGCAAATCGTATTTCACTGAAAGTTTTTGACATCCAAGCTAGCTCTACTTGCGGTGTTCACGAAAGTATTTTAGAGAAGTAGCAACGTCTGATTTGTGAACCAATTATTCCAAATGGTATGAACGATTTGTTCACAAATTGGACTGTAAAAGTTTTTGAGTTTAAATCATTCATGTGTGGAACCTGTTGGGTGACAAAATTATTTAATTAAGGATTATTTATGGATGAATTATTCCTTTAAAGCTTGTACACACAGGATATGATTGCACTTTATCAGTGATGTTTTTTTGGGGCTTTTTTTACATTTTGGGTCTAGGCCTATATAGATAGACCGCTGCATCACATATCATTTCATAAGCATAACGTTAAAATTAGTTCAACTTTAAAAAAAAAAACACACTTCTTGAGACCCTCTGCGTTCTGTTTTTGTCCCACTCCTTGTAGCTGTTCTGTACTCAAGATACACGTCCTGTGTGAACGCCCCCTGTGCCATGCACATGCACACATTCCTTTTAACTTTATAACTTTTATTATGCAACAAACTAACAATATTTCACTTCTACACTCTCCACTGTTATGAAGTGTCCTTCACCTCCTTTCTCTTAATAAACTTCACACCCTGATGTCACCAGCACAAACATAAACACACAGCTGTTTAACCACCGAAGTGCTTACTGCTTCGGTTGTTGTCTGTTAGGAAGTAAAAGTACAAACTGTTCAGACTGACCGTGTCTTGAAACACCCAAACTTTACGAGCATTTGATCTTTTATCAACCCAAGGCCAGTAAATACTGAACCCTGAGCCTTGGAATTTTGAGGCTGTCTGTGAGGGAGGGGTAGCCTTCAAGCACACACACACAGTATTTCTCCATGACTGTTTGTGTGTTTAATGGTCTGTGTGAAGTCCATCTCGTTAAAACCAGCTGTGATTACCTGACCATTAGACCGTACTGAAAGAAAACGAAAAAGAGACACACAGCTACAGTAACCTCTGGGGGCGACCAATATTCAACAGCCAATATACAACAGACAAGCCACGAGTGAAGCCAATATTTAATGTCCAGCAATGAATTCAGAATTGAGATGAGTGAACTGAACTCTAATGGTGAATGCACTTCCCTTGTGATCCAAATTGAAGTCAGTGGCTGCAATGCACTCTGAACTTACACAGCTGCAGTGTTGCGGAGCATCTAGCAGCAGAGACTGTACCTCGCAGACAATTAAACCCTCAAACAAGGGGCAGGATGAAAAGGGGAGGACGACAAACTCACGTTAAAGGGAAACTTTTCATGCAATGTCGCCACGAATTTATTACAGGGAAAATATGGCTAGAACAATCTGTGGTTTGGTGTCTTATGGGCATTAAATAAGCTGCCTTCTGAATTTGAACCATGCACAACACCAAGGAAAGAGTGTGTATTCAGCAAGACTTACTCTTGAGGAATCGGTTGCGGACCCATTTGTTCTGTTTTCGAGCATAGCGGCGAGTCGCTTGCTTGAGAGACTCGACCCCTGTGAGAGAAAGAAATTACAAGATCAATATATGACGGCCACACCAAGTACTGTGTTAGATGTTTGTGGGAGACAACATGTAAAAAATAAAAATAAAAAGTAATGCGCAATAGGTTTACCAACTCAATTTAAAGTGCTTAATAGCATAGAGGACAAGGAGAAGAGGAAGAGGCAGTTCCATTAAAAATCTCAGCCACCCCACCCCCTCTCAATTCACTTCCCCTTCAGTATATCCTCTTACCACTGGTGCCACAGCATATTGGGCTGTCTGTGTACTAAGGCTACACAATTTAGTCAAATTTATTTATTCTTTCAACAAATATTAGAATTTGAAATGTTATATTTAAAGGGATGGGTCACCCAAAACTTTCCTACATCTTTGGAACAAAAATGAAAACATTTTTAATATTTGCTTATCCTTTTTGTTGAAGGTCCATGCAAACAAAAGTCTCATGCATCAAAAAGCACAAAAAGTTGTCTTTCTGAAGACACACAATCACTTTCTATGATGAACAGATTAACTTTAGGATTTGATTTACATATAAACATTAATCAATGCACATCCATGGGGCACATCAAAAATGATAAAGGAAGCTCAAATATGCTTGCTTGACACACCAGAAGCATATAGGTTTTTGTTTTCGGACATCAAGCAAACAGTTAAGCTTCATATTTTACAATGCCTTTTTGTACTTTTTGATTTATAAAAGATTTTTGTGGAACGGCATGAGTGTGACTAGATGACAATTTTTCTTTTTCAGTGAACTATCCCTTTAAAAATCTTGCACTGCTGCCGCTTAGATAAATATATAAAAAAAGTCATAAAACCACAAACAAAAACAAGTAGAAAAATTGTTCTTATAAGATATATATAAGAACAATTTATCAACTTTTTTTGTCTAGTCAATGGAAAACGGAAAGAAATATATACACATGTAAGTATGTATGTATGTATGTATGCATGTATGTATGTATATATATATATATATATATATATATATATATATACAGTGAGGAAAATAAGTATTTGAACACCCTGCTATTTTGCAAGTTCTCCCACTTGGAAATCATGGAGGGGTCTGAAATTGTCATCGTAGGTGCATGTCCACTGTGAGAGACATAATCTAAAATAAAAAATCCAGAAATCACAATATATGATTTTTTAAGTATTTGAACACCTGTCTATCAGCTAGAATTCTGACCCTCAAAGACCTGTTAGTCTGCCTTTAAAATGTCCACGTCCACTCCATTTATTATCCTAAATTAGATGCACCTGTTTGAGGTCGTTAGCTGTATAAAGACACCTGTCCACCCCATACAATCAGTAAGAATCCAACTACTAACATGGCCAAGACCAAAGAGCTGTCCAAAGACACTAGAGACAAAATTGTACACCTCCACAAGGCTGGAAAGGGCTACGGGGAAATTGCCAAGCAGCTTGGTGAAAAAAGGTCCACTGTTGGAGCAATCATTAGAAAAAGGAAGAAGCTAAACATGACTGTCAATCTCCCTCGGACTGGGGCTCCATGCAAGATCTCACCTCGTGGGGTCTAAATGATCCTAAGAAAGGTGAGAAATCAGCCCAGAACTACACGGGAGGAGCCCAGCCTGAAAAGAGCTGGGACCACCGTCTCCAAGGTTACTGTTGGTAATACACTAAGACGTCATGGTTTGAAATCATGCATGGCACGGAAGGTTCCCCTGCTTAAACCAGCACATGTCAAGGCCCGTCTTAAGTTTGCCAATGACCATTTGGATGATCCAGAGGAGTCATGGGAGAAAGTCATGTGGTCAGATGAGACCAAAATAGAACTTTTTGGTCATAATTTCACTAAACGTGTTTGGAGGAAGAAGAATGATGAGTACCATCCCAAGAACACCATCCCTACTGTGAAGCATGGGGGTGGTAGCATCATGCTTTGGGGGTGTTTTTCTGCACATGGGACAGGGCGACTGCACTGTATTAAGGAGAGGATGACCGGGGCCATGTAATGCGAGATTTTGGGGAACAACCTCCTTCCCTCAGTTAGAGCACTGAAGATGGGTCGAGGCTGGGTCATCCAACATGACAATGACCCGAAGCACACAGCCAGGACAACCAAGGAGTGGCTCTGTAAGAAGCATATCAAGGTTCTGGCATGGCCTAGCCAGTCTCCAGACCTAAACCCAATAGAGAGTCTTTGGAGGGAGCTCAAACTCCGTGTTTCTCAGCGACAGCCCAGAAACCTGATTGATCTAGAGAAGATCTGTGTGGAGGAGTGGGCCAAAATCCCTCCTGCAGTGTGTGCAAACCTGGTGAAAAACTACAGGAAACGTTTGACCTCTGTAATTGCAAACAAAGGCTACTGTACCAAATATTAACATTGATTTTCTCAGGTGTTCAAATTCACACACACACAAGTTAACCATTTTGATTTTTTTTTTCTCCTGTAATGGCAAGGCTGCATTTTGAGCAGCCATTACTCCAGGCTTTACTGCAACATGATCCTTCAGAAATCATTCTAATATTCTGATTTTGATCCTCAAAAAACATTTCTTATTACTATCAATGTTGAAAACATCTGTAATATTTTTGTGGAAAACACAATTTTTTCAGGATTCTCTGATGAATAGAAAGTTCAAAACAGCAGCATTTATTTGAATTACAAATCTTTTGTAAAATTATAAATGCCTTTGACTTCTGATCAATTTAATGCCTCGATGAATAAAAATATTGAACAACAGTGTATATTTAAATTAAACTGCAGTTTTTTGCTCTTTATTAATCCAGTTCTTAAGCCTGACATCATGTGTCACCATTTACGAGTCCAAACAATCTATCAGAGCTGTGGTACTACCGGAAGAAAAAAGAAAAAAAATCATGATTTTAAACTTTATCACCATATGGAAATCTCAGTTAGCCAGACAGTGATTCAACTTGAATCTGAATCGTTAAAATATTGGTATCCGGGACAGTGAACCCGGAGAATAGTGTACAACGTGACTTTTTTTTTAAAAAAGCTTAGCTTAAATTTGTGCTATAAATGCACAGTGTTGATAAATCTCAGTTGAAACAGTAGAAGCCTGGACCCTGTCTGTTTGCTGTTGATTCATTTTCTATGTTGATTCAGTGTACATACTAACATTTGTGTATTTCACCTCACTGGCAGTGGTATCCCCACAAAACTAGAATGCAATTCACAATCCATCATATCAACATGAGAGCTACACAAATCAATCAGAGAGCAGTATTATCATCTTCATGGCCAACTGAAAAGTCACTAATGCTGAGCACTATATAAGCGAAAAACACTCATGAACTCTCAGCAGACATGAGCGGTGTTATGAGTGCTGCAACTTTCATGCTTAGCACGCCAGTAATTGATTTTGACACCAATCCAACTGACTGTCAGGGAGAGGGAGAGGGAGAGAGAGGAGAAATTATGACCAAAAGCCTGACATCTTCCTCTCTACAGCTCCTCTGCAGCTGATGACAGACTGAGCGTTCACTCTTAAACGCTAAATGTTTCAGAGATCTGATCAGACACAAACACCAGAGCAATTCTCAAAACTCTGCTGAAAATTTAGAAGACAAATACCGGTTTGCTTCATAACAGGGCTGTCAATCGATTACCAGTTTTAACTGAATTAGATATGCTGGTTAATCAAATGAATCACATCTCTGTATTTGATGAGAAATGTTCACAAATGAATATATAACAAAGACTTTGTGACAAATGAATAAATCATTTAACAGAAATTACATAAAGTGTCTTTCAAAGTCAATATGCTGTTGTCCCGTCCACAGCGACACAATTTGTAATGCATGAAGTAGACTTCCTGTCTGCACTTTTTAATTGTTGGTTTGTGTACACGTCAGACACCTAATTAATCATTACCGTGACAAAAAGTAATTAATCACAAGCCATTAATCATAAACATGTACAATATACTTGTCTGAAGGTGGTAGTGATCATTTTGTATTACAATGAAAATGTATTTTAATCAGTGATGGACAAAGTGTTTTTGCTTCAAATGTGCCGAGTTTGTTCAAGGACTGGTTTGTTTGACTGTTTAAAAAAAACCTGCCTGGAAAAGCATGAGAATGCTTTAAGAATGAATCTCTGAGATTGTTTGCGCTCTCTTTTGTGTGAAGTCAGGAACGGTTTCATAACTGTTCTCCCGCAGAAATATTTCAAGAACATCAACAATCTCACTCTATGTTCATTCCCAAGGCCTGAACTGACAGATGTTTAGTTTACAACAAAAGAATGAAGACATTAGAGCTCAAACAAAATTACAGGCTGAATGAATGCTTACCTTTCATTTTCAGTTTATCACGTTCTTCTTGACTGAGGTTCTCACTTGCTGTCAGGTACTCGTGAAACTCTTTAAAGCCAATAGACTGGAATATGCCATGCTGATAGTCCTGACTGTAAACAAAGAAGAGAAAAACGAATTACTTATGTATACCAAATTATTATACACGCACAAAAACTGAAGAACAGTACTAGATTTTTACGAAAGTAAATATCACTCATCTTTACCCATGAAAAATAGCACCACAATGCTGGAATGTTCTGGGTTGTTGCCAGGGTGTTGCTATGCGGTTGCCAGAGATATTTACTGGTTGAAGCCAAAATTGCCGGTTTGACAACTATTATTGTGTCAAGTCAAATTTTATTTTCTGTTTTATTAGGGCAGCTCCTTAATAGTCGAATAAACGTTAGTCAACAAGAAGTGGCTTAGTCCACCAAAATTGTATTAGTCGGTTAGTCGCACAAAAAGAAAATTGACAAGAAGTGGCGTATCAGTGTTGCCAAGTCTACGGTTTTCTTCACACGGAATTGAGCTACTTTTACAGGAAAACATCATAATGGTAATGAACAGCGCTTGGAAATCTGTTTTAATAATAGTATTACACAGGACGAAGCTCAAATAGTAGCAATTTTTAATTCATACTTTGTAGAATCAGTATGGACCCTGACACATAACCTATCTACTAATTCACTAAATATGATGCCTGCAAATTACAATAAACCTGTATTGGAGATCCAGGAAATTTCTGAAGCCAAAGTGAGAATGATAGTAAGTTCCCTAAAGAATTCCAAAGCCAAAGATGTGTATGGACTGGACACAATGTTTTTGAAAGTGTTTAATGAGTGTTTGTCTAGTCCATTAACTCATATTATTAATAGATCCATCAATAAAGGAATTTATCCTAAAGCATGGAAGACAGCTATAATAATACCGATTCATAAAACAGGTGATACATCTAAGGTCTGTAACTACAGACCAATTAGCATAGTACCCATAGTGTCAAAGGTAATCGAAAGACATGTAGTAGAACAACTTACTAGCCACCTCAACAACAGCCCTTTCAGATTGCATCCTATGCAGTTTGGTTTTAGATCCAACCATTCAACGGAAACTGCAAACTGCTTTTTCCTGGAGAATGTGAGATCTAAATTAGATAAAGGAGGAGTTGTTGGGGCCATATTCTTAGATCTAAAGAAAGCTTTCGACACTGTGGATCATGGTGTCCTACTCAAAAAGCTTTCATGGTTCAATGTCGCCCCCAAAGTTATTGAGTGGATGCAATCCTATCTGGAAGATCGAGAACAAAGGGTCCGGATAAATGATGAAGTGGCCATCAGTTGTAATATTGGTGTACCTCAGGGATCAATTTTAGGGCCCCTGTTGTTTAGCATATACATAAATGATCTTCCCACTGTATGCAATGAGTCTGACATTCAAATGTATGCAGATGATACTGTCATTTATGTACATGCACCGACCAAACAGCAAGCAGCTATTAAGCTTACAGCAGTGATGGCCGATGCCATGCAATGGCTTAATAATTCCTGTCTCCATTTAAATATAAAGAAAACCTCATGTATGTTTTTCACGAAGAGGTCAACAGATAATTTCACACCCAATATTTGTATTGCAGGGGAACTGCTGTCAACTGTATCTGATTTTAAATATCTAGGTATATTAATTGATTCTAATTAAACGTTTAAAAAACAAATTAAAAAAGTTATTAATACAGTAAAATTCAATTTGTCAAATTTCCGTCATATCAGAAATTGTTTAACCACAAAGGCAGCGACAATATATTTTAATTCCATGATCATGCCACATCTGTTATACTGTTTGACTAGCTGGGCACAAGCTTCCAGTACAACACTTAAACCCGTGGAGCAACTTTACCACCAAGCTTCTAAGGTGCTTTATAGGAAGCCAAATATCTATCATCACTGTTACTGTTTAAAAAAACATAATTTAATGACCTGGGAAAATCTTATCAAATTTACAGATGCTTGTCTTGTTTATAAAATTTTACATGGCTTAGCTCCTCCCCTACTTACTGCTTTTATAAAGCAAAAAACAACTGTTGTTAGACACACCAGGTCTGTGTCAAGAGGTGACTGTGTAATACAAATGAGGAGAACTGCCTTTGGACAGTCAGCTTTTTCTGTGAGAGCAGCTCACACATGGAATAGTCTGCCTACGTCTATCAGAGACTGTGATTCATATTGGTCATTTAAAATTAACTTAAAATCATGTTTAAAAGACAGTCAAGTGTGTGCCCATACTTTTTAGTTATTTAAATCATCTGAAGCATATTTTGCCTTGTTTTATGTTTTGTTGTCCTTGTGTTACTGTACTTTATGTATTTTATGAAATGTGATTTAATGCATGTATAAGTATTGTTGATTGTTTTAATGTAGTCTATCTGACATCACACCTGCCCAGGGACTGCAGTTGAAAATTAGCCAAGTTGGCTAAACTGGCACATTTACATGAATGTTTATTAATGTGCACTGTCCCTGTAACCTTAAACTGTATAAATAAAATTTACATTGTTGCCATGGGATGTTTTTTAGTTTGCGGGTTAAATAAGAGTAATACATCATTGGAAACTGTAAAGGCTCTACTTTGATTTGTGTGAACTCACAATAACAACAAAACATTGCGCTTTTGTGAAATAAAGAAAACAACAGGATGCACTTTATGCCGTCTTGGTTTCCCTGAACTGGAGTGCGTCACAAAAATTAACCGAACGTTAGTGTATAGGCTACTTGACTCACGGACATAAAAAATATATCTATAGTAATCTTGAAATGTCTACTTTAAAAACAAATTCTCTCAGCTTATGTAATCCGTATGAAAGGTGCATTTCTCTCTAAAGGCGCTCCACTATACCACAGAGACATCGAGCCAATAACATCAACTTCATCTTTGCTGTTGACACTGACTCAGAAAACCCTAGTTTAGTTAATAGTTGTAGTTGAGTAAAGTCTCCTTGCTATTTTTCCTTGCTACATTCATAATCATTACTTTTGCTGGTGCTTTGCGGTAAGCTTGAGCATAGAATAGTCTATATTTTACGCCTAAATTTATTACAGGCTCATTATGGTTTAGTATTATCCTCAGTATATTTAATTAAATTAATGCAAACGTGCGATGAGTCGACTAATGGCTCAAATGAATGACTACTAGTCTACTAGAAAAATCTTTAGTCAGGGACAGCCCGAAATTTTTTATTCAAAAAGCTATATAAATATACACTACTGTTCAAAAGTTTGGGATTTTTTTTTACAAAATTTTAATTAGTCTCTTATGTTCACCAAGGCTACAAAAAAACAAAAAAAAAAAACAGTAAATTCTTACTATTATTCTTACTTCTTACTATTGTTTTTCCTATAAAATCTAAGGGTTTCCTATAAAAAGTTAGGCTTATGCCATTACAGCTCTGATTCTTTCACCTAGGATTTCAATTCAATCTGATTGCATTTAAACATTTTACAGCATCGGATTTATCAAAATGATTGCCCTCTCTCATCTGTTGCGCTCTGTCTGGGTGACATTCAGTGAAGTCGGAAGTTCAACAGCAACCGGCTGTTATGGCAAGCTCTTTTGTGAAATATAAACGCTCTCAAAACATTTCACATATAAAATAATATCATATGAAGTGTTGCAGTGGGAGAAGTAATCTGAGAGCACAAAAAAAAATCTGTCAAAGCATCAAACAGCTCACATTAAACTACATTATTATGACAATATTTAAAGAGCTGTGCTTCCATGTTTTTGCACAATTATTCAACAGCTCACTCTATGGTCTTTTTTAAAATGTATTTCATCATACAAATACACTTAAAGCAACTGTAGAGTGATGTCACTGACTAAACAACAATGACATCTGTTAATCTTTTTGTTATCAATGTTATTGATTAGCTGTGGCTGAATTTACAGAACAATATTCTAAATATAAGGCATTTTGGGTGAACTCAAGGGTGAAATCACATCCAATGTTTAATGGGACCAACTTTTAGATGGAAAAGCGGTCACTGGGTGCAGAACCCCAGCCCCTGGGGTAAAAATGAGTTGTCATACAGCTCAGAAAACAGAAAGAGAGATCAGCCGGTCATAGGGACACAGACAGTGCAGACGGGGCGAGGGGGAGGGGGTCTATTGACAGGACAGAGCGAGATAGACTGAGAGGGGATGGAAAGGAGAGACAGGCAGAGTCTGACCTTGCTGCCTAGTGACTGCTCCCCGTGTAAGGCGAGAGGGCTGGCGGAAGGGTGGCAGATGCAGACATAAAGAAGAGGAAAAGGGGGAGGAAGAGAGTAGGATGACGTGAGGAAACAGGAGAAAAGCGCTTGGGTGGCAAGTTTGCCAGCGAAGACGTCTAAGAGGGGAGGTGGGGTTCGATCGCCTGGACGGAGCGCTGGGCGGTCGGCCATCAATCGGCAGAAGCCACACCCAGAGCGGCCCAACCCTAGACACTGCTGTGTCATCAACATCCACACAGACACACCGCAGTGCAGTCCGTCCGCCAATATCCCTACACAACAAAGCATGTGACAGCACTAACAATCAATAATTAATCACCTTATCAAACAAATAAGATTGGAAGATTGCTGTTTGATCTGAGTTGCCGTAAATTCTCTAACAGGCACTGCACCATGCTTGTATTTGCAAAACTCACAGCTACAAAGCCAGGGTGTTAATGGTGGTTTCTGGGGCAATGCAATGTGGTTGCTAGGGTGTTGAGTTGTTTTCAGGGCATTTCTATATGGTTGCTAGGGTCTTATGAGTGGTTGCCTGGCCATATCTATGTGGGGGTGTTATGAGTCAAAACCCTGGATTCCCACGATTAAAACCCACTGTAGACAGGAACAGCGGGTGATAAACCTGCTTCAACTTGTTACGGTAACTTAAAAGGTCCGATGTTCAAAACAGGTTCAGCCTGTGAAACTTAGCTTTCTTGTATTTTTCTGACAGTTGAAGAAAAAAGACAGCTATTGTGTCAAGCAACTTGAGAGATAAATTACACATGGTTCATTCAGAGGTAATACAAGGATTTCGAATACAAAACAAATTTGACCTAGTTCCATATACCAAATAGAGGATCTCGAAAAAATCAGAAACGCACAATAGATAGGTGGCTGATATTATTCAACAATCACTAGGAAAATAAAATAATTATAGATACTGATAAATCTATGCAGCTGACAACAAACCATTTTAATTTATAAAGGTACATTTGCTTGCGTCATTGTTTTGTTCTGTAAAGTGCATGTTTGCCTCAACCAGACAACATAATATTCAAGTAAGCTTATGCTTCTATGTGTTGTCAGCAAATTAGAAGTGTTCAGTTACATAAATGATTAATCATGAATTATCTTTTGAATTTATTTAAAAATGTTCTTTTACAACATTGAGATTTACCTGCTCTCTTTGATCATCTTCTCATTGAAGCGCAGGTGAAAATCTCTGAGCTCATCAATCAGCCCAAGCGATAACATCTGATCCACACGCTTGTCCAACCTCTCATCCAGAGCTACAGGAGAGGATGAATGAGCTAATTAAATAAAGATACTGAAGACATGTTACAGTCACAATCTACAATGACTGGTGACTACCATTCATTTTGTAGTTCAGCCAGAAGATGCAAGGGTTCTGGAACCGCAAGGGACCCCCAAGACAATCTCCTCCATCCTGCCCTCGCTGCTCCTCCAAAAGCTGACTGTGTGGAACTCCAGTGTCCATATACACTTGCAGACTCCTGTCAATCAACCAATAAATTGACCATATTATACTTAGTCAAAATACTATATGACTTCAGATAAAATAATGCATTTCTCAAATACATTTAAAGGGATACTTCACCTCTGGAAAGATGAATGTGCATTTAAAATAAGTCATTTATGTAGAAGAAATGTGAAGAAATCTTTTAATTTGGAGCTTTCTAGACTGAGAAAAGCCAGAAAATGTATTTTTGGCTTATGTGGATGAATGACAACAACTCCCAGAATACACTTGCTTCGCTGCCCTAGGAGGCCACGCCTACCGGTTAGAGAGCGCAGTTGAAAACAACAAGGTTAGGCAACCAGTGAGTCTCCGTGACGAGTCTACCTGGGATTTCGAGATCGCCCAAAATGTCCGGGATTCGGCTTTTGCGTTCTACAGTCGCCATTCATCATGTTGACTGTGGCGAACAGGACGAGGCTGACGGCCGCGGGAGAATGGCGCGAGGCCGGTGGCGTCGTTACTGAGACGCGCCGGTCTCGTATCTCTCATGGAGGTGCGGTAATTTTCTCAGCAATGTTAAAACGCACATCAACCGATCACTTGTTTAGCGTTCATGTAAACACTACATTCAGATTCACCAATCAGAATGAATTCAGTTAGATTGAAACAAGAGGTGTGCATGTAAATAATGAATGGTGACCGCGGAAAGCAAAAGCCGAATCCCGGACATTTTGAACGATCTCGCCCGCCGGACAAGTCCAGGAAAAGGAGGATGGTAACCCCTACTACTCAGCTTTCCTCACAGAACAAGAGCCTGCAAGCTTAGCTTCCAAAGAAAGACGGCTGATTGTGTGTACTTTCTGTGAGTGAGATCCCACCCTCTATGGGCGGGTTGAAAACATGCAGGACAGCCCCTCCTACTACTGGCTGTAGTCTTTAGCCTCTGGCCAGAAAATCCTCCGATGACGCAAAATGACGATTTTTGCGTCATCGGAGGATTTTTTCCAGACAAAAAATACATAAATCTCTCGTCTCAGGGGGATATGAGGGTGGAAAGCACGGTAATTCGAAAATACTACAGGTTTTCTACTAATACAAAGCTTAATGCTAAATCCTGAAGTATCCCTTTAAAAGATTTTCAAATGCCAAATAAGCTCTCAACTGAACATATCATTTGGAAAGAACAAGCCACACACCAAACAAGAACGTGATGAACAACAAAAAACACACAAAAAAAGACAAATAATTCAAGTTTGGTCATGCTGAGGAGAAGGTTCATGGGACTTCAAGCAAATAATTTCCTCAGAAGCAGCAGATATCAGTAAGGAGACATTAGCACTCTTAACTGTGGGAGAGAAGCTCTTCTACCGCAGCAATACTGTAGATGCAGTGGCACACAGGCTGGCATCAATTAAACAAGCACATAGTTCTGAGAAGAGGCGCTAATCGGCCCCTTGATACCAATCAAACACCAATTGAAGCATGTGAAAACGTGTGTAACACGCTTGGAAGCCACAGCCATCAGTTCTCCCACACAGGTGGAAAAATAGATGCAGCACAACAAATGCCAAAATTTACCACAAGATCGTAAGATAAGGTTTCTACCCAAGTACACTTTAACTCTGCACCTTTTAAGTGAAATGTATGAGGGGAAAAAAACAACAACAAAGCTAAGAAAAGACTGACATAATTGAAAGAGGAGTAAATGAGAAACGTGCAGTAAATAAAGTGACGTGGACAAAGATCTGGGCTGGTATCTGAGAAGGATGTAGGTTCAAACACCAGGAACTTAAATTGATAGTTTCAATTTCAACGCCTCATAATGGGTACCAATTAAGAAAATAGGCGTATTTGCACACAAAGTGCTGGAGTCAAGACTAGATGTTTCATGACCCAGACCCCCTAATACAAAGACCCTTCAGATCCAAACCCAAACTTATTTCAAAGAGCCAGACCTGCTGGTCCAAGAACCAAGTTGTCCATTTGAATGAACTTAAACCCTGAATTTAATGCAGCATTACTTTCAAACAGTGGGCTAACTTTGTACAGTGTGCAAGTATACATTCAGAGTCATAGAATTCTTGCAAGTACTTTCTGATAATACCACGTTGGTGTGTGGATGAGGTTAAAAAAATTAAAAATAAAAATAAATAGTACTTATTGGAAATACACTGAGCTTTTCTGCGAATGGGTGCAGGGAAATGAAGCCGTCTCTGTTTTGTGCGATCACTGAAATAATTACCTTGCAATCTTGCGTGCGTCATGAGGGTGCAATATGGCGGCCATGTCAGGATCCACCTCCTTCAAACGTCTGTGAAGTTCAGGACCACCCAGTTTCTCAAGCTCCACCTTTGATTCAGGAGTCCCACCATTTTCGGATTCTGTGTCACTCCCCTGCTGTAGGTCAGACAGAGGAGGACTCGTTTAGATTATTTCTGCCAATAGATACACAGAAAGCCTTTTAATATCACTATGACTTGCTAGCTCTGTTTCAAATGTAGTGAGCTGCCTCGTTACACACTGCCTTTTAACACAGTGTCTAAAACACTAGCGGAGTGACACGATGAGACAAAAGGCAATCAAACTCATTATAATCAGTCATTCTGTCTACAATAGATGCGCACAACGTGATGTGGCAACAATTCCCTGACTTGATTTTTGATTGATTTAAATGGACCCTTTTCACATTTCCAGTGTTCTCAGAAGCAGAAGCCATCATAGTTGGGTAAACTTACACAGTCATCTTCTTAAGTAAACTTCTACTGCTCCAATAGCAAAGAGAAAATCCACAATTGTATGACTTTCCCAAAGAGGAAAAAAATATCGAAAGATTGATTATGATGGTCAGAGGAGAGAAAGATTTGCCATCACTCTCTCAGCCGTTGTATTAGAAACACTTAGAGAGTTTTCTGAAATTTAAAGCCAAGGTAATATTACACAAAGTATAGTGTTATAAATGCACATTAAAAACTTCATGACGTTAATAATTGTGGAAATGAAGTGAATTCACAGACTGTGAAAAGGGTCCATAGTTTGATGTTAGCATGTTGCTTACAGTATGATCCTCCAATAAACAGCACTCTAAAATAATACATTTTTATTATGCTTAACTTTTTAACCAATACTATAATGCATTCTGATTTTCTTCTCTCTTCGCAAAACACGAGGTATCTTTGACAGCAGCATAATTTAGATATCATCCAATCAACAACTGGTGCATAGAAAAAAGTCCCCATCCCACATTTTTTCTTTTTCGATAATCTGTTTCATTAGAATGTACGTCACAATACTGAAGAAAAGAGCTGTTTCTACTTTTGTTACATTGCAACTTTACAATGCTGCCCACATAGGCAGATGACTAGGTTTTAGAACAGAGCAACTCTTTATAATCAGAAAGTATTAAAACTCACATTTACCCCAGTGTCGATGAGCATATTCCATAAAATGGATTCAATGTAGTAATTTGTGCCTCCAACAATGATGGGCAGCTTTTTCCGATGATGCATGTCCTCTATGTATCACATTAAGGAAGTAAAATAAACATCCTTTGATGCCACAGTTACAAGCAATACATAAATTATGCACAATGATCATACATGTGCAACCACATTGGGTTAGATTGCAGAGTACACCACTGCTATAGTGCTCAGGTGAAAAGCAGTATCATATTCTAAGATCTATAGATGCTCTAACAATAATTCATGTAATGTCCAGGCCTGGTGCTGTGAGAGGGCAGTCAGTTCACCATGACTGCTGGGATTCTGCTGAAGATTTTAATAGATGGCGTCAGAAGCTCCATGGAGCAATTCATTAACTGCTTCAAAACGAGAAGGCGCATCAGCACTCTCCCTCACACGAAATGGACAAACACGCACACAGACACACTTCCAGGTCACATGCATTAAAATCAAAGCAGTCTGGCCGAACGCTGTCCACCCCATCTGCATCACTCTGTGATCCCTGGGGAGGGAGGGAGAGAAAACAAAAGAGGAGGAGAGAAGAGAAAGTGAGAGAAAGACACGAGGAAAGGGGTGGGGACGAGATTGCGAGACAGAGAGAGAATAGTCAAGCATCTCTGGATGGTTATAACAGAAGATTATGACAAAAACAACAACTAATTGAGACTGCAAGATATTGGAAAAAAATGATATTGTGATATTCTGTTTTTCTGTAATAGTGATATTAAAAAAGAAAAAAATGAATTCATCAGATAACTTGAATAGCTATATTTGTAAAGAATAAGCCATTCAAGAGTGAGTGGGGTGATTTTGTTAGGGAGTATCTCTGCATAGAAAATTGGGGGGGGGGGAATGTATATATATATATATATAAAATATATAATATATATATATATATATAAAATATATAATATATATATATATATATATATATATATAAAATATATAATATATAATATATATATATAATATATAATATATAATATATATATATATATATATATATATATATATATATATATATATATATATATATATATATATATATACAGTGCTATGCATAAGTTTAGACACCCATGCTAAAGTTGACTAAAAAGAGGAATAAAAAAATCATCTTTTGGAAATTGAACTTAATGCCTTAATTTAAAAAATTAGGAAAAATCCAACCTTTAAGGACACCAATTTTCTTTGTGAATGAATAGTGTATCGTAAATAAATAAATGTTCTTCCTTAAAATACAAGGTGCATAAGTTTGGACACCCCTATGTTAAATTCCCATAGAGGCAGGCAGATTTTTATTTTAAAAGGCCAGTTACTTCATGGATCCAGGATACTATGCATCCTGATAAATTTCCCTTGGCCTTTGGAATTAAAATAGCCCCACATCATCACATAGCCTTCACCATACGTAGAGATTGGCATGGGGTACTTTCCATAAGATCATCTCTCAATGCAAATCAAACTAGCTATTAGGCTAACTGAAATAAAACCATGTCAATCTCTAGGTATGGTGAAGGCTATGTGATGATGTGGGGCTATTTTAATTCCAAAGGCCAAGGGAACTTTATCGGGATGCATAGTATCCTAAAAAAAAATAAAAAAAAAAATACTTAAAAATAAAAATCTGCCTGCCTCTATGGGAATTTAACATAGGGGTGTCCAAACTTATGCACCCTGTATTTTAAGGAATAACATTTATTTATTTACGATACATTATTCATTAACAAAGAAAATTATATATATATACACAACCGTTCAAAAGTTTGGGGGCAGTAAGATTTTTTTGGGGGGGGTCGGTCAATACTTTTATTCAGCAAGGATGCATTAAAAATTGATCAAAATGTAATGTAAAGACATGTATAATGTTACAAAAGAAACTTTCAAATAAATGAAATCAAAAATTGAAAAAAAATTATGCACAACTGTTTTCAACTGATAATAATGAACGTTTTTTGAGCATCAAATCAGCATTATTAGAATGATTTCTGAAGGATCATGAGACTGGAGTATTGATGCTGAAGATTCAGCTTTGCATCACAGGAATAAATTACATTTTAAAATATATTCAGATAGAAAACAGTTATTTTAAATTGTCATAATTAGGGCTTAATTAATCGCGATTAATCGCATCCAAAATAAAAGTTTTTTTAAATAATATATGTGTGTGTACTGTGTATAATTAAATTTGTATATATAAATACACACACATGCTTGTATATATTTAAGAAAAATGTGTATATACGTGTATATATGTGTATATATATAAAAAATTATATTTATATATAATATAAATTATATATAAATATATACAGTATATGTATGCAAATATTTCTTAAATATATACATGCATGTGTGTGTATATATACAAAATAATTATACAGAGTACACACACATATATTATTTAAACACAAACTTTTATTTTGGATGCGATTAATCGTGATTAATCTTTTGACAGCCCTAGTTATAATATTTAACAATATTACTGGGTTGCTTTTTGTTGTTGTATTTTTAATCAAATAAATGCAACCTTGGTAGGCATAAGAGACTTCTTTTAAAAACATACAAAAATCTTACCGATCCCAAACTTTTGAACAGTAGTGTTCGTTCATTCATTCATTAATTTATATATATATATATATATATATATATATATATATATATATATATAACACACACAAAATAAGAAACAATGTAATAACATTATTGTAGTGTAAAATAAAAAAAACAAGTAATAAAATAAATGATTTTACTCTTAAGTTACAATATTCATATTTACATCTTAAATTGTTTATTTTCAAACAGTAACCCATCAAGCTCTTTTGACAGGATGCCGGCAAATAAAAATATGCTGTGCTTATTTCAGTGTGAAGCTCGTCCCTGTGTGTCCATTTACATGCATTCAGCTCATGATATCAGGTGTAAATCCGGTAGCGTATATATTTAATTAAATCGCAGCCTCAGCAATTTGACAAACCAGACTATGTCATATTGTATTTCGTAATATCGTGCAGCAATAATCCTATTCGTGATGATTACTTTTTTTATTTGATCCGCAGCCCTATTTTAGCGTGTTGTATAGTGGTCATCACCGCTCTTCAGCAAGGCGAGACTGAGAAGCTCTTCACCTGCCACTCCTCATTTCTTGTGCATGAGCGTCTGAGGTGTCTGCGACAGCGATCCTCCAGACACTGCGAGAGCCGCCCCACCTCCTCACAGCATCTCCCTCAGCTATTAATATCCTCCTCATCTCTCAGCAAACATCTGCAGCAGGAGGGCGGGGAAAACGAGGACATCGATGCGTCTCTCTCCGTTTCTGGTACATGCATTTCCAGTTGTGCCCTTGCATTTACTAAAAGACCATGCCGAGGGAGTACAACCCAGCACCCACTCATAAAATGCCAGAGACATTAGTGTGGCATGCTGGGAAGTGCCACATTCCACAAAAGACGTGAAATTAAAATATGGGGATTTGCATTCAAACAAGGAGCAGTCTTACAAAAGCTGTGTCGCTGATGTCAGGGAGGCGATGACATTTTAAAAGAACAATTACTCAGAATGATCATTAAGAAGTTTGCAGATGATATCTTAAAAGGCAGAGTAATGGCCCATTAATTTCATCAGCAGAGACAAAATAAGCATTTATATTTAGAAGGGCCTGCCAACTAAACTTGTCAACCAAATGAATCTCTGCAACCATTAATTATAGGGTGTATGGATAGGGCAAAACGGCCAACTAGTCACCCAATCAGGGTTACAGACTATGTAGAAATTGGCTCCACAATAGTGCTGCACAATTAATCATATCGCAATCGTGATGTCAAGCCTATGCAATTATATGACACAAAATGCTGCGACTTTATGAAATAAAATGCATGTGTGGACATGACAACCCATTCTCTGAGAGCCGTTTGCCCATTTTCTACACTGCTGATAAAAAGAAGACCAGTCAGTTTCAGTTTAGGCAGTGGTGCGTGGTCACGTCGTAACTTTTTCCGGTGTGCAGCACGGAGAATAGGGTTGCACCAGACGTTCGTAAGTTCTTTCTTAAATTGGAACAAAGTCCACACTAGAGGCTTAGTAACTACTAGCTAGTTTGTAACTAACTCTGTATTTTATTCTGTTGTAGCCTACCATTTGTTCGTAACTAAGGCAGAACGTTGCTAGTAGGTCATAAGCTCACTCATAAAACCATTTGTTTATTATATCACAATCGCAATATGACATTTTCCCCAAATCGTGCAGCCCTACTCCACAAATTACAGGATAATTAAAAAATGACTCACCGTTCAGTAAGGAAGTTAATTGTAAACAGTAACCGCTCTGAATGCTTCACTGTGTGTGATTTAAATCACAGAGGACCCGTTCACAGTAAGACAAATTTCTACAATGATATATAGAGTTCAAACCAACATGCACAAGCTGTTTAATATCAGGTGAACTCTGATTGGCTGTCAATGTTTTTGCCGTTCCTCAGCTGGAGAAAAAAAAACATTCTGAAAGTGATTCCAAGAATATTATTCCACTGTCAATCATTATAGCTGTGTACTGAACTTCAGAAATAGAAATAGACCAATTGTTAAAACTTCCTAGTTATAGTTATCCTTGGTGTGAACAGGCCTTACTTCACAAGCAAGTTAGAGAGTGCTTTATTCTTTTTTAATAAATCAGTCACGAGATTCACAGTTCATAAGAGTCGCATGGGCATTTACAAAGGCCTTAAATAATTTAATTCAATCTGGAGGAGTCTGGAATTTTATTTTGAAGGGTTGGGCATATCAGAAAGGATATGAGAGACAAGGCCTTGTTCCTGAAGTCCACCACTGTGTATCCACTAACCAATGGATCCACAAAGCTGATCATGTGATGGCAACACTGGGCTTGCTCCTCCTCTGTAACCTTATTGGTGATGATGTCCAGTCCTTTGTAAACCTGCAGTGAGAAACCAACCAGATCAATGAAGCATCAAGAAGGTTAATCCAGTCATATAAGACAGAAACCTTGAAGAAGAGTAGCAAAATGTCACATGCTTCATAGACCACATAACTGTTTTCGCTTGGTTTATCATGACATGATCACTACATGAATCCTTAAACAGGCCCATTTCAAAAACTGGGTCCAGTGTGACAGAGGTAAAACAGGTCACAGGCACTTCCTTACTCTGTCCTACATATTTAGTCATGGTTCTTCATGACAAAAGGGACTGTAGATGTTGTTGTTTTTTTAACATGTGAAGTGATGGGACTGATTTAACAATTTTGGTTCTCGACCCAGTGCCTTAATGATTTAGTACTTTAGATTTGTTTCAGTTTATTTGACTATCATGCAGAAAGTAGCAAGACATGTGCGCAGGGCCATCCTTTTGGCAGTGCAACCGGTGCCTTGAGGGGGGACCCATGGCGAACAGACTGAAGGAGACCCCCCCCCCCCCCGAACGTGATCGCGAATCACTTCCACTACCTCACACTGGGCCCATCCCATTCTTGGAACACTGAGTTCCAGACAGTATCTGAATAAATAAGAACCAGTTCTCGATTCCCTACCATAGTTATGTGGCATCAGTCCACAAGTGGTCACCATAAAGTGTTGCTGTGTGGTCAGTGGTCACTCAAGAAACATGTCAGGAGCCACAGCAGGATTTCAACAGGAGCAAGGGCATGCGTGCACAGCCATGGCTAAATTCAGTCCAGCTTACCGTAACTCCTCTGCCCTTGCGTGCCCATTTCGGCAAGTTAGAAAGAAATGCTACTGAATTATTAAGATCGTTTCCCCTGTGCTCTCCACAGGACATCCCTGCCAGGGAAATCTTGGTGAGGTGAAGGGGGACAACAGCAAATATGGAGAGACATGAATTCAGCCCATTCTCTCCAGAGGAGGAATGGTAAACACTAATAAAGGAGTGTGATTAAAGCTTGCAGAAGTGCAAGTAAAAAACCCTGCTTTTCAGAGCCAGCCCTCTTGAACGCAATATTTCGACTTTACAGGCCACTAAATCTAAAAAAAACTTGGAAACAATAACAGCTGCTTTTTTTAAACGTTTTTTTTTTTTTTTTACCAAATCACTGAGTTGTGTCAATAAGCTTGTTAAGATAGACTAACAAAGCAGGGAGTTTACCAACAGCCACATAAACTTTCATAAATGTAGATTTTGAGTACAGAACACAACATTGGTCACTTTAACACTATTGCCAAAAACAATGTGTTAAAACTGAAGTTCACCAAGTCAAGACAAGTTACTAAATACATGCTGATATGTAAACGTTCATAAGCGGTCATTTGTTAACGTGCCTTGTTAGTTTCCACAAATGGACTGAATGGACAGTCACGTACTCCGTTTCGAAACCTTGTGAGCTACTACGATAGCAGCATTTTAGGACCACTAGAAACACTACAGCACTGACAAAGAACATTGATCAATACATGAGAGCGCATGAACAGATACCAGCATGCTGGGAGCTCCACAGCTCATTAGCGAGGGCATATCAGGTCAGGTGATACCAGTACCTGATGTGCTGATGTGGGTCAATGGTGTAACCAGTACCTGATGTGCTGAAAATGTGCTACTATTTTTACATTGTACAAATAACAACAATCCTTAACATTCCTGGCAAATGTTAAATAAAAATTGGCAAAACCTTGATTTGTAGCAAAATATTTATAAAATGATTTTTATATCCAACATGTGGCATCAGGGTTAGATCTCAAGACAAAACATTGAGTTTGACCACTAAAATGTCATAACCAACAACCAGAAATGAAATCTTTTAAATACCATATATATATGGTGTGGTGTGGTGTCTGTGTGTGGCAAAGAAGGACAGAAGGCCCTGTGAATGTCGAGCCTAGTCATGTGGCTCTCATTTGGGGCCGCGCTTCTTAAGTGTTGCCGGCATTAGCAGGTTTTGTTCCCTGCACCCGTTTGTCACCCCCTTTCGTTAGGCTCAGTACCAGCCTCTAACCGATAAAGCCCACCCTGTGCTCCAGCCTTCTGACCAGTCGCCCCCTTCTCCAGTAATTAATTTTTTCACCCTAGTAGGCTAGTTAAAACAGTCAGCATATTTAATCTGACGCAAATGCAAACATTCTTGTGAGGAACGGAAGTAGTCTTCAGTGTGTTGTGCTTGTGTACCTTGTCAATCATTATACAGATGAAAACTGGAATGTTCTGTCACTGAAAATTTGCAAAGACTTTTTATAATGTCTTATTGAAGATTCTTATAAAGGGAAAAATTTGTTCCTGGCACACGTTTCATAAACATTAGCACAACCGTGCTTCACTGCAAACTGTTTGTGGCGAACTGACCACAAGTTTCTCGCAAAAAAGCTAACTTTTGAAAGGATTAGGACTAAGAGTGAGATTTTTGTTCATTATAAATGTTTTGGAAAGATGTTTCAATCAAATGGAAGCACAGTTTGTTCAACCTTTTTGTCAATCATTGTAAAGATAAAACTGGAATATTTTGTCCTCAGAAAACTTGCAGACAGACATTTTAAATGTTCTTTACAACATATTGAAGACTGTTATATAAGGAACGTATTTGACAGAATTTACCATTTTTTGCAAACAAACAGAAATGTGAGATTTTTGACCACTGGAAATCTGTTGAAATATTTCACTGTACATCATGGCGAACAAAATATACTTCCTCTTAGCCTAATTTCTGTTTGAATCACATTTTAACTAACTAGTTTTCTAACCTTTATCTCACTTTTTTCTGCGGAGACACGTTTGATTTGATTGATTAAGATGATTGATGATTCTTATTTGCAATGCGGTTGCTATTGCCTCGGTTTGCCTAGTTGATGTCGTGGTGGTGAGGTCCTGCTGTTGGGTCACATGCCCTTCCATGACTTGAATGGCAGGCATCTAATCCCATGCAGCTGCCTCTGTGTGTGTGTGTGTGTGTGTGTGTGTGTGTGTGTGTGGACATGTTCTAGAGAGCCAGAGTGTCTAATTGAAACTCATTATTAATGAGGACAACTGGTCCATACAGGGGGGGGGGGGGGGGGGGGTGAAAGAGAGGAGTGAAAACAGGAACGGAGCAAATGTGGACTCCATATTTCACATCCACATTTTCACATTGTAAAAAAGACAATACCAGCATGTATGTGGTAGTGACAGTTGCAACATGGTGTGAGAATCCAAGCTCTCATCACACAAAAAGTGAGGAAGAGACAAGGTTGTGTGTTTGCTGACCACAGCCCTAATGGGGTGGGGACAATTTCTCTTTGTGTGAGAATGAGAGAATTCAAAAATTAGAGGGAGACAGAAAGCAAAAGAAAAGGGGGTGAATGAGCAAAAAGGGTGTAGTGAATCCAGTGACCCACACCGCAAACACTCAGACGAGTCCTCAGACAATGGCTTTAGTGTTGAGCTATTACAGCCGACCGTGGCTGAACCACACAGCACCTCAGGCCACGCACGAGACAGCTGCTCCCCCACTATTCATACAGGGGGAAGGGCCATTGAGTACGAGGACAGGAGAGGAGGAGTGACAGTATAACCGAAAGCAAGACTGACGCAGGTCGAAAATGGATTTATGAGTCAAGACAACAAACTAAATAATACAAATTGTTTTTACAAAAGCTGCATTCGAAATGTTGTACTCTCTGTAGTTCCTTCTTTTGAATAAGTAACTACTTTGTGACAGTTAAAACAGTGTGTTCTATATAATATGAATGTGTGCCATATTGCAGTAATGTGTCCGGAGTTCCACATCATCACCCATGACGTGTTCAGTTACAGTGAGCTGCATTTACATGCGGGATAGAAACAAAAACTAGCAAACAAAAACAATCTCAAGCGTCAATTTTGATCATGGCTTTTCTTGAAAAGAAAAATGAGATGAACTGACCTGCCAGGGACCGGAATTGGCCGATTTTCCGTATGATTGGCCCAGACCGGTGACCGGCTGGTCAGTCTCACGTCTTTCCAATTTCGAGACGGTCCGTTTTGCTGTCAGCAGCACAGGTAATAACGTCAGATGCACGTTCTGGCTCTCTTCTGTCCAACGGCGAAGTGTCACACACCCGCCTCCTTTCACTCACTCGCTCCGGTTAAAAAGTGCTTGCATTACGCGTAATTTTACAAATTTCTACAGGTTTTGCACTCACACCAAAAGAGTGCACCACTGATCAGTCGGCAAAAATCTGTATCGGCAAGTCATACTTACAAAAATAAGTAAATAAATAGGAATCGGCGCATCTCTAAAGAAAATGAAGAAAAAAATATTTAGACGTATGTTTGTGGAGCAAGTGGTGGTTTATTGTTGTCGCATTAATTGTGTCATCAGATTCTGCACTAGGACAAGTCACACTGCAGGACTGTGCCTCAAAACACTGCCAGAATTTCATCTGAGGTCAAATATGATCGCAATGGTCATTAAACGGCTATCGGCTAACATGTCCAACTAGAAATCAAATGCTTCAGATTTTGGCCCAGGATCAGAGCAGTCTTTTAGGATTCTCAGAATGTGTCTCAGACAGCCAAATAGTGGCCAATATCATACAGTGTGAACCCGGCTTTAGCATAATAACCCCAATAATAATTATAATTATTTTATAGTCACATTGAATTGATCAAAACTAGTGTGAATGTGGCCAAAGAAAACTCTTTAAAAAAATTATTTTAAATCAGGTCACTTTATGGTTCGAGTTGGTTCTTGTAGAGGCTATGCAGATGCACTCCGCAGCAAAAATCACCCTAATCATTCATTGCAGAAAAACAAAATATCTTGATATATTTTTTCCTAATGCAGCCCTGCTACTAGATGAAAACTGTTAGTTCAAGTGCTTAGGAAAGTAATAGCACACCACTCCTCAACAAGATGCTGTACAAAATAAATGCACAACATAATTATGGCAATGAGGATAAAAAGAAGACTTGTGCTTCTGTATCAGGGGTGGAAACTACAAACTGAGATTCTCCAGCACCGTACCTCCCACTACACAGCTTCAACGCCCTAACCATGCAGTCATTCACGCTGCCCCACCCTCCTGCATCTTTCCATCCGTTCCTTCTCTCCTCCAGGAATGGCTCAGTGAAGCCAGGCTAATAAATCATTCACGATCTCGCTCTTTCTCCTCGCTTTAGTGCTATCATGCAGTCATCATTTGTGGAGGCTTTCTGAATCGCACCAAACACACACAACACCCCACCCACAACTAACCCATTTCCGCACCCCATTTCAGGCTTTTCCAGGAGGACAGAACAGGGTGCCAGAGGAGATGAGCAATGGAGAATAAATGAGAGACATCACTTCTATTTCTCGCTTCAGTCTGCTCAAGAGATTAGAGTGATGGTTTAACTGGTTATCAGGCAGATCTCGAGCACTGGCGAGGTTTCTCAGACACCAGGATGAATGCAGACGTCACAGCGGGCATGTGCTGTGCCGCCAGTCCTACGAGGCCAGACAGACTGACACAATTGGATTTCATTCATTCAGCTCAAATTGAATTTAGCTGCTGGTGTGTTTGGCAAAAGGGGGGAAATGGTTCCTTCCAAAAGCATTTAGCGCCTGAGTAAACGCAGACAAACTGACTCGACCCTTCAAATGCATAAAAGGTCACATTAACCCTTCTCTTTTCACCTGCATCCTTAGAAATCATTTAACAGATGTTTACAGGAATAGTTCAGCCAAAAATTTAAATTTTCATAATTTTCTCATGTCTTTTCAACCCTGAATGCTGTTGATTTTGGCTGTGGAACCTACGAAAAGCATCACATGAATCTTTACATAAAGCAAAACTTTTTTGTCATTAATGTCATTTTAGATTCCCTGTCATTCTTTTTTGGTGCACCTGGTCATTAATCATTTCTGTTGTATGGAAAAAAGCTGCATGAACATTCAGCAACTATTTCGATGGTACACTTTACACATTTTCAATTGTTTTACTTCAATGGAAGGTTAGATTTTTGTGAATTTTTTAATAAAATATCAAAAGGATTAACAATACAGATTTATTTTCACAGGCTTCTTCTATCATATTTGCCAGGGGTACCATTCTGACCACGACTGTAGTTGAAAAGTTACTTATAGCTAGTACAGTAGAATGTCTTAAAGTGGACCATTGAAATTCAGTATAGTGTAACAGAACATTCTTCAAAAGTTGTTTGTGTGTGCGTGACGTGTTCCACAGAAGAAGAAAGCAGCCCAAAATTATATGCCAGTCGATTCCCAAAGCAGTTTTTCAAAATTTGTCTAAATAAATTAAAAACAAAACCTATTGATTTAGGTTGTTATATGTAACTTTAGACAGCACAACATTATAAAGTACAGTATGAAAGATCAGATTTGCTTAAGATTACAGTTATTTTATTTTATTTTTTCAATTAAAAATGCAATATTGACCAATAGCCTATCTATCAATTAAAATAATTTACATTAATTGAAATTAAGCTGAAATAAAATGAAATAAATATTAGATGAAAGCCTGAAACTTAAAAGCCTTGTTTCTATAATGAAATATTGCATAGGCAATTAACTGAAAAGAAGTTGTTAAATGCTAAAAACTGAAATAAAAATTAAAGCTAAAAAGAAATATAATGAGGTAAAGGGAAAGACATTTAAATGATGATTATAATGCCTTGGTGAACTATTGCATTAAAAACTAATCTAATATTTATGCAAAAATTAAATGCAATCAATTCACAGATCAGGAACATGGTGTCAACTGTACATGACTAAACCTCTGGGAATGCATTCATTTGCAAAGCAGATTGATCACAATAATTGTTGGGTACATTACATGGCAATGCCCCTGTGGGTTTCCAATGCAGTCCATGCAGTTTTCAGACAGCAGGTTCTGTCTGCTTTGAGGCCTGATCCAATAATCCACCGCACAGGGTGATGTTAGTGCGAACAAGTGCTCAAACAGGTGCAATGCCTTATCAAAGAGCTCTGAGAAAATGAGCAGAAATCAGACAAATGCTTTAAAGGCCTGCGTCCAGTATTCAAATCAGGTTGATAAATGATTCTCTTTGAATTACGGTTATCCCGTGAAACAGGAGAGCACAGATGTGTCGAGGCCTGTCATTTGTCATGTGGGGAAAGTCAAAGGAAGAGAATGGAAAAGAGGCAGCAAATCCTTCGGTCCAAATCGGTCTTTGAAAAAGTCTTCACATTATGTCATAAGGTTATATAAAGTTCAGGTAACTGGTAATGGAGTATGTGAATGGGCCTTAAAGACTTAAGCACAGCTGAGAATCTGCTGAAATTGGTAATCATAGGAGAATGGCGATCAAGTAAAAGTAAATGCTTCAGAGTCAAGCTGCATTTACTATAAAATTCACAGCTCAGGTTAAAGAGCAAGTGTTTGCTGGGCTCTAGACTGACACTGAAAAAGTTAAAAAAGAGAATGATTTAAAAAAATAAATTAAATTTCAATTAAAAGTCAACATGACGCTCAAAAACACTTCTACTGGAACCCAACGTCAATCAATTACAAATTACACCAAGTGTTAAAAGGCGGTTTACACGCACATAAAGAACACCAAACCTGGGGTCAAAGGCCAAAGTAGTTTTTATGGCATTATGCTGAGATCCAAGATACAGAGAACCAATTATTAGCAGAAGTTCTTATGAAGTCACTAAGTGAAACGTGATAATGTGTCACTCAGTCAGAATGAATACGTCTCTCTGCATTAGGGCTGAAACGATTAGTCGACATTGTCGACAAATATCTTTGTTGTCGAGTAGTCGTTTGATCCCACGTGACCTAATGTAAGGGCCTGCAATATCGCGATTTGACCGCTACGGCGCTGTAGCGCTAGAGTGTAATGCAGCCGTTACAAATGCTATTGCGGTAGAAGAAAACACAGCGCGAATTATGACGGAGTGCAAACGAATCCGAACTAGCTAACTTAGGTGTGTGAAAGTTTCACAAAACTTCAAACCAAGAATGCTGTCGTGTGCAATACATGCAAGGCGTAACTTGCTTTTCACGGGAGCACAACATGAATGTTAAAGCACTTAAAGAGGAAAAACCCGGCACGAGACGAGCCGGTGAGAGGTGAATGTTCTCCAGCTGGAGCTAACGTAAATAACTAGCAGTATCTCTTTTTAGAGAATGCAATACTACTAATAATAGCAATAATATTAACAATAATAATATAATTACAGTAATGTGATGATTATTTTTGCATAGAATAAAGCTTGATCGAGCTTAGGATTCAGGGCTGTTTTTATTATTGTAACTATTAGTTATTACAGTCTTATCACTTGCCTGTATTTTGTTCCATATTCATGAAGACTTACAAAAGAGATGTTATGAAGAATATCATGTCTGTTGATTTTTTATACTGTAAATTAAAAGGTGAATGAGAATGTCTCTGTCAGCTCAGCTGTCAATTTTTTTTTTAAATTGTGTTCTTATAATAATTGTTTGCAGTTTAAGTTTGTCTGTAATGCAGCTGATAATTTTTTTTTGTTCATTTTTTTTATTGAAAGAGAACCGAATATTTAACCAATGCTTTTTGCATTTGTGTGTGATTTGAGTTGGACAGAAATCTGAAAACTTAAAGAGAATGACCTGTTTAGTTGACTCAAAGTTCATTAAACCAACCATTTCAAAAGCTGAAGTGATTTTCTTTTTTTATATTATAGTTAGAATATGTATAACTCAGTGTTTTAACAAATTGAAAAGGCTGAATAATCGTTCCAAACTTACTGATTAGTCGGCGAAATAATCGACGATTAGTCGATTTATCGTTCTAATAATCGTTAGATTAATCGATTATCAAAATAATCGTTTGTTGCAGCCCTACTCTGCATTTATCAGTGGCTCCCTCACATTTAAGCAGATGTTTAAAGACTGAATACATTTATTTAAAACAGAGATGCCCAAAACTAGGCCTGTGATGATCTTTTAAGACATATCAAAATACACCATTACATTTTTAATTTATATTTAAAAAAAAAAAAAAAAAAAAAAATTAACATACTATAGTAGAGCTGCACGGTTCTAGATAAAATGAGAATAACTTTTTTTTTTTGTATAAACTAGAGATCACAATTATCTCCCGATTCTGAAAATAACATGCAATTTACTAGAGGTTTTGACCAAATTATAATTGCTGCAGTCTATTAAAAAAAGAATATTTAATTAATTTGAATTAAACTTTTATCCAAGTACTTCTGTGATCATTTGAATTATTGTAACAGAAATACTGAAACTGTGTAGTTGAAAAGTCTGTTTGTGAAGCTGTTTCATACCTACAGTAGTCTACATGACAATAGCTCTCTCTGGGTCAACAGGAGCTCCAACACAGATTTGAATGTTAGATTGGGTGGGTATTTGAAATCAAGATATTTTAATGATTAATCGGTCAGCTCTATAAAATAGTTAGATATAATGCAACATACTTTCGTCCCACTGGCCTCAATCAAGTTTGATTTTTGACCCTTCTTAGTAAAAACAGCCAAAATCTGATTAAAAGCCACCGCTTAACACGTTCAATAATTGATTTGATCATATTTTTAAATGTATTTGGTTACTGTCAATTGGCTGAATAATTCAAGCTTTGCATTGTAATAATACTATAAATGGTTACACTTTATTTTGATAGTCCACTTTAGACATTCTACTAACTCTCAGAGTATTAGTAGACTATTAGAATTAATTTAGGGTTAGTAGAATAAATTGACATGTAGTTGCAAAGTTACTTAGTCAGTAAAATGTTTGTTGGGGGACCATAAAAATAAAGTGTTAGCAGACAGTCTACTAATACTCTAATGACTGGTAGCTGACATGAAGTTGCAAAGCTGCTTATACTGTAGTAGAATGACTAAAGTGGACTATGGAAATAAAGTGTTACCCTATAATTAACAAATTATAGACAATAATATCACTGCTTTATGGATTCCTAATGGCTACTCCGTGTTATTAGTTACCATTCAGTATAACTGGGCTCCAGTCATTTAGCTGGTCATTGTAGGCCAAACAACAGCATGGGTGTTTGTACGGGTTTTTCCGGGGTGTCTCGTTTCTGTGTAATCCATGTTACCATGATACCCTTAAACCTTTTGGATTTCTTTTACACTGATCAAAAGCTGACACCAGCAAAGAGTAGTACAATCGGTTCCGCATCAGTGAGCCCAAACACCCACTAAAGTCCATTAATAACCGTTTGCGCTAAAGTCTCCTGGTCCTTCACTCTTGTGAATGGCCTATTAAAAAGGCTGTTGGGATCTTGAAGAACTTGTGTGAAAAGCAGGATGCCCTAAGCATCTAAAATCCCTTCTTACTTTTCTCCAGTTACAGCCTTAAGTGACCTCAGCCGGGGTTCCCATGAGCAGTTTGTCGACCCAAGGTCCATTAAGCCCTGCCCTCCCTTGACCTTTCATGTCACTACTCGCTCCAAAAGAAAGAATTTGGGTACTAGACTTCAACAAACCATTATTCAAATATTTAATCCAAAACCTGACCACACGAACAATCGGTCGTTCTCTCAGCTAAGTCCCATTCTACCCCTCTGTACAGTACTCCCATTCAAAATGTAAATAGTGCCCTGTGTAAGCTGCATGGCCACTGAATTTGCAATGAAAGCTACTGTGCACAATAGGCGTATAGGCACCAATTCAGCACGTCAATAGCGGCTTCCCAGCAGCCAGCCTGTAACAGTGCTCAGAACTCAATGAAAAAGCCCAACTCACCCTAGCACAAACATGCATTATTTATCAATGGACAAATGCAATACTTATAAATATACTCTACAAATACATAAAGCACACATTTACTACTGCTAGCTCAATCCAAAGCTCTCATTGACTCTTTGTCTCTTGTGGAGCGTTCCACCAGCGAGGGGTCTTGAAGGAGCCAGCTTGCTGCTCAGTGTGTGAGCAGTGGATGCGACGGCACTGCAGCACAAGGGGAGAAATTTTATTAGCGTAACCCAATTAACTGCACCAGGTGACGGCCATGCCACTCTCAATAGAGCAATACATCCTCAAGGATGAGAGAAGGACAACTAGAGTTTCACATTTTCTTTGGAATATAACTTTTGCCTTTGCAAAAGTTGCTATGTGGTTGCTAAGGTGTTGTGAGTGGTATTGTCGTGCGGTTGCTAGAGTATTATGGGTGGATGCTAAGTCAAAAGAGTCCACGGCCAAACCCAGAGCTGCACAGTTTATCAAAATGAAACAAAGCGCGACATGGCTTAGTGTGATTAACAAATCACAAAAGCTGCAATTTAATTAAATATATGCGATTTGTTACAGAGTGAAGTGTGAAACTGTGTTATTTTATCTGTTCATGATCCAGTGTTTTCAGTCTCTCAAAATGGCTCAATCACTCAGCACAAGTAGCAGTGCATCGCTTTCTGAGAATATAGTTCCCAGTATGTCTGTCTCTCATGTGACCTTGTTATTTTTACACGCTGTGACTATACAAAATCACAACATGTAAATAGGAAAATGTTGGTGTTATTTTGTCACTTATTGGGAGCAGTATGCTAGCTGGAGCCATTTACCTCCAGTCTTTGTGCTAAGCTAGGCTAGCGGTGGGTGCGTCAGACAGAGTTACGGCTTAGACTTAGACTTATCTAACTCTTTAAACTAAAGCTGTTATTGACAACAGCCAGGATATACGTTTCAAGGGCTCCCTGCAGTGCCCACTCTTACGTTAAGATAAGGTGAATAAAATCTCTCTCTTCAACAAGCCACAAAATTTGAGGCATCATTCATGTCGAGTTATGCACAGAAGTTGCAAAATGCACATAATTAAGGAGCTATAGAATAGCAGCAACAAAAAAATTGGGGGGAAAATGATTGTCACATTTAAGGGAAACTATGTAACAGAGGAATTGTCATAAGGATACTTTGCCAATTAAGTAATCTACAGGTGCATCACGTACTGCATTTATAAATATTACGTAATTATCATAATTTCAACTATACACGTCAAAGTACTTAAAGGGGTCACAAACTGGATTATTTTATTATTTTATAATGTGTCCTGGGGTGCCCTTATAATGTTAGCATGATGTCATAATTTAGAAATAAAAGGCTGATTTGAACGCTGATGTGATCGGCTGACATGTTTGCATATGAAATAGCTAGTATTACATGTGGAAATCTCTCACTCGAAATCTTTTACTACTTTTTTACTATTACAGCTATCGAGATGAACAAATCATGAGACGTTTTTAAAATATTTAGATCTATTCCGTCACATGAAAGTTTGTAGTGATGAGCATTGAGCAGAAGACAGACAGTCTGTTGATCGCGTGAATGAAAAGATCATATTGCAACGCAATTTCTGCACTCTCACTAATGCTTGCACCAAATAATGCAAACACGATGTAAATACAGTAAGAGCTTCGTTGTGCAGTGTTACAGCGTCACAGATTTCATAACGAGTTTTGGTGAGTGTCCAGATAAACTCACGCTGTGTGATTGACAGCTTGGGCGATTGGAAAGGGATCGTTCTTTGATCGATTTCTGTATATAATTTAATCGCGGTTTAAATAAGATTATTTTCATCCTACTGAGAGAAATGATGTGAAGATGATCGTTTAGTCACTAGCTTGACTTACTGATGCATAAACAGTATTAACCGATTTTGAGAGAAAGATTATCTGTCTGAAGATTTCTGACTTACACATCAGAAATCACTGATCAGGCATTGGAATAAACATGGTTACTTAGCCTAGATGTTTGTGGCGTTGCAGGCAGATCCATATCGTAAAAGTCGTAAAAGTCTGTTTGCAAAGCCTGCGTCACTGAATTGTCAAATAATCCACAGTGAAATGCACCGAATACAAACAAATAATGCACCGCTAAGACCTTCACATCGTTGAAAAAAAACAACACACACTTTCCAAGAATCAGGATCCTTTGGAAGGTAATGGTATTGATCCTGTGTCGATCTCTACTCTTTCTCAAATCATTCACTAACGCTCCAGTGGGCGAGGCCAAAGACGCGGTGATGCAGACATAGGCGTTGATATTCTTCTGCAAAGGCGGTCTTTCGCTACCCTGTGACATCACAAGTCTCCACTTTTGAGATCCTGTCGTTTTATGGCCATGGTTTAAAAAAAAACAGTTTTTGGGATAACAAGGAAGTTTTAAATTTTTGAAACTAACTGGGTATTTTTATAGTATAACGACCTCTTAACTGTCAAAAGATCAAGGAAAATTTTAATTCTCAGTTCATGACTCCTTTAATCAAATGTCCTAACACACTTCGAACCAATAAAATACATGAACTACCCAGTTTAACTTTGGGAATGGGCCAAATTTCCACATCCTGAATGAGGCTTTAATGTATGATTAAACTGACCCAAATTCAAAAGCAGAAAAGTCCCTTTCTATTGAGAATAATAGACAGGCCTATATGCAAATGCAGTACCAAACCTTCACTAAGCCCACCCCCTGAGTTCCCAGGCCTTGTTTCCAGGGAGTCCATACAGACAAAGCCTTTTCATCTGTTACTGACACAGACCTCAGCTATTTCACCTGATCATAGCTGCAAAGAGCTAGATAATCTGGTAGAAAAACTAAAGTTCTTGAATTGCATAAAAGTTGACAATGACACAGTAAAGCTATATTTCTAATTCCTCAATATTTGCAAGAACACCATAGGCACTAAGGCAGCTAGATGAGTCAGATTAAACCAAAATGCATTTATAAGGCTAAAGTGAGCAAGTAGGCTAATGCATGCCTAGGTGGTCACATTTGTTTAAAAGGGAGGTTCAAACGTCAAAAAGTATAAGCATCCGGATTCAGCCTTGTACTGATGAGTTAATGGTCAGTGACCAGTGAGCTTCTACTTAGACTGCGAACTAAGCCACTGTAATATTCAGATCTGAAAGATGGAGTAAAAAAGCAGTTCCTTTTTCAACAACTCAAAATCAAAATGTCGCTTTTGCGATCCTGCATTATTCATAATTTCACCGCAAAATAATAAAACAGTACTACATAAAGTTAGACATGTAAAGGCCTGCTCACACCAAGAATGATAAATATAAATATACAAATGTTAGGCTACACTTAGACATGTTGACAATATGGCAAAGATAACAGTTTAGAGATGAAAACGATCCGACCACATGATGGCACACCTGATTAAACGCTGTGTAATTGCGTTGAAAAAAACAAGACACGGGCAGTGGAATGGGAAAAAAGGAAAATTATTAGATAAGAGTTGAACTTTTTTCAACTTGAGTGCCATGTTTTTAGAATGCCGTTTCATGGGTGAGACACTGCTAAAGTTATAATACATTTATATTTATATAGTGGTGGGCAACGATTAATCCTGGTTTGTGTTTCATTATAGATGTGTGTACCACTGTGTATAATTATTTTGTATACACACATGCATGTACATTTTTAAGAATTTTTTTTAACTTATATATAAAATATTTATATTTATATATAATTTATTTATTTTTAATTTAATTTAGGTTTATAGTAGGCTATATATACACATGCAAGTATTTCTTAAATACTGTATATACATGCATATGTATAATATATACAAAATAATTATACAGTACACACAATTATATATTATGTAAAGAAACTTTTATTTTGGATGTGATCAATCCTGATAACTAGTACCAGATTTATCATGTTTTAGCTATTCAATTTTGCAGGGATCTTAAAATAAAAGATGTTTTTCCCCATGTGCTCCTTTTTATGTCACAGCTCAGGTGACTGCCATCAGTCTGCAGTTGAGCAGACGTGTACTTCTCTGGGTGTCTGCGCCAGTGGTGTAAATGCTGTTGGGATTCATGGTAATGCTAATGGACAGCTTTCTCCTTGATGTACTTTGGTTTGGATAAAAAGTTTGGTATCAGATGGTGGACAGGAGGGAGGACTGTTATGCAACATGCCCTTTTGAGCTCATGCTAAATATATCTACTGCTTTGGTCAAAATTATTCAAACATAACCAAACAAATAATTCAGACTTACAAGTGGAAAAGTGCAGATGGTCACTAACTTTCTATATATTTAGTGAAACCCATCAAAACAGATAAGAAAACTGAGCAATGACCATCTTTAGATTACCCATGCATACGGCCGATTAACATCACCCGAAATAAGAAACCAGTTATTATGTTGTTTGTCATAAGAGTGTGGTGGTAACTTAGTGGATCAGTAAACACGACTTTATGACAAATTAATAAATTATGAGCGCGTGGAGCATTGTCAAAAATGGCGACCAGTGATGGGCACGAGGATATAAAACAACTCTAAATCCTCAAACGTTTACGATGTGCTAGGCAAAACATTCACACAACGTTTGCTGCAACCTATTTTCTGGAGGAAAGGTAATTATAAGCCTGTATAAATATTTTTGGAGTCCAAATGCTTTTGGCCTGCTGATGTTCTGGTTTAACGCATTATTAAACTAGTATCTGCGTTTAAAAGCTTTAACAAATAACGCAGTTCCATTATAAAACATTAACGGTTTAAATTTACAGCTCTGCTGTTTTAAAACGAGCTGTCATTTATTAATAGCAATGCCCTTTCACTTGCTTCCCTGTTTGACAGATGATGCAGCAGATCGCTCGACTTACCTGCATGGAATCAGCGCTTATAATTTCCCCATTCAGCCTTTTCCCGATCTCGATAGCCAGTTTGGATTTGCCGGTTCCAGTGGCTCCTAAAATCACCACTAAAGACGGAGCGATGCCTTTCTTGAGTACACGCGTGGCGGCCGCCATGACAGAAGCCTCTCAGGAGGGCTGAGGAATGATCTGAGCATGTGCGTTGACTTCGCCTCGGAGGAGGGAACTGTATCCAAGCAACTAAAACGGTTACCATAGCAACGATATTAAAGGATTCAATTATAGCAGGTACGGAAAGGCAATGGTGTTTGATTCAGAGATAGGACAAAAGTTCTTATAATCAAACAAAAAGTACTTGAAAAACAGGAATCTAGATATATGGACAATGAAATTCCACTGTGTGTTCCAAACACGGATGAATCAAGTTGAGAAAAGGTACAGATTTTCATAATGGACCCACTCAGTACACTCAGTATCCTGTTAGCTAATAACATGGTGCTAGTTACGAGTAATATGGTGAACCTAGCATCAGTATCCTTTGCCTTCATTGCAGTAATGACAGCTTTGAGTTTTCACTCACATTATCTGATGGGTTGGCGTAGTTTTTAATCGTTTAATTTGCAGCTTTGACACCATTGCTGACTTTAACAGGTCGACTCGTGCGCCTTCCGGAAGAACACGGGTATGAATAGCTCTCTTCCGTCTCCATGGCAACTGAGCGTTCTGGGCCAAGGAAAAGAGATGATGATCGTTGCCATTACGACGTGTCAACTAAAAGAGGCTCTCGCTAATGAAACGATCGAATCGACTTCACACACACTCGTACAGGTGTTGATGGAGTAGTACAGCTCTTATGCCACATGTAGTAAAATCTTGCCCTGTTTTCTGGCATTGCTGAGCCAATATGATATGATATCATATAATACTTTATTATCAGTCTGAATTTTTTTCTTGCAAGACAGTATCTATGTACAATAGTTTTCAATATTGTATAAACAGAAGTTATGGTTCATTTTCATAACCAATCACTGCTCTTCAAGTGTCTAGATATTAAAGGGATAGTTCACCCAAAATTGAAAATTCTGCCATCATTTACTCACCCGCAGGTTGTTCCAAACCTGTATACATTTGTTTGTTCTGTTGAATGCTAAAGAAGATATTTTGAAGAATGTTGGAAACTGAACAATTCTGAGTCACCATTGACTTCCATGTTTTGTTTTGTTTTTTTCTCCTACTATGGAAGTCAATGGTGCCCCAACACGGTCTGGTTACAGACTTTCTTCAAAATATCTTCCTCTGTCTTCACAGATTTGGAACAACTTGAGGGTGAGTAAATGATGACAGAATTTTCATTTTTGGGTGAGCTATCCCTTTAAGAGCTGTCAGAAGATCAAGATGTCTTGAGATCAACTTAATGTGATAATTCAAACAAACGTTATCGTTTACTCATGCTGATACTGTTCCAAGCCTGTATGACTTTAGTCTCAGTCACTTTTCACTTTTACTGCATCTTTTTCATACAATTAAAGGAATAATTCACCCAAAAATTTAAATTATCCCATAATTAACTCACCCTCAAGCCATCCTGTGGATATGACTTTCTTCTTTCAGTCGAACACAGTCAGAGTTTTTAAATAATATCCTGGCTCTTCCAAGCTTTATAATGGGAGTGAATAGAGCCTGAGCCATCCATCATAAAAGTAATCCATACGGTTCCAGTTGGTTAAAAAATGCCTTCTGAAGCAAAGCAATGGGTTTTTGTAAGAAAAATATCCGTATTTAAAACTTTATAAACTATAATCACTAGCTTCCGGAAACAGCAGTACGCCCGTTCATGAGTGAGTCGAGCTTCGGCAGAAGGGTGACCTCTGACCCGACATATGATGTATGACAAATATGTTTTCCTCTTTCCTCTGTGCTTCCGCATTCGTCAATTTTCATCTCAGCTTACGCTACGCCTATGTCATACGTCCTACGCCATACGTCAGGTCAGAGGTCACCCTTATGGCGGATCTCCTGTGGGAGAAATACCGATTTTTTTTACCACAAACCCATTGCTTCGCTTCAGAGGGCATTTATTAACCCACTGGAGTCATATGGATTACTTTTATCATGGATGGATGCAGTTTTTGGAGCTTCAAAAACTCACTATTCAATTCCATTATAAAGCTTGGAAGAGCCAGGATATTATTTAATATCACTCTGATTAAGTTCGACTGAAAAAGAAAGTCATACACATCTGGGATGGCTTGATGGTGAGTAAATTATAGGATCATTTTTGGGTGAACTAACCCTTTTAGATGAATGGTCACTGAATGGTTCAAGTCATACACATTTGGAACAACATCTGGGACCGGTTGCATAAACTTCTTAGACTAATCTTACGAGTTAGTCATCTCATTTTTTTTTCAAGACTTTTCAGTTACATAAAAGGGTAGAATGGTCTAATTTGAATCAGAAAAGTAAGACTAATTAGCCCTAATTAATTGCTAGTTGGTCAGACTAGTTCTTAAGACACAGCCTTAACTTAGCAGCTGTTTATGCAACTGGCCCTAAGATGAGTAAATGATGATGGAATCTTCATTTATGGAATAACTTTCACTTTAAATAAGTCTTATTTGGGAAAATTAATGTTAAAACATTTGGCTTCTGGATCATTGGTGTATGCAACCAAATCTGAAAGCAGTTAATTAGAGTTAAATTCTACTTAACAAAAAAAGACAAAGACGCTGACGTGATTTGAACTGAATTTATTTATTGTTTACCCAATTTTGAGTTTATGTATATCGGCTTGTGAGGTACAGAACACAAAGTGCTTAAACAAGGCTGCTGCCATTCTTCTCCCAGTATGACACCTGATGACAAGGAACAAAAGTGAAAAAAAAAAACAAAAAAAACACAATGGTTACTGGTGGCATATGCACCCTGTTGTCATGTACTGTCAATTTCTTATGGTAACCCTTTTTGCCATACAATTTCAAAGCTGAACAGAAGTCACAATGATTGCTGTGAACACATGACCATTTTTTTTTTCTTTCTTTTTTTTTAAGAAATAATTGCATTCTTCAGCATTACGAACAGCAGTGTGCATTAGGTTCTGATGGGAACTAAGCAAGCATATGCCACCAGTACAACTTTATATTTAAATAGAAATCAAATGATACAATCAATTCTGTAAGAAAATATAATTAGTACAAAATTCTTTCAGCATTCTATTTCTGCCACAAGAGCGATATTAAGCCAAAGAAATTTCAGAACACAGGGGAACAGGCAGTGAAAACAGCATAAAGTGGCTAGTGATGAAAATGAAATGTTGATAGTGTTGTTTTATTTAACTTTTTGAATTTTTTTTTTAACTTTTCTTAACAAAAATAGAAACTTTGAGATACTCTAGGGAAGGCAGGTGGGCCAACCAAGGTTTAGGACAAATGACAGAAAAATAGAAAATAAAGTCTATTAACAGTGCTGATTTTCATATTCAAAACACAAAGTATGTATTTTTACACAATGTCCTGTACATCACTACTATTATATACATATGTCCAAAGAATTTGCCAGTTTATATACACTACAAGGCTGTACTGGACACTGTCCTGAATGTTCAAGATAAGAATAATATACAATAACAGAGGAACAAACAAAAAAACATGGAACACAATATAACAAAAGTAACAGTGATGCAACTTCCTGTCTGTTAAACTTACACTGTCATCATGTGGCAATGGTGGCACACAGCTCTCCTAAAATTTAGGTTAATTTAGGTAACAAAATCCCTATTAACGGAGAAGTTACATGGATCGAAGACACTTAAATATCTTTAACCAGATGAATTCTAGATTCTGCCACGAAAAAAAAAAAACCTTGACGGTTTAGGAGATCAATTATACGTGCATATAAATTGCTACATTTCAAATAACGCCTAATTTGGCATGCTAATTCAATTAAATAATACTTCCCCGCCAAAATACTTTAGCTTTTGCGAGAGAATTTAAGAGAACACACATTCAGGGTCTAAATCGTTAAATTTCTAATGAAAATGTCAGAAATAATGACCCTCTTTGGAAAACTGTTTGAAACTTATTAGGGTCAAGTAGGGTCCACTTGAGAACACCAGTACCGCAGCTTCCACAAGTACATCCCCGTCCCCCAGTTGTGAAGGCAAATGTGCAAAGAACGAAAACAGAAGAACTAATCTCAAAATATAGTGTCCATTCCATTAAATATCCCCACGTGGAACTTTGGGGGAAAAAAAAAACACACACAGCTCTACACAGTTCCTATTGAAATTATGGCTGGACTATGAAGGTTTATGCACGTTTCAGTTCAGCGAGTCTCCGTAATAACTGCTGTTGCCTGCTTTTCAGCTGCTTCTTCTCCTGGGCCTTCTGTTTGTCGCTGACATGCAGCGTTCGCAGGTATTCCGTGGCCTTGGTCAAGATCACAACTTTGGGTGTCTTTGGACAGTCAGCCAGGCCTGGGATTTCATCCCGTAGGGCCAGAAAGCGCGAGCGTAGGTCATTGCGTCTCTTCCGCTCCAAGTAGTTGTGCGTCTTACGCTTGTCCGTGTCCTCACAGTCTGAACTCTGAGGGCTGGATGGTTGGGATTTGAAGTGAAAGGATGAGTGTGTTGGAGAAGCGGAGACAGTCTGAGTTTGGGCAGGGACTGAGGGGGAAGGTAGGGGAGGGTTTCTTTCAGGGGTTTGGGGTGTTGAACCCATTCGTGGCTGCAAGGTCTCTTGCCTGATCTTCTTGCGAGGCGGCTCCTCTTCAGGATAACTGTCGGGCGAGCGGGCAGCATAGTTGTGCTGTTGCTGGTGAATGGAGATGTGGAAACGCTTCATGCAAGGGTCATAAGGGTCTGCATGAACCGTAATGGTCACCGGTTTGCGGGCGTTCACCAAACGTGACTTGTTCTGCTTATGTTCCACCGTTACTACATCAATCTCTTCATCATCTGAAAGAACAACAGAAAAAATACTTCAGTTTACATATGTCTGGTTTTGCATCCATTGTAGAGAGATCATGCGCAATGCTGCATCCTCTTTTGCAGCCTTTGTCCAAATGTACCTTTCCATCCACCAATTAGCGCACTCTAAAACCCATTCAGAATGTAAGATCTGTGGGCCACAAAACTACAAAATGAATACGGTTTCTATTAGTTCCGTATTTTTAGCAAGAGGAAAGTAAATGAGGCTTTGATATGCAATAATGAACTTGGAGTCACCTCTGATGTGTATTTTGATAAGAGAAGCATCTGTTCTGAGTTCAATCTACTCCGATTTCACTACGCAATTACTTCCGTCATTGAGCACAAAGCCAAATATTGTTGTTGCAAAATTGGAAATTCACTATTAAAAAGAACAGTTCATCCAAAAATTTAAAGCCACCACGAGTAAAAACATCTGTTTTTTGGTTCATACAATGAAAGTCAATGTTGCTTTGGACACCATTGACTTTCACTGTAAGGTGAAAAACAGCTGAAACATTCTTCAAAATATCTCCTGTGTTCTGCAGAAGAACAATGAGTAAATGATACACATTTTTTTATTTGGGGTGAAATTTAAGCCTTTAAATTGCACATGCCCTTAAAATGAAATTATAGAAGAATCAACTAGGCTACGTCTCTACTGTCAGCTTCATACTGACTGTTCATTCATGGACAATTGAGTGACCCTGACCACTTTAGGATTCAAGTACCCTTATTATTGCTGTCTGCTGCTCATCATAGTAGGCACCAGCCACAAGTAAAACAATGTCTCCTTTTGTTTCACTTGGGGAATGTGGAAGCACAGCACACTTTTACATTCCACATATATTAAGTAGAATTCAAGGTGAAATGCCAACCTAATCCCATGGCACCAATGTAACTTTTCTATTCAGGTAGGCTATGTCAGGTTTTGGCGTAGTTTAGTGCATAAATGTATGGAAACTACTGCACAGAATGATCACATATATCGAGATCTGTCAGATGTCAACACAGCTGCAAATTTACAAGTACACTTCAAGGTCTACACGGTTAAGTAAATAAGTGAGTCTCGTGCTTACCCGAGGAGTCGGTGCGAGATTCTGACCCGGACGACACCTGTTTCTTGCAGCTGCTGCTCAGGGGGAAAGTAAGGACAGCTGCTGGATCCACGCAATCTGTCGCGAAGCTGTTGAGAACAGGAGCGTCCACTGGGACGCACTGCGCTTTGCTGGAGAGTTTCGACTGAGCCGAGCAGGACAAACGCTCGCTGAACACAACTTTCTCCAGATGCTGGGTGGCGAAACTGCTCCACATACAGTCTTGAATAATGATGGAGCTCAAGTTCTCCAAAGTCTCCTCCGCATTGAGTTTGCAGTATCCCTCCTGCTCGTCGTCCTGCCCCAAAAACTGGGACACCAACTCTAATCTGTCCCCTGGAGATGGACCGGTGCCTTCCAGTATCCTGACAGGCGACATGGGCGGGGTTGGCACGAGCTCGAATTTCTTCCAAATGTCCTCGCTTGGTGCGGTTGATTTGAAAAAGTCTTCGTCCAAGTTGTGGTCGTCGTAGAAGTAGTGTTGATATTGGTCGTATTCCTCCATTTCCCACTTTTTATTTCGCGATGCGCTTGCACTGATTCCTGGCATTGGTGTCCTCCTTAGAGATAAAGATCTGAAAACCACAATTGATCCGATTTTAAAAACAATCCGATCTTATGAGAGATAACTAACTTAAAGCTCTTTGTTTTATTTTCAATGAGCTTCTAGTACATTATATAATTAGTTTATTGTTGTTGTTTTATCTGGCAAGTATTTAATATATAATATTATTAAATGATTCTAAATAATATAGCCTGCATTCATTTAATATATGCATGCAAATTTATTATTAAAAATATATTTTTTTATAAGTCAAGCAGTCCAAAAAAAGACATATTATAAAGTATTATGGTCTCCATGCAGTTCTACTTTACGTTACAAAACTTGAAGTTTCGCAACACATACATAACGTTACTTCTATTACATAACACAACGATGTAATGCTTCATGTAAGTGCATATAGCCTACTACTACGAGTGTAGGCTATACTGTCATCAACAGTTGCTCTATTCGTCAGCAAAATGCCTTACTTTTTCTCAAAAACGATTAAGATAACCCACACAAATTAGGCGTTCCTTAACAACCACTTACCGTAATACAGGAGCCGAGAGTCAGTATTGCATGTCATTTGAGACACGAAAATGAGGTGTTGCAGTTCACCGGTGAGCGCCAGACAAATGTTTTGCAGAAAAGGTTTGCATGTCAACAAGTTAAGAAAGCGTCGTAAGCGGTGTGCTGAATAATCCTGTCTTGCGTTCGTTTTCCAGGCGTGGTTTTGTATTATCCGGCTGTTGTTTATAAATTAAGTTGCGAGGATGTTTGCACATTTGCAGTCCGTCTATTCATGTAAACTTCGCTTCTCTCTGCTCCCTTTATAGCGACTGTGTGGTCCCTTCCCTAGCCGCGGCTTGCGCTCACTAGTATGGACACCTGAAACGAGTACCGCACTATATTACCCAGCCAAAGTAGTGGGTGGATTTGCATATAAGGCGGGTACTATGGCGTAACCACGCCCATCACTTAAAGCGGCAGATTACCATTTCAGAGGTTCATTTGAGATTTGGGCAAATTCAGATGTTGATTGTGAAAAGTGTCATATAGACATTGCTGTTTCAGATTTGAGGGACTTTTAAAATGACATACTGTATTTCAGATCAACAACGAATTGATATATGAAAGAATAAAATATAAAAATGCATTTTACACTATAAGAAATTAAGCAGGGCTCATAAACATGCCACATAATTTGACTAGAAGTTAAGTTATTCAAAATGTAGATTATTCGGTTGTAATATCTTGAACATTATTCCGTAGCTTGTATTTAAGGCGGCCATAATTGTTCAGATGAGAGATTTGATTCAGATTTCAGTTGATTCATTTAACTGCATTAGTGTTTGTAAGTGTTTCACACAGTCAGTGATTATTAAAATAATTAATGGATAATATGTTTTTTTATTTGACTTGTTTTAAAGTATAAATAGCCTATCTAAACATCCCTTAAAAAAGATAAATGTACATGCTGGCATAAGATAAAGTGTTTTTTTATAATTATTTTTTAATAATTTATTAAATTTATTATTCCATTGGCAAAAAAAAAATTTTGTTTACAAAAAACAAATTATTTACAAAAAAAGAGTTGCACATGGTTGGAACAAATTGCCATGAAAACCAATTCCTGGATGCCACATAATAAAAATTAAAATAATAATTAATTTCTGACACTCCAAAATAGCAAATCAGACAAGTGCAGTGCATCTTGCTTTGTTTATGTCTTGCACACAACCTATAATTTTCAATTAGCACATGCTGCCTGTATTCACGTGGAACTACACATTGTTGTATTATTATTTGTGAGTGAAAGAGTCATATCCAGCCCATTTTGCCTGTGCTAATTTAGCTCAAGATGATAATTATAGCCAGACAGCTTAATGAATTGCTGGCGGTGCACAAGCTGTACTTGTGACAATACTGTTTCTTATGGCTGTACCACGTGTCCTCTTTTCCAACAATGTCCCATATGGCAAATCTGTGCATTAGGAAGTAAGCAATCGCTGACTAGTGTCTCAATTCAGTGTCTATTATCTCCTTTCTTTACATCTTAATTTAAGACATTGACCTTACACAGAACAAAGGCTCTTCCCAGTGATTGACGAATCTCCCTGGAGAGATGTAGCCTATCTTTCTTTCTCTGGCTTTATGGTCTTTTTATAAATTTGCTTAGCCTTTTCGACCCACCCTTTTGATCCAATTGTCCCATACAAATGCTCAAGAGTTTATGGAGGCTGGTCAATGACATCAGGCTGGGTGAGTTCAGTTGGTTTGCTTTGACAAAAGAATTTCAATGACGATCTCCTCTCTACTCAGGTGCAGTTTGCATCTTTATATATATATATATATATATATATGTATGTATATATATATATATATATATATATATATATATATATATATATATATATATATATATATATATATATATATATATATATATATGCATAATGCACACTATAGTTTCATTTGCTAAGGTGCATGCTATGTATCATCTGCGAATGATGAGAAAACTGTGCATGTGACCTTAAAATGAAAATTTAAAAGGCAGAATTATGGCTCTCTAGGGAAATGAACATTTTTAGGGCTCTGACAGGGACCCTCACAGGTACATGCATGAACACACTATTTGTCTTTTGCTTTAAAAAAGGATGACCTGCAGGCAATGAAGCTGGTGCTTTTGTGTCACTGGGGAGTGGGGACAAAGCCTTGAAGAAGTGTGTGAGTGTGTGTGTGCGTGCGTGCGTGCGTGTGTCTGTAGACTGGCAGAGGTTCTTAGAACATTAGCATGCTGTTATCATATACTAGAGGTGCTGATTAAGAAGTTTGAAGAACACCCTCAAAGGTGTACACTGGTTACCAGTGGAGAAATTAGAAATATACAGTAGAAAGGCCATAGCTTCACTATTTATCTGTTTTATGCTTAGGCCATTGATTATTATTTTTGTAACACTTTTTCTTCTGGCAGGCATAAATTGTGCAATAAATAAATAAATAAACACACTGACGAAGAGTCCATGCAGTGCCAATTCTAGCTCTTTTGACCTGGGCCTATAAGCAGTTGCCCAGAATACATAGCAACCACATAGCAACATGCTAAAAGGCACATAAAATGCCTTAGCAACGCCCTGGCGACCGCTCACAACAACCCGCCAGCATGGAGGTCAGTTTTACATGCGCATACACTCAGTTTCTTAAAAAAAAAAAAAATTCTGAAACTAATTATCACTATCAGATGCAGAAAAGTTTCTCTACCATTCGTACACTGAAAAAAATGGTGACATCTAAATTAGCTGATTTTCTTCAAGTAAAAAAAATATTGTTTAGCATTGTTGAATCAACCTAATACATTAATTTATACCAGCAACACAAATTGTTATGGGTTAAATCAGGTAGAAATGGCTCTTAATGCTCTCTCTTATTTTCTTGTTTTCTTTACTGCTGCTGTAGTGTTAAATGGGCCGATACATGTGATGGTTAGATATGGGTTTAATATGTTATACATTTGTGGTGACATAAACACACAAAAATGTGGTGATATAAACACACAAAAATGTCTTCCAACATTCTCTGTATATCTAAACTCTCTTTGTTGCTCTAATGCTTACTGAAGTGCACCTATCAAAGGCTGGCATCATGAATTCCCCGTAGCCTGACCCTTGAGCGAATAGGTTGACTGAGCAGGTTGAATACCACCTGATGCCTTTTTAATCACATGAGGAAGAGAGCAGGGAATCCTCCCTATAGGTCTAATGAAAGGTCAAGGTCCGTGATCTTCTTGACCAACAGGGTGGATACCTGTCCCTTTGATCTATTAGCATCTTGCACACTTTGCCCCACCCAGAACCCTTTAATCAAATCTGGACAACTGGCAGCAACAGATAAGTCAGCAAAAGAAGAACATCTATTGCACTTGACAATAAAAACAGTCATAGACTGTGTATATTTAGCATGTGTTAAAAAATTAAAGATATAAAAGACTCAATATACAGAACTGTGATGGGTCATGCAGGGACTTCTGGATGCATTTAGCAAGGGGGCGTTTACATAACACCATTTTCAACTAAATATTTAACACTTTTTATGTGTTTTGGCCATTCATTTACACAACAACAGCATTTTGGGGGCCTGAAAATGCGAACTTTTAAAACAGGTAAGTGCACGTTTAAATTTTTTTTTACCTTTAACGTCTCCGTGATAAACAATAAAACAACAACGTGAATTTGTAAAAAGACTGTAGGCGAAACTTTTCAAAATTGAATAAAAAAATCCAGTTTTTAGTCAAGTCAAGTCAAGTTTATTTATATAGCGCTTTTCACAACACAGGTTGTATCAAAGCAGCTTCACAGTAATAAATTAGAACAATACATCAATGTTTGTTTCTAGTGGAACGTCTACGTTTGGTAATGCTGATCAATAGTATCGTTGATTGATTAATTAAATTAAATATCCCCAAATATCCCCAACTGAGCAAGCCAAAGGCAACAGTGGCAAGGAACCGAAAAACTCCATCAGGTGACCTAATGGAGAAAAAAAAACCTTGGGAGAACCCGGGCTCAGTCGGGGGCCAGTTCTCCTCTGGCGTTTATGAACTAGAGGTCGGATTTAACTGTAGGATTAAAAGTATTATATGAATGCCTGGCTGAAGAGATGCGTCTTTAATCTAGTTTTAAACTGGGAGAGCGAGTATGAGCAACGAACAGTATCCGGAAGACTATTCCAGAGTTTTGGTGCTAAATGTGAAAATGCTCTCCCTCCTTTGGTGGACCTAGATATCCTAGGTATGACCAAAAGCCTCGAATTTAGTGACCTTAAAGAGCGCGATGGATTATAGGGCGATAGAAGATCCGTTAAATAGACTGGAGCTAAGCCGTTTAGGGCTTTATAAGTCAGTAGCAATACCTTGTAATTAATACGGGACTTTATAGGTAACCAATGTAGGGATGATAAAATCGGTGTTATATGATCAAATTTTCTTGATCTAGTTAGAACTCTAGCGGCGGCATTTTGGACTAACTGTAGCTTGTTTATTGAGGATGCAGGACAACCGGCTAATAACGCATTACAGTAATCTAGTCTCGAGGTCATGAATGCATGAACTAACTTTTCTGCATCAGAAACAGATAGCATATTACGTAGCTTAGCAATGTTTCTAAGGTGGAAAAAGGCTGTTCTTGTAACATATGAAATATGATTTTCAAAAGACAGGTTGCAGTCTAATATAACACCCAGGTCTTTTACTGTAGAGGATGAAGTAACAGGACATCCTACTATGTTAAAGTTGTATTGTGAGAGGTTTTGTGGGTGGTTTTTTGAACCGATAAGTAGTACCTCTGTCTTGTCTGGATTTAATAAAAGAAAATTATGCGTCATCCAATCTTTTATATCTTTAACACACTCTGTCAATTTGGATAATTTAGCGTTTTCATCTGGCCGTGATGAAATATAAATTTGAGTGTCATCAGCATAACAATGGAAACTAATTCCATGTTTCCTTATAATATTTCCAAGTGGCAGCATATATATTGAGAATAATAGAGGGCCTAACACAGATCCCTGCGGCACTCCATAGTTTACTGGAGTTATGATAGATTTTTCTCCATTTAAATAAACAAAATGGTAGCGTTCAGATAAATACGATCTAAACCAGCTTAATGCTTGTCCTTGAACACCAGTATAATTTTGTAGTCGATCTAAGAGTATTGTATGATCTATAGCAGGGAACGGCAACTGGCGGCCCGCGGGCCAAAACTGGCCCGTCAGCAATATTTTCTGGCCCGCCGGATTATTTTGGCAGTCCTAAATGCTGTACAAAACTCTTCCACTACTTGAGAAAAGCCGTAGTCGCGCGGCGATTTCACCGCCGCATACTGTGTGAAACGCCCATAGGGAATCATGCGGTGCAGGATTACATTTTAAAGTATAACTGTGCGTTCACAACGGACGTGAATAGCGCGTCAAATTCGCGCCTGCCGCGTCTAGTTATACGCTTGACCACTTTGTGTCCATTCGCGCGTCAAAAGACGGTAGCGGTCAGAACTCTGGTGTACTTTGGACGGAGCGTGCGGTCTGACTGACAATAGCCAACTCCCGAGTCCCGACATCTTTTGACAGCGTATCCGCACTTAATTCTGACCGCCTGTACACCTATCTCTGAGGAGCTGTTTGGTACTGAAACCATTGTCAGTCAACAACATTCTTTTTTTGCAAGGATGTTTGAAATAGTTCGACAGAAAATAGCCTACTTCATTTCGTCAGTAGGGCAATATGATTTTCGTTTATGTTGCTTAGAAACTTGAGTGATAGGCTTTGTCCTATTTAATTCATGTTATTTATATTTCATATTTTTTTTCTGTGACATTTTTTTTCTCTGCTGACAGTACAATGTTAAAATAGCCTAATATTTATACTGACACGAACACAATTTTTGTATAGCATTTATAATTATTATAGGCTACTCCAATCTCCTTCTTTCCATTAGAGACATTTGAATGTGAGATTATGGAAACGAGATCTAAATTTTGTGGACCCGTCAGGTCGGGAAATAAAGCGGGTGAACACCGAGTGTATTTTAAGCGGTTGCTGAATAGAACCTTGTGGGAGCGGGACGAAAAAAAACAGTCCCACGCAGACCTCCTTAAACCTTAGGTGTGTATGTGTGTGTCCCCGAATAAATAATAATAATAAAAAAGGAATAAAGTTCAAAAGTCGGACTGTACGGAATGAGGCATGATTGCTATTCACACCTTTATTAAAATGGCTGTAATATGTTACCACAATAGTAGCCTACTTGATCTGTTTAAAATGGTTTCCTTGATATATGCATAAGGTGTTAAATTAAAACTTAAAAATCAAAATTTAAATTTGTCTAATCCAGTAATTCATTTTTTCTATTTTTGATCTGAGCACAATCAGAAAATCAGAAAACCCGTCCTTATTTTTTTTTTTTTCATTTCAGTTTAGGAAATAAATAATGGAAAAACAAGTCGTTTTTCATCTTTTTATTTTTGGTTTTAATTTGAAAAAAAAAAAAAAACGATTGAATGAATGATCCACGGACGGTGACGGACCCATCATATTCCGCAATTATAGGCCTATATAAGAGTATTTAATTTGTATCCATAGGCCTACTCTGTGTAGCTGGCCCGCCATCTACTGGCTAAAAAAAATATTGGCCCGCGGCCAAAGTTACTTGCCGACCCCTGATCTATAGTATCGAACGCAGCACTAAGATCAAGTAAAACTAATATTGAGATACAGCCTTGGTCAGAAGCTAAAAGTAAATCATTTGTGATTTTAACGAGCGCAGTTTCAGTGATGCGGCCTGAACCCAGACTGAAACTTTTCATAGGTGTCATTTTCTTGTAAGAAAGAGCCCAGTTGAGCGGACACAACTTTTTCTAGTATTTTAGACATAAAAGGTAGATTTGAAATGGGTCTATAATTTACTAGATTATTCGGATCTAATTGTGGTTTCTTAATGAGAGGTTTTATAACTGCCAGTTTAAATGTTTTTGGAACATAACCTAAAGATAAAGACGAGTTAATAATATTGAGGAGAGGCTCTTCCACTACAGGTAACACTTCTTTCAATAGCTTAGTTGGTATAGGATCTAGTAAACATGTTGTTGTTTTAGATGAAGTAAAAAGTTTATTTAACTCTTTTTGTTCTATAGTTGTAAAGCACTGTAATTGTTCTTGCGGGGTGATAATTGAGGCTGAATTATAAGGCGTGATTGAGGATTGAACGTTTACAATTGTGGTTCTGATGTTTTCTATTTTCTCAGTGAAGAACTTCATGAAATCATTACTACTAAACTGTAATGGAATATTTTGTTCAGGAGACATCTGTTTATTTGTTAGTCTCGCCACGGTGTTAAATAAGAACTTAGGATTGTTATGGTTGTTTTCAATTAGTTTGCGTAGATGCTCAGCCCTGGCCGCTTTAAGGGCCTTTTTATAACGTGACATACTGTCTTTCCATGCGATTCTAAAGACCTCTAAGTTGGTTTGTTTCCATTTACGCTCTAAATTACGGGTTTCTCTCTTTAGAACACGCGTAGTATTGTTGTACCATGGTGCTTTACTTTTCTCTCTGACCTTTTTTAATCTAATGGGCGCAACAATATCCAATGATCCAGAGAGAATGGTGCTCATAGTGCTAGTTAATTCCTCAAGTTCATCTGTTTGTTTGGGTTCACTGAGCAGCTGAGACAGATCCGATAAGCTGTTTGAAAAATGATCTATGGTGGATGGAAGGATTGTTCTGCCTAATCGATAACGCGGCGCAGCATGATATATTACAGGAGTACGTAATATGCAAGTTACCATGTAATGGTCAGTGACATCGTCACTTTTTGGAATGATATCTATATCGGTTGGATCGGTTCCATGTGATATAATTAAATCGAGTGTATGATTAAATCGATGAGTCGGTCCGGTAATGTTTTGCTTGACCCCAAAGGAGTTTAATAAATCTGTAAACGCAGCCCCTAACGCATCATTTTGATTATCTACATGGATATTAAAGTCTCCAACAATTAATGCTTTATCGAAGTTAACTAATAGGTCTGAGAGAAAATCTGCAAACTCTTTTAGGAAATCAGCGTAAGGCCCAGGCGGTCTATATACGGTAGCCAAGGCTAGAGATAATAGGGATGTTTTTCGAACATCTAAGAGCGTAACATTTAGTACAAGTACTTCAAATGAAATAAACTTATAACCCGTTTTCTGAGTAACATTGAGAAAATCTCTATAGATTGTTGCAACACCGCCGCCACGACCATTCAGACGGGGCTCGTGCTTATAGGAGTATCCTGCTGGAGTAGACTCATTTAAACCAAAATAATCATTTGGTTTAAGCCAGGTTTCAGTAAGGCAAAGTACATCGAAGCTATTATCTGTGACTATTTCATTTACAATAACTGCCTTGTGAGTGATCTAATGTTTAGAAGACCTAGCTTTAAAAATTGTTTTTGATTACCAATAGCAACATTTTCTGGTTTAATAACAATTAGATTTTTTCTAGATCCTGCAGTAGATTTATGATTTGATCTCACTAAACGAGGAATAGACACAGTTTCTATGCAATGTTCTACACTATTTATATCAGTTAAATTGGTGCAGCAGAGACTATGATTTGGACTTTTGTTTACTAGTCAAAAGGTATTTAACATTTTGGAGATGTTATCTGACAGAAGATCCGATCCGAATCTGCTTGGGTGTAAGCCATCAGCACGGTAAAGCCTAGGACGCTCCCAAAACAGATTCCAATTATTTACAAAGAGAAGTTTCTGCTCATTGCACCATGACATTAACCATTCATTAAGCGCAAATAATCTACTAAACTTTTCATGACCTAGTCGGTACGTGGGAAGCGGTCCTGACACAATAATCGTTATATCAGGCGATGTGCTGCGTACCGTACAGTGACGTGCGGTCTGGGTAGGCAAACTAGGCACTGCCTACCCTGCCAAAATTCAAAAATAAAATTGTTTATTAAATAATAAACTTGTATTTGTATTTTTACTGTTTATTCTTGTGATTTATATATGCAATATGTGTGTTATGATGACAAATGTAGCAGTTACGCATAATCAAATAAAAAACAAATCGTAGAATAAGCAGTGCTTTTACTGTCCATTCATTGCAGACGGCAAGCGAAAAACCCATGTTGCGCATGCGCACTTCGATCCTGTATTCTTTAACATGTACGTAAAAAAGCACAACTCTGCTGTGCCTTTGGACGTAAATATGGTATGCCCGTAACATCTCCGTAACATATCAGACATGGACCAATTAAAATCGAGATATTACTGGACATTTGCGCAGCTAACGTCATTAACGTTACACCACAGCTAGCCTACATGCCTAATCCCCGCGCCAAATTCAAAGCCAAAATGACAGCACCGGAGTTAAAAGGCCGTCATCACAGAGTTTAATGTTTTAAATTGAGAACCAGAGACTTTGCAAACTGAAGGCCCGTAAAGACGAGTTTTACAAAGCTGTGATCGACGTCTTCACGAGGAAAGGGCGACGGATGAATTTTATGTAGGCTACAAATAATCTACCGATTGGTGAGTCAAAAACTATTTTGGGCTTAATATTGAATTGATAAATATGGTTGAATTAATGCAAGCCATTTGCCTTCATATTCAATTGAGCAGTGTGTGATTTTACTTTTACTTTTGGCCGTTGTGCAACAATAAGGATTAATAATGGTTGCATTCTAATGCTGGAGTGGACATAAACTACTGTTACCGGTGTGTGCCTGTGTGCTGCGCTTGTGTGTGTGTGACGTGCGTGTATGTGTGTGTGTGTGTGTGTGTGTGTGTGTGTGAGACGTGTGTGTGTGACAGAGAGAGAGAGAGATACATCCTGATTTGTACATTTCTTGATATGCCGCGCTTGTGCGTAACGTTTACTGTTATTATGTATTATTAGCCTAAACAATAAATCAGGTAATCTGGCTTTCATAACTCAGTGCCTAGCCTCTTTAAGACATCACCGCACGTCACTGGTACCGTATCGATCAGATTCCTGAAGTCTTTCTTCAGAACCTCCGTCTGGCGCAGTCTGATGTCGGCCCCTCCCGCGTGCAGGACAACGGTTCCGACGCGCTCGTTCAGAATCTCGGGAACGTGAGCAGCGATTTCAGAAACACGAGCACCAGGAAAGCAGTGACTATGCACTTTTACTTTTACTATTACTTTTATTTAACGTAACGTGTACGTGTCGAACGATGGAATCGCCGATCGCGTTCTGTTTCGCGAAGAGGGGAGAAGCGGTTTTGTGTGGATATCTCGAAAACCGGGAGGGTCGGAGAGAGTTTTCTTGGTCTAGACCTGACTCGCGACTTCCGCTGCGGAAAAATCCAGGCTTCGTGATGGCATGTTGGAGCCGGAGTGAACGAGACCATGGCTGATCGCGACCTCGACGTTCGGGACCGATGTTGAGGAACGCACGGAGTAGACGAGGTCGGAGTCAGTGGGTTAGTAACGTTAATCTCTGATTTGTGTGCCTCGGCACGCGATGTTTCAAGAGCTAACCGCCGGTCTATCAGCTCGGCTTTTCTTACTAAAAGGTCGTGGATCTGTTTCTCAACAGCTTCCAGCTCAGACTGCACCGCGTGGACATTTAGGACATTGTTGTCGTGTAAACGTACCCTAAACGATAGTGTTATTCATATTTTTACTTATTAAAAATATTATTCCAACAATATTTTAAAGTAGGCCTAGTTAAAATCATTTAAATATATATGCATATTTAAAATAAATATCATGAATATTGTAACATTACTATATTAATTAAAAACAGCCTTTTAGAATCGTATATAATATTTCATTGTATACGATAATAAAAGGTGTACCAAATAATTCGACACAAAAGACTTAATATACACAAATGTAAGAGGAAGCGATACAGAGGCTTCCTGGAATGCAAAATAAATGGTAAGTTAATTCATATTTTTAATTCATAAAAGAAATATGACTCTAACAATATATTAGAATATTTTAAATATAAAATCATATTTAAAATACATTTTAAATATAGTAAATTTATTGTAAGAATTAAATACAAATTTTCCTTATTTTAAGTTTTAGCTTGTTTAAAAAATAAAAAATAAACATACAAAAAGCTTTATACAGGGGCTTTTGGGAATGCCTCTTAACATAATTGTTGCTTAAAAATATGATTTTAACACTGTTTCAAAATATAAATGTATATTTAAAATAACTATTAAAACCATTTTAAAAGTATTGCAATATGTAAGAAAGAAGTCTTTTTAAATGTAATGTAAATTGTAATTCAGCAATGTTTGCACTTTTATTTTCCATTAAAATAACACACTTTTTTACAGAGCTGATTGAAGGAATCTTATGCATATGCAAATACATGAGATGTCCTTAAATACACCTAAATCCCTCCTCCAGGAGGGGCCCACAAGGAAGTATGTGAATTCGAATTTGAGGTTAAATAGCTCTCCTGGTGACTCTTTATTGCTTCCCATTGGTTGGGTTTTAAAAGATGCGCAAGCCAATCCCAGCCAACCCATCACCTGCTGTGTGCATATGCAAATGAGTGTTGTTTGTGAGATTGATGTCAGAGGAAAAGTGAGAGCCAAGATTTCTCAGCTTGAAAGCAGATTCTGGTAAAGGTATATTTATTTAAATATTCTTTATTGGTCCAATATGCAAATTAACTAGTTTTTAATTAAAATATTTTATCATACATTTTTGCATTCCATTGGAATTTTAAGAAGCCTATTATAATGTTATATTTAAATGAAGTTATATTTTGCCTACCCCTGCGTTTGTGATGGATAGCTCTAATAATTTAATAGGTGCTATAACATTTGCATGATTCAGATGGTGATGCAGTGTGAGATGCATTTGGAAAAGATTCTTAGAGTTGCATAGGTTTTTGAATCGTTTAGTGCTTCACAGCAAATACACAGATGTTTATGGCCATGTGCTTGCATAAATGAAGGTATCCATATAGTCACTGCTGATGCCTGACCAGCATCTGAGAACAAAACAAACACTGATAGTGCAGGAACATTGCTATTTCATCCATGCAGCATCTGTTTGCAAATCACAAATGTACCACCATTCCTTTTAAAATCTTTCTTGTGTGTTTGTGGATTTGAATATGTGATTTTTTTGCACTAAATTCAAAAAGTGATATTCAGAAACAATTCCATGCTTCTCATGAATATATAAGCAGCCCAACGATAGGTCCAGCCATGGAGGTTTTGTCCAGCAGCAACTATTGACCAGCAGGGATGAATGTGAGTGGGAGGGTCACATGGCCCCTTTGATTGATAGATGCTCATTAATTGGAAAGGGTGTAGGATTTTTTACCGCATTCTTCCAAGACTCAGCCCTGGGAGAAAGCCGGCTGTCAGCTCAGTTCTGGGTACGGAGTGTACTTGTTGCAAACTGTACCTTGGCAGCAGAAATCGGATGAGAGAGACTGAAAAAGAGCGTGCGAGAGAGAGAGAGAGAGATGATAGATGGAGACGAAGAGAGAGAGGTGGTGCATTTCACAACAGCCACTGAGTGAAAAGATTTCATAACCACTATCTGGCAGTGACAGAAATGCTTCTAAATAAACAAAGTGAGCAGCAAGTATTTGACCGTTTATTGCCGTTTCAGATAGTGTTCCCCTGAAGTAGGTATTTGCATATGAGCAGGAAAATACAGAGATACTGAAAAGTTGCACTGCTGTATACTTGTAATTTTAGTTAATTTTGCATAATTAATATTTGCATAAGAATTTAATGACATGTGACCACTGTACTAAGGTACTCTTCAGGTTCTGCCTGGGTTATTCAGGGACAAAGCATTCAGGATATTACTATAGGATATTGTCTTTTTTAAACTTCAGTTGAGACAGGATTTGCATGCCGTGTCTGTTGCAGCCAATGGATACTTCTCCTTTCCACCGTTTAAAAAAGCAAAAGAGGAAGCACAACATCAAATTCACAACTTAAATGTTAACGTGTGTGTTTGTGGCTCAGGTTTTGTGTACATTGTGGAGAACAGCCCAGTGGTCCCAATGAGGAAAACATCTTAAAGTTCCCCTATTATGCTATTTAAAAGGTTCCTAATTTTGTTTTGGAGGTCATTTTTACGTGCATCCAAGGTCAAAAACAGGTTTTGTTTTCTCGTTATATAAATTGCACATCTCCTCTCCTCAAGAGTCTGAAAACGGTTAGTTCGAAGATTCAGTTTCTCTAAACCCCTCCTTTTCGCGGGCTAACTCTGCTTTGATTGGTCAGACAACCCAGTCTGTTGTAATTGTCGTCGGTTTCACCGTATCAATTCTAGCCTGAGTCCTCGTCCTTTTGAGTGCATGCAAAGTGGATTCGCAGCACTGAAAACAGCATCTTCTTGACATGTCGACAACCTGAACCAAACTCTTTGGGCAATATTATACACCCGGTGCAATGCATCACCAGGTGCGACACAAGTGTCTTTTGCTAGTTTCAGCCCGATGCAGTTATCATTTTCACGTCCTGCGCCACATTTTTAAATAACAAATGCATTTGCGCCCATTTGTGCGCCCATGATTCTGGTATAGGTGTTATAGGTCTGAAACCATAGGTACCTATAGGTGTGTTAAATCACATTGTTGGCGCGTTGCTATTTTGAGGCAACTGAAATAGACTGCACCATTGAACAACTGAAACCTGGTCTAAAGTCAATTGCGAAATATTCTTCTGTTATTTAAAGAGCACATTAGTAATGTGCGCCTATAGGCTAGTCCACAACGCGCGTACACTTTGTCACGGAGATGGTCTGCTCGCACGCTTTAACCTTGCGCACGAGCAGATCCGTTTCCTCGCTAATGCCATGTAAATAGCGAATCCGCCATGGCGCGAGCGCAACTGGCTTTTAAAGTTCGCGTGAACCGGAAGTTGCAAACCACTTTTCTCCAGTGTTGTGACGTATTTCCCAGAGAAAAGGAATATTGAACAGAGGGCAGGGTTTTACTCTAGCGCTCCTCCTCTCCATCTCTGCTCTTAGCAGACTAACGGTTTGAGGGGAGTGGTTAAGCGTTTCCCAACCCAAGCCGTCAAACCTACGTCATCAGAGAAGGAACGCCATTCCAGACCGGAAGTAACTTTTCAGACTTTGATTAAAGATTACGACGGCAAACAATTTTTTTCTGTTTATTAACTTGCACGGATTAATTGTTCACCACAAGACTAGTAATATGCGCTAACAAAATAAATAGGGTCAATTTTGATTTCAGTTGGACTTTAAAGGGAGTGGGAGATGAGACTCTGATTGGTTTATTGTACGTTACGCCCAAAACACACCAATTACCATTGATCTTTCAAATTTTGCAGATCTTTTACATTCACATTCATACACTGCATGAAAGGTAATATTAAAAAAAAAAAAGTATGGCAAGGTCAATGGAAAGTGTTGATGTAAAACTGCATATTATGTGAAAATGAATTAATGAATGAATAAATAAACAAATATGTGTGTGTGTGTGTGTGTGTGTGTGTGTGTGTGTGTGTGTGTGTGTGTGTGTGTGTGTGTGTGTGTGTGTGTGTGTGTGTGTGTGTTGACAAAAATAGCCTTATTATAATGGAAGTCTGTGCTGCAAATGTTCAATGAGTGGCCCAATGACTTCCTTTGTAACTGCATTTCTGCCAACACATACTTTGTTGTCAATCAAAAGAAGTGAATTGTTTATATTTTCAGAGCATTTTTGCTTTAGTTGTATAATACATAATTTAGAGCATATATACAGCCTTTCCTCATCTAGTCTTTTCTTGAATTTTCTCTATTCATACATATTGTGTTTCAAATCAGTAGCCAACAACATCCGCCATAACACAGCCTTCTTCTTGCACTGCTGAACACTTGGAACTATAGGAGACTTTGCTCAAACTACGAGTTTCTAGGGTTGTTGTACACGTTCATGCATGTTAGAAAAGCTTTGTACTTTTGTTTCTATGTAAAATTGACTGTGTATATGGGTATTCAATGGAACAGAAGGGAGTGATTACAAAGCCATCTCCTCCATATCCTGGTTCAGGCTGGCCCTTGCTTATCCCCACCCACTCCTCTCCGAGATCTTCTGCTGGCTCTGCAGTCTTGGTCTTTGCAGTCTGCCAAACAGTTACCCACCCACCTGCTTACACATACGGATTTACATCTACAAATTAAGCACTTGAACATACTCACAGCTTATTAGAGGCATACCATAAAATTTGACTGTGAAATCACTGTTTTGATTTGAAAGGGATGGTTCAGCCAAAAATGAATGTTTTGTCATTATTTACTCGCCCTTATGTCATTCCAAATGTGTGTGCAGTTTTTTTTTTATGTGGAAAACAGAAATAAAAATGTGAATTCAAAACAGAATAAAAAAGTAGTCCTGTAGCTTGTACTCAACAAATACCTCATTGGTTGAATAATCATGTGGCAAATGTCAATGTTTGTTCAATGTAATCAAACTGTTTCTATTGAAATGATCACAATCACATTGAACCTATGTGATTTTCCTCAGACTCAAACTTGGCTACACACTGACATAATATTATTTTTTCAGAATAAAATGTAACCATTGATAGAATGATTTCTTAAAATATTAATATATTGACATTTTTCTTTTCTCCTTATTACACTACACTTGTTTGCATGTACACTCACTGCCCACTTTATATGGTACCTGTTCAACTGCTCATTAAAGCAAATATCTAATCAGCCAATCACACGGCAGCAGCTCAATCTCTGAGGTATGTTTCCAGCACCTTGTTGAATCTATGCCACAAAGAATTAAAGGAGAACTCCGGTCAGTTTTAACATTGATTTTGTCAATTTGGAGCGCACATACCTGTATTTTCTTCCTGTTTTCGGTCGAAGTCCATAGTAATCGATTGCTGAGTTCACGCGCGTGATTATAGGTAACTAAACCTATGCGTGTGAACTCGACAATCGATTACTATGATTGTACTTCGACCGAAAACAGGAAGAAAATACAGGTATGCGCTGGCTGAAATAACATCATTTTTATTAATATCTTTCACATCTTCTACTGCAGTCAGATTCACCCGTGTTCACTCCAAAGGAATCACTCACATTAGCTGGGCACTTGTAATGACACATCAAGGATGTTAAAGGGGTGGTTGATTGCTATTTCACTTTTTTCATTTTAAATACTGTGTAATGTTGCTGTTGGTGCATGAACAGTATCTGCAAAGTTGCTGCGCTGAAAGTTCAATGTAAGCGGAGATATTGTCTTTTAAAAATCAGGAAGTTTAATGCCTACAAAAACGACTCGAATGGGACTACAACGAGATACTTCCCGGGTTTTATACGTAACTAACCCATACATTTACATCAACCCTCCCTCCGGAACATGTTCTGCTGTCGAAGAGGAGGAGTTATAGTGGAGAGCTGTAGCTGTCAGGTCTTCTGTGTTCAGGCTTCCTACAGACGCTGTAGTTCGTCAACAATGGTTCAAATTTAAGTTTGATTATGTTCCTGACAATTACAATCGTAGTTTAGCGCTCTGTGCTGCGCATTTTACGGAAGACAGCTTCCAGAATCTACACGAGTTCAATGTCGGATTCAACAAGAAACTATTACTCCAACATGAAGCAGTTACAGCTTTAAAACCAGAGGCCACAACCTGCAAGTAAGATTTAATCATTTTAAATTTATTGCCTGTATAATTTAAGACGTAATGTTTTAGTTTTATCAAGGATGTAAAAAATGCCAGCGCTGGCTTTAGTATATGACAGATGCGTATAAACATTTTGGACCCGAATTTGTAATATGTACAAATTTTGTAAACGTATTTTCCATGTATACTTTATGACGTATTTTTTTTTATTTGATCAAGAACGCAAACCAATGCCAAAGCTGTTTGGTTATAGTAGCTAGTTAGTTCGATGTTATTTTGTGTGCATAAGAAACGTGTACAAACTTCAAAAAATTATCGCAACAGCAAACTTCAGCTGCTGTTATCACATATACACCTAAAGAAAACGACAAACTGAGTAAACTACCGGTAAGTTTTGTGAATAGTTAAACGGTTGTTCATTCTATCAATAAAACAATTTCTTTAAAAAACGGTATTACTCAGTCATGTATTCAGTTATATTAAATGTTTAATCAGGGGGAAAGCATATCTCAAAAGCTAACAAACAGCAGTAGCATTTTCAAGTAACAGCGTGTGGAAATTCTTTGAGAAAATAATAATAATTAAAAAAAATTACCATTCAGAAACGTTTAGTAAGAGCCGTGTTTGCGGAGGTTCTGCTTGACTGTCTTCATCACCGCTCTCTGGGTCTGATTCTGGCTCAAACTGATGAGGCAATATTTACACCATTACATTTGACCGGGTCCGGAGCACGTGCAACTGTCGCCCGTAAAGGTAATGGGCGTGAAGATTCCGGACGCAGTTTAGCCAATTACAACACACCGGCCGAACTAACCAATCTGAGCCCATTGCCTGTTTCTGAGGGAGTGTTTTCATAGACTCAGGAAGTCAACCGGTCGTTCAAATGACAGAGGAGGAAGCGGCTTACAATAAAGGTGAAATTTATGAAAAATAAGGCGTTTTTTAACAAACGAAACACGAAGACATGTTATATTGCAGCCCATAAACACAATCAAGCAAAGAAAAAAGGCAGTAAACCACCCCTTTAAGAGGCTAAAAGCTGGTTTAAAACTTGCCCCATTGAAGTCAACAGGGTGCAAATTTTAAAGGTCCCGTATTATGCCCCTTTTCACAAGATGTAAAATAAGTCTCTGATGTCCCCAGAGTGTGTATGTGAAGTTTCAGCTCAAAATACCAAACAGATCATTTTTTACAGCATGTTTAAATTCTCATTTTTTAGGGCTCAGAAAAACGCGCTATTTTAGTGTGTGCCCTTTAAATGCAAATAAGCTGCTGCTGGACGGCCCAGGGGGCGGAGCTTCATGAGCTCGCGCTCAGTCTGTCAGGACAATTTCATCTCACGGAATGATGATAATATCAGAAACTCTCAGTAACGGAGTTCATTTCGAGTCGGACAATAATGCCTACAGAGTCAGAGTGCTGTATAGAGATGAAACAGGTATGGTTTAGTAGTTTAATTACGGTTATTATAACGTATTTGTCATCTGCTTGTATGTATCCATTATTTATTAATAGCCTACAAGTCTGCTGTCTGAATGATGATCAAACATATACTGATGAGTTTAATAAAGTTTATTGTACATCACACAAAAGATGAAGCGTCAGTTTTACTTCAGAAAATCACCGTAAGAGCTGAGTAAACACACTAAGTTATTAGAAGTGCGCATACATAAAGGAATTTCGGTAGAGTTGAGAGAGCATTCCTGTGGGCTGTTTTAATGACGTCATTAAAGAAGGAAGTAGAGGGATGTTGTCCAAACGGGCCGTTCAATGTAGGCGACTTCTGTTAAATAAAATATCTCGCTTGGCATTGAACTTTGAGCTTTATAATTTTACAGATATTATTTATACTCTAACAACAACATTACACACTAAAGTTTGAAACATGGGATCACGAAGAACGGGACTTTTAAAAAGAGGATAACACGGTGTAGGCAACACCGATTTTTGTAGTTGTTTTCTGTATTGACAGCACTCCAAATTTACAAAAAAATTAGCTCAATGTTAAAATTGACCGGAGTTCTCCTTTAAGGGATTTCTGAAGGCAAAAGGGGGTCCAAAACCGATACTAGCCAGGTGTACCTAAAGTGACCGTTGAGTGTGTGTGTGTGTGTGTGTGTGTGTGTGTGTGTGTGTGTGTGTGTGTGTGTAGATATGATAAATTAGTTATGGCATAACATTCACTACATAACATTTTATTAAATTACTTTAACTCATCAAAGTTTAAATGTCTTCTAAAGACTTATGGTTGTTACTGTTCTTGTTTATGATGTTTACTGTTATTTTATGAGTTTTTGTCCTTTTACAGCCACTGTCAATGTTTTACAGACAAGAGCCGCATGAAGATTCTTCAGATAAAATCTCCAACAGAAAAAATATGAGCTCTCAGATAAATTTGGAATGACTAAATGAATAATCATTTGTTTTTGTCGAAAGCACCCAAATGTAGATAGGGCTTATCCGTTGAATAACCATCAGCCCTGACGTGTAGGCTAAAACAAGGCAAAATTTGGGCTGACAGTGAAAATTTTATAGACATCTCACCATAACCCAAGAATAGACTAGTCATCAATTAGATAATATGTCAAAGAAATTAAACCAAACACCTTGTAACCACTGTTGACTTTGCTTACATGATGGAATACCATAGGCTACATCTCGCACATTACTTTGGCAAAAACGACGTGTAACCAAATTCAAGGTTATTTTGGCTAGATGTGGGTTACTTATAGCCAGACTGTTTTTGGTCTATGTATTTTTTTGATTGATTACTTTATTATCCCCCTTAGGGAAATTTTGTTTGCTTGTCTTTCAGCATGCGTACATACAAGACCAACAGTGTACATAAATACAAAAAAAAACAAAAAAAAAAACACGAATCATCACTAAGACCCGCTCAGTAAACAACAACACTATCTTCCATTTAACAATTTAGGAATGACTTTTTCCCCCTATTTTTAAAAATCTTCGACCCGAGGGTAATCTCTCAAATTTATCAAACAGAGGATGCCTATTATCTGATATGGTTTGTGTTGCTTTACTAAGGCATCTGGTTTGATAAATTTGTTCAAGACCTCTCAAAGGGATACCAATCGCAATACTCAAGACTTTCCTTAGCGAACTCTTCTGTTCCACTGTGACATTTCCAAACCAACAAGTAATACAAAATGTAAAACCGCTTTCAATAAAATAATTATGAAACATTGAGACACTTACATTAAATGACAACATCTTCCTAAGGAAGTATAGTCTTTGCTGTAATTTTTTGTTTACAGCCTCAGTCCATTTATCCCACTTCAGTTTGTGTTTAAAGACAACCCCAAGATATTTATACTCATTAACACTCTGAATTGGCTCCCCTTTAATAGTGGTCACACTAACTGAAGACTCCTTCAGTGAAGGTTTGACATGTCACACCAAGAACTAAATTCATTTAAAACAGGTCCATGACTGTCCTCGTCCCCGGAGACTAACTAATGCAGTATCATCTGCAAATTTGATAAAAAAAATCTCACCTATAAACTAGAAAAAATAGAGTTAACCTAGACGGTGAAATGACGGCTATTGCTTGCTGGGATATGTGTTTGTGAATGATAAAGGTCTATGTGAAAAAAAAGAATGAAAAAAAGGGACAGGAAGGAATTTGAGACCGAGATTGGGTTAAATGATGTCCCCTGGTGCGTCTGTACATGATAGGAACCTCTTTCCTCCTGGTCACCTCCTCAGCATTCCTGGAAATCCATGCAGCAGCCAAAAAAGAGTGATCACATCATGGATTTGATGCCATCTTCGTTTGATCAAACAGACCGCTGTTCATTTACAAATGGATTGCAGACATCCTCATATGACCTGACAAAATTAATCAAACTGCCAGCAAAAAAGCCACAAAACCACAAAGGTCAGAATAACTTTCATTAACAACCTAGATTCTGCATACAGAAATCTTACACTGGTAATATGAGTGAAGGTCATGGATATGATTAACATTGCAAAACGGTGGCGAGAGCCTCACAATTTAATCTTTAAATGAATGAATGACGCTTCTAAAGCCTAGAAAAAACAAGATATGCATATAATGTATAGTCGCACTGGTAAAAAGAGATGTTATATAAAAAAAAAAATACATTCTGTTATCATTTACTCGCCCTCTTTAATCATTAACTTTTATCTAAATGAGGAACATCACAAGACATTTATCATAGAAGCCAACTGTAAGCCTTATTTCCCACATTGATTTCCTGGTTAATCTCATGTGCCCCTTTTTACAGCTAACTGGATAAATAGCCTCCATTCCAACAAAGGAACGGCCTTTCAGCAATGGCCTACTGGAATGCAGCGGGTGTTAACAGAGAAGCTGCGCATCCTGGCCTGCAGTCTGCTCAAAATCAAGATTAGCAGGCTCTCACAAAGAGCAGCGTTGAGCCAGGAAGGTCCAGATGACCCGACGTGACCTATAGACAAAGATGCCCTCTTCAAAGAGCTGGACCCTTGTATATCAACACTGCATATATAATGGCAGAGCAGTCTGGCCTCTAAATGAAATAAAGAGTTTCAGCATTGCCAAACATCAGCTCAATGTCAGGTTGTAACACGTTTACAATGTAAGAGGATACATGCAGTTGTTCAACATAAAGATGTCCTGTTGGCCCAGAGCCAGTGGGAAAGCTCGTGCGTTGATTATCTGGCTACAATTTTGTCAAAGATTTAGCCACACAGAATGTAAGTGCGCAAATCACGCGCAAATACACACGGATGTGAAAAATGTACAACGCTATATTGTGTCTTTTGCTTGTTCCGTGTGCAGAGGAGTGCACAGGAATACATGCATGTGCACAAATACACCGTATATAGACTACAGTATGTATGCACAATTGTTGTACAATTGATGAACTTTACAGTTATTGAACTAAACTGAATCAACACTGAACTGACTTGAGCTGAATAATGACACTATTGACTTGTTAGAGCTGCTTTACAGCAGAATTTGAAGTTGTTACTATTGTGAAGCTGCTTTGAAACAATCTGTATCGTATAAAGCGCTATAGAAATCAAGGTGACGTCAGTATATATTTACAAAGTAAACAGAAATACAAGGGTGAAAATTTTGATACAACATTGAGTTTATTAGGTATTAGGGAATGGTTTCACTGAGTTGTACCACTTTTAGTGTGTAAGCAATTTAAAAAAAAAGTTATTTTTTTTTAGTTCAATCATAACAGTAGCTATGTTTTACATGACTAAAACAATTAAATTTAGATGTTGCCATATGAAGTATATTTGGGTTATGACATTTTTAGAGCCTATATATAATTGAAATATCTGCAGCTTTTGGTTTGGGAATTTTTACAACTGTTGCTGATATTAAAACTTACAGGGTCTTGTTTTGTGAGATTCCCCACAGTCTCCCATATTGCAAATAAAAATTCTAGGCTATAAAAGAAAGTAGTACAATAGAAATCTAGTCTTTCACTTTAGTAGTAATCACAAGCTCACCCTCTTATTGAACAAGAGCACAAACATTTTTACAACTGAAAGGCACATCATGACATAATCTTCTCTCAACTGTGTTTCTGATGCATTGCTTGTGTGTTTCTTCAAATTAGAATGATAATAGTTTCCAACTGACCCCTTCCATTTGATTAAGTTTGAGAGTTGCATTCATTGTAATACAGTCCAAGCAGAACTAGGCCAAAGAAAACAGCTGTTGCCTTGCCAGATGACTATTGCTTCCTCTGTCTGTGCTCACAGTGGGACCAAACAACTGTTTGGTAGTTACATAGGGGAAATGACTGTCTGTGTGTGTGTGTGTGTGTGTGTGTGTGTCTATGTGTGTGTGTGCGCGCGCTTGTGTTTGCATTTTAACAAGGAGGATCAAAGACAGGACAATAATTTACATTACACCAAAATAGTTGCAAATTACTGTGCTAAAAACATTTATCCATGTAGGGAGCCTTGACTGGAAGTGGCTAATTTTCTAAAGAACATCTCTGGACATCTTGGTATTTTTAGTGTGGACACACAGAATTAAGAATTAAGACCTTTCTGGATGGATGGGATTGGATGGATGGATGGATGGATGGATGGATGGATGGATGGATGGATAGATAGATAGATGGATAGATAGATAGATAGATAGATAGATAGATAGATAGATAGATAGATAGATAGATAGATAGATAGATAGATAGATAGATAGATAGATAGATAGATAGATAGATAGATAGACAGATAGATAGATAGATAGACAGATACATAGATAGATAGTCACTAGTCCTCCCGTAACACGTCATTGTCTGATTAATCCTCTTAATATTCATGACTGATGTGAGTCTCTGACGAATAAAACTCATGAATAGCAAAGTCAGTGAAGCTTTCTGCATTGTGTTTGTGCTCTTCTGTGATAATCTCACTGTTTTGGAGACACCCCGCAATCTGTTGCACTTATGCAATATTCATTACAGCCCGAGAGAATGACGGGCCCTTTGGCCTTTTAGACAACCAGGGGAGCTTCAGAATCTCCTCCCATTGCCTGCCTCTGTTTCATAGTCCAAAACATTCACATTTCACTCAGAACAATGGTTAACACTAACAACACCATCTTTCCCACCAAGAGCCCTCCAAGTTAACTCAAGCTGAAGATACCTCAACTCATCCACGTCCCACCCACCCTTTCCATTGTCTCTCCAGCATATGTTTGTCAAACAGAGAGGAGTAGAGGGCATTGTTGGCTTTAGGGAGAAGTCAAGCAGGGCACATTAGCACATTAGCAGCCAGTCACCCCAGAGAGATGGGCCATCTCACCAGGACAGGGTGGGACCATGGGGAGGACCACTCTACAGGAATTCAAGACACTCAGACAATGCTCTTCATTGATCTATCGATCCCATTCCCAGAATGCTCTCTCAATACAAAGCCTTCCAATAGTCAATAGCCTCTCCTACCCATAGTGAAGCACTCAACCCTACTCCTCCTCCAAAAACTCGGACCAGCTTTTCCAGGAACGGCGTTACAGGCTGTAGGGAGGCCCTGTACATCAATGATGCATGGGGAGTAAAGTCATGCATCTTTTGGGACACCAATCAGTCACTCGGTAATAGCCCAATAATTCAGTAAATAATCACAAGGTTGTGGAAAGGGGGATGGATGAAACCTTCTAATCCTTCTTACTCAAGAAGACAAGGGCTTTTAAACGAAATGCAGATTTTATCCCAAGAAACTGTGACCCTGGAAACACAAAGTTGATTACCACTTTTGCTCACCACTGTGTCTTTAAGTAAAGTCCTTAACCTCGGTTACTCCAGCGGGATTGTTTGCAATTAGCGTACTATAAAATGGACTTAAGCTTGGATGAAAAGGTCTGCTAGATGGCAATGGACCTATTTTCTGTCAGTGAAGTATTTTCTCATTATCTTTTGCAATTAGTCACATTTTTGAAGCATGACCAAATAATTACTGCCACATTCAGTATGTCAGATATGCAAAAGCATCGCTTTTATTAGTATTGCTCATACTTGTATTTGGGATTATGTAGAATTTACAGACCCCAAACATTTGTAGAAGCTATTGTTTTCAAAGCGATCATGCAAAATGGGCAAGAAAATCCCATAGATCCTCATTGAAAAAAGGGACCACTCACATAGGGACCAGGATAACATAAGCTATTCATCCAATGTTGCTTATGCACAAAACTGGAATATTATATAAAACATTTGTGAATAAAGCAGTGTTTCCATCCCATGTGTTCAAGCGAACAAAATCATCACTTCGTAGAAATTGGTGCAAAATATCTGTAATAAAAATGGATATTGCTGCAATCGGGGAAGCCAGATTTTAATGACAGACTTTGTCTCAGGCATTTCAGATGCTGTACAATGAAATTGCTCCACTGGTTATCCAATCACATCCACTGTTGAGGCAAAGTCACATGTCATATGTCTTGCATATGTCTTCTTGTCAGATAAAAAAATGTATCCGCCTCAATTGAGCACAAAAGGTTTTAATGCACATTTTCAGAATGTATGCATAACTGGACGTTTCCATGCAGCATTTTTTTTTTAGGTGGATGGAAAGACTTGAGGCAGTAAGCAACAACCTAGAAACCACCCAGAACGCCATAGTATCCTGGTCAATAGCAATGGTCTAACAAACCACCTACCTATCAGCTGCTCAGGAATGTGTTAACAACCTTTTAGAACATTTAAACAACTGCATATAATGCCCTGGAAACGCCCTTCATCACTTCATAATTCAGAAAATGGTTGCGTACATTCGTGTTCATCAATCACTGGGAAGCAACACTCACTCAACAAATCCTTTATTGGCTGAAGAAAAAGTCTTGATTCAGACAGACACTCATTGAAAGCAAATTATCATTGCACTGTTAATGACTCCCAGGCCGCTATAGAGAGCAGCTCATGATCAATCAAGCTACATGGCTCCACCAACTCTCAACTCAATACTGATCAATGCTCTCTAATAAGCACCAATAAATCACAGTCCTGATGGCTTACTGGCTGAATCCAGTATCAATATCGTTCAATTGCTTCTAATGAATATCCATACACAGCAGCAGAGTGTTAAATGAAAAAACAATGAGCGAATGCTGATTAAGCACTATACAGAAACAGTCCTCACAAAGACAGTACATCTTTCTTTGTTCAATTCATGTAGAATTTATGACATAGCTAAAGCTAAAATAAGCACACAAACAAATCACCATTTTGGATTGGTTGGTTCTGCACAATGTACTACTAATGTGTTGTTATTGGATGCTTTTGGGTGTTTCAAAAGAATGAGACATGAAGAACACCATCTTTTGTCTGCAACACTGCACACACACATGGACAAAGGAATAAAAGTGCTGATGTTTAGCAATCTGCTCAGACTGTAATTCGCTTTGTCCTCCATCCAACTACTGATGTAATAATATTAGACATAGATTTTTCCTGTCTTTCTTCCTACTGTTCTAAATATGAATATATCGCTCTGACCTTTCATGGCCTTAGAAGGATGCAGCCTCTGAATTTGGACGCAGCTTATGTGCTTGGTCTAGGCACTGTAGAAAAATGCATGTGCGCAGGCTCGTAGTTTCTTTACAAAGTGACATCGCCAACTACTGGCCTGGCATACAACTTTTTTACTTGTTTTTGTGGATTAGTGTGCATGGGGATCATTTTGAAAATGTTGTCATCTGAAACTTTTCAACAAAAAAAAAAAAAAAAAAAATCTGTTTTTAGTACATCATTGCTGTGTAAATGTGCCCTTAGAAAAAAACTGAGTATGAAAGTCAAGCCCTAACCCCATCCCTATACTTAGAAAACATATGAATTAATCATATGAAATCATATGAATTCGCAAACTACCATGATGATAGAGTGTTGAAACTGAAAGTTTAGCAGTATTGTTTTCAAACGAAATGCTAATAGATTAATAAATGGCATTTTTCAGAAACAAATGGCGTTTCCTAAGGCTATTTCATGTATTCCAAGGTGGGAGTGACCAGGACAGTGGAGAGATGCTGAGAAGATGTGCTGCCATATGTGTCATGTCCATGTCCCGACAGATGGGCCGGTCACTGCATCCCATCAGCCCCTTCTGCCAGCAGCATGATGGACCACTGTATGAGTCTCTGGGGAATCCCTGGGTGAGCCTTCATCCTGGATAAGAACTGTCAATGAACATGATTGATCCTCCCTTTCCACCCTCACACACACATCTGCAGACTTTAAATACAAATACTCCTTTTCCTGCACTCTTTCTCTCTCTATCACTCACACATGCACTGATCCATCCCTCTCTAGCTGATCAAAGCATTATTCATCCCGCACAGGAAGAGGGCTGGGGGTGAGGTGGGGAAGAGGACCTTCTGTCCACTTGTAAAACCATTAAAGTAGAACTAATTACACAACCTCACCTCCCACAACTGTAATGGGTCATATACTCATACTTGTGTGTCAAATGACAGGTCATCTGCTTATAGCTTATGCTCTTATAGCTCTTCAGAAGACACAACAAGGGATGCACAACAATTTTACTACACTTTTTCAAAAGCGTAAGGAGGCCTAGTATAGAGCACTCAATTGTGATGACTTCAAATATCATATATATATACTGTATATATATATGAAGAGTTCAGATGCAAAAGCCTCTAAGTGCCATCTGAAATTTTCTTCTAGAATGATCATTTTTATCAAGCTTGTATATTTAAGTTCAGTTATTTCACTTAAATTACATTTAATAGGTAATTTGCATTGCCATTTAAGTGAAATTATTGAACTTAAATTATACGAGCTTGATAAAAATGATCATTCTAGAAGAAAATTTCAGATGGCACTAATATATATATATATATATATATATGTATGTATATTTTGAGTACGACTTCTAATTGCAGACTTTAGTATATTGGCAAATCTGAGTACATTTTAAGGTAACACTTTATTTTAAGGTGATGTAGTTATGTACGTACTATAGTAATAACAGTAAATTAAGCATAACTAAAACTAACCATAAACCAAAATATAACCTTAACCTTATAGTAAGTACATAGGCTAGTTAAATAATATTACTCAGTACTAATGTGTGTAATTAAACTGTTACAGCATCACCTTAAAATAAAGTGTAAACAATTAAAAATATTGATGAGATCTCATCTGAAACGAAGAAACGTGAAAGAAGGAGAAAAATCCAAGAAGCTGAAGTCCAGTTGCTTTCAGTTAAAGGGATAGTTCACTTTGAAATAAATTTTTGATATGTTTTAACTTACCTCAAGGGCATCCAAGATGTAGGTGTCTTTGTTTCCGCAGTAGTTTCAATTTTGATATTTTTAGGTCAAACCGTTCTTGTCTGTCAGTCATATAATGCAGGTCGATGGTCACTGTCTCAAAACACAAGCACAGAGTCCAAATTAAAACAATTCCCCATTGTCCGAATTAAACAATTCCCCATCGTAAGTACACATTGATGGCCTAAGACATGAAACGAGCGTTTGTGTGAGAAAACGAACAGTATTTATATCTTTGTTATCTCTTGAACACAGCACACGTCTAAATGATCGACGGCGCGGGCGGGTATAGATATATACATAGATGTCGCCTTGGCTACGGTTTCGTTCCAATGAACTGCAGTAGCGAAGGCGACATCTATTTATATATCTATACCTGCCCGCGCCGTCAGATCATTTGGACGTGTGCTGTGTTCAAGAGATAACAACGATATAAATACTGTTCGTTTTCTCACACAAACCGCTCGTTTCGTGTCTTAGGCCATCAATGTGTACTTACGATGGGGAATCTTTTCATTTGGACGATGGGGAATTGTTTTAATTTGGACTTTGTGCATGCTCTTTGAGACAGTGACCATATACCTGCATGAAATGACTGACAGACAAGAACGGTTTGACCTAAAAATATCAAAATTGAAACTACTGCGGAAAAAAAGACACCTAAATCTTGGATGCCCTTGAGGTAAGCTAAAACATACCAAAATTTTATTTCAAAGTGAACTATCCCTTTAATGCCACTGCAGTCTAGGAGGAACAATAGTGATTATATGTAAAGTAGTATATTGTTTGTATTAAGCATACTGTTAGGCTGAGTGAATGAATGAATGAATGAATGAATGAATGAATGAATGAATGAATGAATGAATGAATGAATGAATGAATGAATGAATGAATGAATGAATGAATGAGATCTTTCTGTGGAAAGAGAGTTCAGTTTAGTCAGTATAAGTCACAAAGCAGAAGAAACGCTACCAAAACACCCCTGAAGTTTGTCTAAGGCCTGGGATGTTTGGCAGTCTAGTTGAATTTTTTTTTGACAGCTGAGGCATTTAAGCACTACAGAATAACAGTACAACATTCAGCCGTTGGGTCTGGCACCAGGCAGAGGCCCCCTGAGGAGGAGAGAGAATCAGCTGTTTCAGCATGTATGCGTTACTTCGAGTATCTGAGGGGAGGGCATGTGTTTTTACTGCCCTGCAATTCTGACATAAAAGCAGTAAAATAAAATGATACTCCATGGAGCAAGAACAGTCTGTTCTAAGATGTATGTGTGCATGTGTGACTATGCGTAAGTGTGTGGCTGCATGAAAAGAGGGCTGATATATGCCATATCATATGGTAAAGGGTAGCGGGGCAGGGGGTCCATTTGCTCTGGGATTTCTTTGGGAGGCACTTAGGCTGCGGTAAGCTGATGCCGAGAGGGTCTGGACAGCTGGACTTGCTCATCTGTCTATCGGCTTTCATCAAAGAACTGCTTCTTCTGCCTCAACCCCTAAGGTGTTCCTTACAAGCAGCCTAAACTCTTACTCTGTGTGGGGTCCGGCATGATCATGTGGCCAAAACTGATTAAACATTGATGTAACATTCCAGTTCTCAATTCTCAAACATTTTGGTTAAGAAATAGCGGCAATTTCGCTTAATAGTTTTAACTAAAAATCAGTTGCAGTGGTCAAGTCAGCCTTATTTAACTTTATACAAATTGATTATTCAAAGCAGCTTCACAGTAATAGTAAAATCATTTAATGGTGTAAAGTTCCTCGGCTATGAAATGAGTTCAATTCAGCTAAACGCAGCTCTAAGACAATAGTAATCAGTTCAATGTTGAATCAATTCAGTTTAGTTCAATGGTCAGTTATTAAACAAAATGACTTGATGGTAGGTTGCTGCAATTGACCAATCAGAGTCAAGAGCAGTTTTTGACTGAAATCTTTTGAAAGTTGATTTCCTGGATGTGTTGTGTAAGATCCATCTGTGCTGCTAAACACTGATTTCTCAAGCACTGAAATGTGTGAAGGGTCTGGAGTGGGTGGCTTGTGACTGTGTGTTTTTCTGTCTCTTGAACAATTCAAGATGATGCATGTCAAGTGTTTGCATTGTTGCATTATTCTTATGACAACTAGATACTGTTAATGTCTCAGGTGATGTATCGGAGGTGTTTAAAGTCACAGGTAACAGGCATGATGTTTGCAAACAGCTCCAACATGAGCATAGACTAGAAGTAACCAGATAGCCTCAGTTGGTTACCATTGTATTAGAGATTTTCTAGTTTGTCAAGCTGAACACACGAGTATCACGTTATCACAACAATATATAGGCCTACTTACTAAGTGCATGGCACACTTACTGCGGTGTATTCAGATGAGAAAGGAAAACTATGTGGTCCAATTACGCCACCTGCTGGTGATATAGGTAAATAATAACTATGGTATGGATTTACGCAGCTAACAACGTTCTCAGAACTGGGACGCACGCGCAAGGTTATATCAAAGTTATAAGCCATTCTTCCAGTACGTTAACGTTCGTTAAGAGTTACCTTTAGTCCAGTCATTTTATGAAAAAAGGTTGCAAATTGCAACAAAAGCAAACTCAACTGATTTTGTATCCTCAATATGTCCTGAGTAAGAAAAAAAAGCCCCGAGGAATCCCATTAGGGGAAAATTTAGAAAATTCATTCTTTTTCTTACGTGAATAGGGTAAAAAAATGAACCTTTAAATATCACCATGAAAATTACTGAGTTGATTACTCACATCAAGACAAACAAAAACAATTATTACAAGGTTTTTTTTTTTTATTATTTGCTAACATGGACAAACGGTGCATAATCTAATTACGTATGTGCTAATTTGCATAAATACCACAACAGATCTACACATTGGGTATAGCCATATGAAAATATCTTGTTGAATCTTGTTGACATATAACAGTAAAATACTTAATGTTAAGGTCTGAATGGAACCCATTTAGGCTACCCATGAGCATTAATACATATAGGCAGGAAGAAGTACTTTAAACCAGCCTTTATTCATTATTATTGCAGAGATGGGGTTTGGGGCTGGGTCCGTGGGACTGTTTCTGGGGGAAGAGTCTGAGGGAAGAACAGGAGACAATGGTAAGGGGAATGCAGAAGACAAAAGGTATAGGTAAAATAAAAAGTGAATCCCCAACAGTCCCATGGACCCAGCCCCAAACCCCATCTCTGCAATAATAATGAATAAAGGCTGGTTTACTTCTTCCTGCCTAAATGTATTAATGCTCATGGGTAGCCTAAATGGGTTCCATTCAGACCTTAACATTATTTACTGTTATGTGTCAACAAGATTCAACAAGACATTTTCACCTGGCGATACGCAATGTTTAGATCTGTTGTGGTATTTATGCAAATTAGCACATACATAATTAGATTGTGCACCGTTTGTCCATGTTAACAAACAATAAAAAAAAACTTGTAGGCTAATACATTTTTTTGTTTATCTTGATGTGAGTAATCAACTCAGTAATTTCATGGTAATATCTAAAGGTTAAAATTTTTACCCTATTCACGTAAGAAAAAGAACGAATAGCGTATGAATAGGCTATATTTGTTTCTTTTTCTAAACTTTCCCCTAATCGGATTCTTCGGGGCTTTTTTTTCTTTCTTTTCTTACTCAGGACATATTGAGGATACAAAATCACTTGAGTTGCTTCTGTTGCAATTTGTTCAAGGTTGACCCTCATTTTGGCTTAAAATGACTGGACTATTGATCTTTAAAAATGTTCACAAAATGTTAGCCCAAAAAAAGGTTAGCCTATTTAGTAGCTATAGCCTATTTGATTCATGGAACTTTTTTCTTTTAGTTGTTTAGCATTCAAAACTAACTTGATAATAAAGCACAATGATAAAATCGAATGTTTCCTTAATGTTCGCATGGCTAAATAAAAGTTTTTTTTTTTTAACTGCGTTTTAAATGTTCAAAGAACATTCAGAATAATAGCCAAACGTTCGAACATATTCTTGTTAGCTGCATGTTTGAATCCTTGTTGTTACACAAAAGCTAAACATAAGCTATGCATGTGAGAACCGAACAGTTGGCTAACATATGACGAAACAACACAAAATCAACAGACATTTGTTGTTCGTGACTTAGCCTATAAAGATTAAGGAGAAGGATCTTTAAAATATGATCTTGAGTAGCTATTTAATATAGGCTAAGTAATATTGAGGTTGGTTGAAAACCTCTAGCCTATTAATAGCCTACAAATTGTGAACTAATAAATGGCGCGTTTACCACAACGTTCTTCAAGAGATTCCAGCAACAACATCGTTAAACAAATGATCTGTAGGCTAAAAATAAAACTGTAAATGATGTTTGTAGCCTATTGTACATTTCAGCACAGAGTGGATCGTGATTAAGTGTCATGGTGCGATAAATGTTCTATTTTATGTTCAGATTTTCTGCACAGATACACGAAAACAAGTGTCGATAATTATTAATAATAATAGTTTTAAAATTAGCCTATGTTAGTACAGTAGCGTATTATTGTTATTAGTTAGCACTAGTACTACTTTATCATTCTTTCCATTTGAATGAACTGATAATATAGAAATAATTATATGGAATTCTGTTAAAAATCTAGTTTATTTTAAAGATGAATCAACAATATTGTCTTACAATCTTAGTGAAGCCTTGTTTAGTCAATTGGAGTAATTTCAGTATAGCCTAATAATCGATATCTGGAAAACTGCATTGCTAAACCCCATTTATAGCAGTATTACAAAATATGTCCTTGTTAACTTACCACAAACCTAGATGGAACAGAAAGTTATCTTTTCCATATTACAGTGAGGGCCGTACGACCACAAGATGGCAGACAAATCTCATTCAATGCGAATCAGTCCCGTTCTGCTCTGATTTGTCAGTGGGCTCATATATCACTCATATCAGTACAACTAGTTTCTAGTTTATATATATATATATATATATATATATATATATATATATATATATATATATATATATATATATATATATATATATATATATATATATATATATATATATATATATATATATATATATATATATATATATATATATATATATATTATAGTGCTGAGCCTGGGTTGGTTACTTGCAAATTGTAGTCCGTTACCAATTACAAATTACATGTTGAAAATTGTAATGTAATCCATTACATTACACATTTTAGGTAATAGAATCGGACTATTTTTTGATGACCTTTAGATTACTTTTGACCTTACTTTTAGCCTTAACTAGTTTATCACATTTGAATATGATAATATTGTAGGCCTACAATAGTGATATAACAAAGAGAAAAAAAAAGAAATGAAGTGCATTGAACGTCAATTTAAAAGACAGAAAATAAGAATTTGTGAGAATCAATAAATTATAAATAATTTACTTCCATTTTGTGAATATTAAGTGATCATGTAATCAATAAAAACTTAACTGTAGTCTGATTATGTGGATTTTATAATCTAATTACAAGTATATCATTTTTGGAATCTGATTATGCAATCCAGACTCTCGACTCTTGACTTCATTGTGAATTGACCAGACATTATTTTGAAACAGATATCTGACTTATATTGATCATCCAATACAAAAATAACTTTGAGTAACATGCACTGATGAATCATTTACAATAAGTCAGACACAGACACAGTTTATAGGTCATACTTCCACACAGTCATTAACACATTATGTAGGCTATACTATAATGTTGATTATCGTTGACAGCGTGGCACAAAAAGGGTGAAATAAAATGTACAGTAATGTGTAAACATTAGAATGGGTATTAGTTCTAAAAGGTGGAGGTGGCTTGAATAAAAGTGTGTTACATAGAAAGTTTGGGTAAGGCTGCCGAGAAATGAGAGGAATCCAGTTTGGGAGGATATTAGTTCACAATATAGTGACTCAGTATAAATATCACATTGTTATGATGAAGCTGTATTGTACTTGTGTGCTCTTGTTCCTTTCTCCCCAACAGTTTGTTAATGGTAGACCCAAAGGCCCGGTGTGAATACTGTATAACAACAAATTTGCATGCAAGTCAGTATCTGGTCCTGTCCCTGACCCCTTTAAACACTCACAGGGTCAGGATGGAAAATTCATGATGGACGCAAAGAGGTGTTATGAATGTCAATGGCATGTCTGAACACTGCAGAGTTAAAATAGACAGGAAGCTGTCAGTGGGACACTGAGTAATGCTCACACTGAGCGTCATGAATCCCAACAGGGGTGCAATGTAGCTGTTCCTAAAACAGCGAGAGAAACGTTCCTTATGACCCCACATGACATGTAACTGTGACATTCTGTTGTTTGTCAAGGAACAGGTCGTCCTCAAATTGAGCCGTGTTGGCGTAGAATCAGCGGCATGAAGAGTAAGGTGGGTCACGCTAGCTTTTGAACTGGTTGACCCAAGTTCGAATCACCTTTTTCCGAACTCATTCTTCTCCCTTTCCCATCGCATATCAGCTTGAAGAGGCATTTGTTTTAAATAAAATTAAGAAAATATTATAAATGCGGAAATAAAGTGCCTAACAGGTATTTAATAGGAAATAAAATGTTTAGCAGGTAGGGGTACTGAAAGGCTTTTTATTTACACTAAATTCCATCCATCGCTATTTATTATTATTTATTTTGTTCTTGTGTTTGTTGAAAAAAATATATATATATATATACACACACAGACACACACACACACACACACACACACACACATATATATATATATATATATATATATATATATATATATATATCTGTCTATCTGTCTGTCTATCTATCTATGTGTGTGCGCGTGTGTGTTTAGATATCACATTTCAAACCCAATGGTTTTCATAATGTTTGAGCGGTGTAAGAGCACACCAGTTTTAGAAAGAAAGAAAGTTTTAAATAGTTGTATCCTAATAATGAGAAGAAGTAAATTGCTGAATACATTTTTTAATGTTAGTTGCACTGCATGCATCATTTAATTAGGCTTTTTAATTTCATTTAGTGTTAATATATATATAAAATGACTCTAAAACATGATGCGTCCCTCACCAACGTGGCCAGAGTGCACATGTCCATCTCAGAGGTCATGTTATTATACAGAGTCAACAGAATCATGATCAAATATTTTGTATTTCTGTCCCACAGCCACATAGACAGTTTTATTGGACTTTGAGACTATCAGCAGAGATTATTTAATCGTATGTGTACGTGGACTGTCAGATGTGCAGTGGGTGTGTTAATTCTTTTGCAATTCACATCCGAGTGAGAGTTTCAAGGCAGCAAAATGTTGAATCTGAAAGGTAATATTAGCCTATATGTGAGGAGACCAGGCAGGTGCATGGACTGACATGGACTGACTGAAACCTATAGTTAAACCTGGGAAAATACAAATAGCCTACATATATATATATATATATATTTCAAGAATACATAAAGAATTTGCATTATGGTACTATATGTCTGCAGATAAAATGTTATGGATAGTGACACATTGCATTTGTCATTCAGTTGTGTCTGTCAGTGAGTAATGCATCATTTTAATTTTAAATGTTTTTTATTTAAAAAGTAATATAGAAAAATTGCAAAAAAGGAAACTATTTCTCCTTTTTTTGTCTTCCTGTGTTGACCTGCAGAGGGTGTTTCTGACAGAACTTGCTTGAGTCTTGCTCTGAAATGTCTTTTATTTGTGTTTCAACTTCTCTTTCCGAATCACTGTAGTCCATAATTATCCATAAAGTCCATAATAAGCTTACATTATTTCCAGTCAAAATAAAGGCATGGAGGGAAACTACATACACAGATTCCCTTAATGCGCACCCACATCTAAGGCCAGATTTACTAAAAGCTTGCGCCATGCAGCGCAAACCCTCTTTTGGCATTAAAACACTACTGTCATGATTTACTAAATACACGCAGTGATAAATTAGTGCTGAAAAGGCGTGGACACAGTTATTTTTGCAGCTGACGTTATGCAATTGAAGGAGTTTCCATTTCAGATGCAACATTTATGGGAGGAGACTATTTAAATGAATCACAACGCGATTTTACTAAGGTTTGTGCTAGTCAATTTACTGTTATTTGACCCTTTATTTAATGTCCAAAAATAGTTTTTCACAAATTCGCATTTTTGTAGTTTACACAGAGACGATAACGGAATTGCTTTCAAAAACATGAAGTTTTAAACAGGCATCCAAAACACCCCATTGTCATGTAAATTAACAGCCCAAACACATAAAAAATTCCATTTTTAGTTGAAATGGTGTTGTCGAAACGCCCCCTAAGAATTTTACGGTTTAACTTAGGGGGCGTTTACAAGTTTCTGAAAATTATACTGTTATAGTCTCCCTGTAAACTACAAAAACACAAATTTGTGAAAATGGTGACATCATGCGCATGCATATCAGAGATGGTCTTATTATTGGGAGATATGACGTCCATGGCTCTACCATTGGAAAAAGCATAATGGCTACTTGTATCACATGAGTCTTTATTACCAATCACATACAGCCTTGACGTCATATAATTTCGTTCAGAGCTGTGCAACAGTCAATCACCGGTTGCATCCGAAAACCTATCGAAAACCTACCTGTCAGGCAATGACTGAGCAGGCAGCGTTTATGCATGATGACGAAACTGATTTCAGAACAGACTTCTGAGGCAGCGTAACAATTTAATGATTGATAACAAAACAGAGAGAGCTTTGGTGACAACCAATTGGATATTTAATCACTACTAACTTCTTGCTAGAAAAGTGGGAAAAGTTGGTCAAAATTTACATTTTACACACAAACTGACCACCAACCTCAATTTTCAGACTCCATCTTTATTTTCTAGTTTAAAAGTCAGGGAATGGAATGCACAGGATTGTGGGATATCAAAGGCAGTGAAGGATACATCTATGCTGCCTTCAAAAATCAATCAGATGAAGGTATCTCAGGAGACATTCCTATACCTTTCTTTAAAAAAACGGCCTCTGTCTCCTCTGCTTCCCGCATGATTAGCTAGTGTTATGCTTTATTCAGATAAGGTGGCATGCTTGCCTTCAAGTGGCTTTTACGTGTTCAGTCGCGTAGTTACATCGCCAACTACTGGCCTGGCATGCAATACTGAGTTTTTAGACGTTTTCGCGGATCCGTGTGAATGGGCGGGGATCATTTTGACAACGTTGCTGTCTGTATGCAAAAAAAGCTGAGGAAAAACTGTTCTGTTTTTAGTACATTGTTGCCGTGTAAACATATTTGATTTAGTGTTAATAATGTGAAGAAAGGATGTTTTATTCAGTTATTTCATATTAGAATGACTCTTTAATGTCAAAATATGTGCTAATCAATTTAGAAAAAATATGATGTATATTCATTACACTTGTTTTATCCCAGCATTGTATATCTTTATTATTGTTATTATTCATTTAACAGATGCTTTTATCCAGAAGGAATTTATAAATGAGGATTATCTCATTTTTTTTACTTGTCAATACAAGTAGTCAAAAGTTTGGACACACCTAATGTCAGGGTTATGTTTGTTTTAGGGCTGCACGATTGAGGGAAAATGTCATATTGCAATTATTGAGGTCAATACTGCGATTGCGATATGCAATTGCAATATAATAAACAAATAGTTTCATTAGTCAACTTGCTTGGTTCTCAAGGAAAATGTACACAGATTAGTGATAATGCTGGAATGTGTATTTCTCAACTCAAACTAGCAACAACTAAATGCACAGTGTTTTCAAATTAAAATAATATTTTTTTCAAAATGAAATAATGACATCTTTGCATTACTGCCCATAGTAAGTATGACGTTCCCCAAGGTTCCATCCTGGGACCTCTACTGTTAAATATCTACATGCTTCCACTTGCTAAAGTTATGGAAAACAACAACATCAGCTATCACAGCTATGCGGACGACACGCAAGTCTACATAACTTTATCACCTGGAGACTACAAGCCAATACAAGAACTGGCTAGGTGCATTGAACAAATTAATTATTGGATGTGCCAAAATTTTCTTAAATTAAATGAGGAAAAAACTGAGGTGGTTGTTTAAAACGAACGCTTAAAGGTCAGCACTTATCTCCTAACAACAACAATGCTAAAAACAATTGAAACAAAAACAAAACAAAGCCAGAAATCTTGGTGTAGGCCTAATTATGGACCCAGACCTGAATTTTAACAATCACGTTAAGGCTGCAACTTAGTAAGTCTGCTTACTACCACCTTAAAAATAGATCAAGGGTTAAAGGACTTATGTGCAAACAGGATTTGGAAAAACTTGTCCATGCCTTTATTTTCAGTAAACTTGACTACTGTAACAATGTCTTTACGGGTCTCCCAAAAAAATCTATCAGACAGTTGCAGCTGATTCAAAATGCTGCTGCTCGGGTCCTCACAAGGACCAGGAGGATGGATCACATCACTCCGGTTTTGAGGTCTTTACACTGGCTTCTTGTGCCACAAAGAATTGATTTTAAAGTCCTTCTGCTGGTTTACAAATCACTAAACGGCTTAGGACCTAGATACATTTCGGATCAAAGGTAACCTGCTCTGTCTTGTCTGTCGGTGCAGTGTCCTCTTTACTTTTTTTCTCTGCGTGAGAAAATGGATGTGTGGCGTGAGAGTGTGTGAAAAGTGTCAACTGCTTGAGTCTCACTCTGAATGAGTGATAGTTGGCAGCCCTGTTCTCTCTGCTCAGTGTCGGTTGCCAAAATAGTTTTTGATCCGTTTGATCCGAGTTTCACGTTCCTTTTTTCAGTTCAGTGTTTTTTTTTTTGTTCAGTTACCGTCGTTATTAGTTCATTGGTTTCAGCTGTGGGTCATTTATTAGCTAGTTTCAGTTTGTTATTTAAGCCTCACCCTTGTCTTCATTGTCCAGTCTCTGTTATGTTGAGATGTGTTTGCAAAGCCTTTTTGGTGGACTTATTAGTGTTTTTTGAGAACCTGAGTCTTCAGCTTCCCTGCATGCATTGTTATAGAAGACTGGACCCAAAACTGATCTCAAGGTACTGCCAATTACAGTATCTCCAGATCCAACAACAGCACCAGTCAAAATGGACAAAGCGGGTGAGATCTTGTGCTCCATTTATCAAAATGGCTGTAAGATTGAATCCTACCTAGAGGAGTTCCTAGAGTACATCCATTTTTGCGTTAAGGGATCAGTAGCTGAAATCCCAACCGGGAAATCCCAACATGACCCTTGAATGGTATCTGGACTCTGTGTTGAAATGGTGTTTAATGCATAAAGCATTCAGTCACCCCGGTTCACGGCAATCCATGATCCCCTTCCAGAGCCTCGTCCCGTCGAGGCCACCGCCACGGAGGCTGCCCCCGAGACGCTCAGCCCTGAGCTGTTGGCTCCACCCTGGTCCCCTGAGCTGCCGGCACCGCCCTGGTGGCTGCCTATTCACCCGAAACTGCCCATTGTCAGCCTCAAGGGCACCCACCCTCCCACCCCTTGGGTTTTCTTTTGCTCCCCTCCTGCTCTCCTCAGTTGGACTGTCTATGTACGGCGTGAGGACGTGCCTTTTGAGAAGGGGGGAATACTGTCAGGGTTATGTTTTTGATCGGTTTCCCTGTTTTGTTCTTGTCGGAGTTTCACATGTCCCTTTGTTCAGTTTCCTGCCTTTGTTCTGTTTCCATGGTGACAACATTAGTTCATTGGTTTCATCTGTGTGTCATTTTATTAACTCATTTCAGTTTAAGCCTCACCCTTGTCTTCACTCTTGGTTCAGTCTGTTATGTTGCTATTTTACTTTTAAGATGGGCACAATTAATATTTGCACTAAACTTTATTTTCAAGCAAGACTGTAGATCAAGACAAACAGGTGTATCCAGACTGTTATTGTATATTGCATCCAGTTTTATTTCAAAATGTAACGATGTGAACCTAATAACTCATGTGATGGATTAAAAAAATAGTAAACCATTTTAAACTAACCATAATTCAAACATCTAACCTTACATCTCTATACATCTGGACGTAAGGTATACTGAACTTAAACTTTAAATGTTTGTGGTATTCATTTATCCATTTGTCTGATCTTTTATTTTATTTTTAATGATGTTGTTGCTTTGTTGTCATGTACTGTATGTTAACTTCTTTACTACTGCAGCAAAACTAATCGCCCCTCCGGGACAAATAAAGAACTTGAACTATACAGGCCTAACATTCTAACACTTGCACAAAATATACTCTGAAGATTGTTGATTTGTTGAAACCAGTGGAAACTTTAAGATGCTGCAGAAAATATAAAAAATATAATAGTCTCATGACATAGTAGAGTGATCAAATGAACTTCTAACCTCGCATTTTTTATGCTCTGTCAGTAACAGGGTGAATTGGGGGCTTGTTTTACACCGATTAAACCAATCATATTGAAGGAAGGTGACCACGAGTAATCAGTCACGTTTATCTTACTGTTTTATGTTTCCATCCTTTAAAAACCTAATATGTTCTTTTTGGGAGAGATTCTAGACAGATTATTATTGTATGCGGTCAGAATAGCTACTCTTAGGCGTCAACTAACACAGTCAGAGGTGAACTCTCATGAGTATAAGATTTTCAGGTGTAATGTGACACTTGGTTCAACCTAAGTCAGGTGCGTAGTGGGAAAATCTACCAAACTCACAAGGGTACAGAAGGTGCCTGTTCTTTGAAAGCTATTGAGAACAATTCTCACATACTGTACACACACGCAGACACAAATAAAACCCACCCCCTTGCTTGTGACTTTCCATAACACTTGTGGCTATGTATAGGGTAGGACAGCAGTATGTCTGACAGCACAATTTACAAGTATCTTTCATAACATGAAACTAGAGAGTTTCATTCATGAATGACCCCTCCCAACATAAAACCAGTGGGATAATGGTCACAGCAAGGTCATTGCTCAACCGATTTCTCATGAAACTTTGTAACAATAAGCTACACATAACAGAAATACAGTAAGAGGGACAGAGCCAAGGTCAGGGCTAATGTTGGGGCTTCTAGTCATGTGACACTGAAGATAATGTTTCACAACAAAGAAATTGATTGACAGGTTGACATTTGACATTTGCAAACAAGAGCAAAATGATCTCTGGACAGATTTTGAAATTGGTCATTTTGTCCCCGACAGGTAAATAACAATCAGGACTGAATCTTTCAACCAATGGCAAGCTATAGGTCTCATACACCGACACACAAAATCATCTAAAACTTTTTTCATTAAGATCTTATCTTGAAGGAAATATTAACAAATCAACTTCAGAATGATTTTTATTTTTTGGAATAGTAACACAATACAATAAGGTTTTGTTAACATTAGTTCACATGACCTGACAATGAAAAATAATTCTAAAGCATTTATTAATCTTAGTTAATCTTAATTTCAACATTTAATATTGATATGGAAAGTTGTATCTGTTAATATTGTTTAATAGAAACTGAGGTAACATGAACTAACAATGAACAGATGTATTTTTATTAACTAACGTTAACAAAGATTGGCCTAATAAATAAAGTGACAAATGTATTGCTTTTTAGTTTACAGTAATGCCAACCAATGGGACCTTATTGTACCAAACACTTTCACAACTGTCTGCATCTGAATGAAAGATTAAACCAATTAAAGATTATACAATTGAATTTGAGGATTTTGGTGAACCTAAAACCTAAAATTGTTTTATTTAATTTGAATCACCTTCTGGTTTATCTAATCTGAACCTAATTGGAGAATTGCTCTCTGCTAACAAGATAAAAATTTCTTTCCAAACACAACTGTCTGTGACACTCAACTGAACTCTTATCTAATCTTCTGTTGACACATTGATTAGTGCATGAACTTGAACCCTGTAGCCTATTTTGTGTATATTTTTAAGTTATGTTGGTAACCTTATATGTGTGAGTAAACAGTAAAGTTACATTCTCCACGTGGCATGTATACTGTACTTTTACTTACAAATAAAGGTTATTTATGTTCCATATGGATCCTTTCCATATTGGTACTATATAGAAATATGTTTCTTTAAAATATTCTTCACACTAAGAAAAAAAAAGTTATTTTTAAGAACTGTTGACTGAAAGGTTCACACAACCTACAATGGTTCTTCTATGGCATCGCTGCAAAAATATATATGTATAAAAATATAAATATATATGATTTTGGAACCTATATTTTTAGCCCAATGACCCTAATGACAGGCATTTCTCTGAATGCATTTCTGAATGGAAACCAAGCACAACCTTTGATGACTGAATTGCTCCTTATTTCAAAACAATGTACAAATATCATGTACCAAACTGTTGCCTCATACATAATGATACAACAGTACTATGTCCCCCATGCATGTTTCAAAAGTCTTTTCTTTACAATTTGAGCATGTGGTCATGCGTCAGCATGTTGACGTCACGTTCCTGCCCCCTAGCATAGTATAGGGTGAGAAATCATCCGAGGAGGAAGAAGGAGGGGTTTGTGGTAGATGAATGACTGTTTGAAGGGGGAGGAGTATCGACTCAATTACTACTACACCCGGCTGGTACAAGGTTCGGTAGAAACAGGTTGATCCTAAAGAAAACTGCTTACGCGAACAGGATCCGTGATTTATGTTATTTTTTTAAAGCTGGTATCTTTTCGTTTTCTTCTTTTGTCAATATCATTCAGTAACAGGGTTCTCGCAGGAGATTTTAAACGTAAATTTTCAAGAACGAGATGGCAAGAGGAGAGGGCGCAGAGCAGTTCTCGAATGCAAGTCTCCTGGAAAAACCCAGCCCAGATGAAATCAAACTGGCTGCAAAGGTAAGAAACTGAAAATAAATCATGCCTTCATTCAGTTATAAGTTTATTAGCAGCCCACATATTTCCATAATTTCCCGTTTGAACAGCCACGTAGGAGCGGCTCGTGCTGATATACGTGTCATTTTGTCAGGATAAATTGAGCGCGCACGCCCGCTCGCGAACCGTTGAAATTATAACGTTGGCATTATAATCAACGATTTTAGACCGATTCCATATTAATTATCTGGCTGTTTGTTGTTTATGCCATCAGAGTTGTAATTTTATTACATTTCGTTGCTTATTTACATCGTAGACCGGTGTCAGAGTTTAAATGGCAGTCGCTGTTTGAATGTCTGTGAGAATAGCTTAAAATGTGCTTCAGTTAGCAACTGAACTATTTTAAATCAAATTAGGGAAAACGTATTTTTTTTTATTATTATTTTTTTAAAAGTTGTTTGTGTGTTAATTTCCCCTAAAACCAATATATCAATCAAATAATTGTGAAATATAGTGAAACGAAACTAATTAAGAGAGGGGGATCTATTACAATTAAATTATTTTGATTGGTTGATTCTGATTGGCTTATTTTTCTGTGCACGGCTATGCAGCTCCATACCACTTCACTAAAATATTTAAATGACTTTAATGCAAAAGACTCCCAATAATATAAATACAAATTTGGAAAACTCTGTTTCCTGTCTAGAAAGTGCATAGAATCATCTTAAGCTTTCGATGCTTTTTGAATGATTGAAAATTAATGTAGGCTACACTTCCACCTGGCTTCACAATTTAATGGTTTGTCTCCAATTATTCCTTACTTAAAAATTAAAATATAGCAATTAGTCTATCAATCAACAAGATGTAAACATTTGGGTGTGTCACACAAAGCCTTAATGAATTGACCCCATATGGAGATTACACATGCCACATCATCAGAATGAATAATCATATAGTCATTTGATTTATTAGATTGATTGTATGTCATATGACTGTATTGCTGTAAAACGTGGTGTGCTTTTATTGCTGCATGCTGATGTAGATAAGCTAAATTAGTCATATAGTTTCTGCATTCCAAAAGCAGCTCTTAGATGATCTCTCTGTCCCATTTTGTGTAAATGGTTAAAACGCCATGATGTAAATTGAGAGTGGCTGATATTTTAATAGCTTATCCTGATCATTGCAAAGATGTAAGAGAGGATGGCATCACATAAATGATTGGTATCTTGAGGAAATTTCCTATTCAATTGCAAAATTTCTCTGTTTAGTGTCATTACAAGACCATTGAGTGCGTTTCTATACTTCCTTGACCATTTTTTAGCAAGTTTATTTACCCCAAAACTGTGTCTCGGCATCACAAACTAAGCAACATGCAGTCCAGAATTGATGAAAGCCCCAGTCACATAACAAGCCAACAATTCCTCTATTAATAGTGCTTAGTGAAGTAACAAATAGTGAAAACAAATAATTGTTCTCTGTTTCTACTATGTTAGCTCTGTTGCACTGTCAGTCAGTTGGGCCTTCCAACCACAAGACTGTAATACAGTGTCTTCATTTACGGTGGAGTGTTAAGATTGTCCTAGTGTACTTTAACACAAGCTAAAGGCTTTATGGGAACACCTTGTGCGGCTTGTGCAATAAAGCCAAAGATAGTGACTTATGATCAGCACATTGCAACTTTAATGGAGCTATATTGGTAACTTTATTTTTGGAGGATACAATATTTGGGGATATTTAATTTTATCAATCAATAAATTCCATTAGAAACAAACCTTGTTGTATTATTTTAATTTAATACTGTGAAGCTGCTTTGATACAATCTGTATTGTGAAAAGCGCTATACAAATACACTTGACTTGACTTAACTTGACATGTATCTGACTGAAAATCACACCCTCACATTTCTTGATAAATGGGCTCACATTTAAACTAAATGACTGTCTCTGAGTCTCTTAAAATTGTTGATTTGCCGTGAGTTGATGTGCTGATGTTAATCACAGAAAGCCTCCTATCTCATCTGATTGTGTTCAGTGGTATTTCTTGCATGAAGGCTCATATCTTGACCTAAATATTAGAAGCTACATGGCTGTATGGCGAATGAGGTTATGTTTGGATTAGGACCAAACAGCAAGTCAAGCAGAAATGCATAGTATTAGCATAATTGAAACCGGCGCTTGTCCCTAGTCATTCTACAACTTAAGCCAAATTACAAGCGTGTCTGGCCATAGTGAGCCTATTTACACCACAATTAGGTCAGTTTAAATCTCAATTGAGAGACAGTGAACTCGGTATGAACTTCATGAATTCATAATCCCTATATTTTGAATTATTTGGATGATTTTCATCTTGTTGTTTCTTCTTTTTAAAATAGCATGAATCAAAGGGCCGGTTGTCGGTGTGCAACAAGTTGTGTTATGCCATTGGAGGAGCACCATATCAGATAACGGGATGTGCAATCGGCTTCTTCCTTCAGATCTACCTGCTGGACGTTGCTTTGGTGAGTAGAGCTCTGTGTGATTGCACTTTGTGGTACACTTTTGTGTCCCATTACTTTCTTTTTCTTAAAACCATCATTTACATTTGACAAACTATTATCTAAAATAAAAATGAATCTAGCTTTGAATATAACTAGTTTTCATCACATCAAATGTTACTTCAAATGATTTTGGCCCATCCCACCTCAGAGGACTTGATGATTCTCAATTTTATACAACAATTAAAATCAATCAAAATCATATGATATAATTTTTGATTAATAAAGTTTTAATAAAAATAATATATGAAGAGTTCAGATGCAAAAGCCTCTAAGTGCCATCAGAAATTTTCTTCTAGAATCTAGAATGATCATTTTTAATAAAAGCTCGTATATTTAATTCAGTAATTTCACTTAAATGACAATTAATAGGTAGGCTAATTTTCATTGCCATTTAAGTGAAATTACTGAACTTAAATATACGAGCTTGATAAAATGTATAATTTTAGAAGAAAATTTCAGATGGCACTTAGAGGCTTTTGCATCTGAACTCTTCATATATACTTAAAATTAAAATATATAGGTATATTAAATTCTTTACTAGTTTTAAGCACACTATTTAGCTGGAAGACAAGTAAATAATACAAATTAAATCAATAAATAAATGGAAAAATTGTGATTTTTATCAAATTAAATCATTATATAAAAAAAATCAAATATAAAACAAAACGTGTAATATGATGTTTAGTTGACCTCCTTAAACTGACGATCAACATCTTCTGAAGATGAACGACACTGCTTTTTTATTTTTATTTTTTTATACCTTGAATTTGTGAAAAGGGCCTCATAACAGAAGATCGGGTTGACTTGTAGAATGCAGAATCAGATTGTGATCCTCAGGGGGCAGTGGGTTTCATTCTCGCATAGTCCGAGACAAGTACAGTCACAAAGGAGGAATTGTACTGGAAAATTAATGGTATTTCAAAGGTCTTTCATGCCATTAACTTTTGGAGGCTACTGTAGTCTTGGCAGGCTGATTGGCCAGATTAAAGTGTCTGAATAGGATTGTTCTAATAGCCTTCAGTGTATATCATGTAACTATGGGTTACAGTAGACAGGTTCCCAGCGTGAGTTCTGTTAATGTGTTTAATCCCATAATTAACAGTTATTTCTACAATGCACAATGTCAGCGTGAAGCAGTTAGTCTGTGCAACATTTCAGATTCCTCCAGCAGTTTGTTTGTTGGACTGGAAGTAAAGTTGTTGCAACTGAGTAACACTATTTGCTTGTCATGTGCCCAATGTGCTCCTCCTGAACTCTGTAAGAAGTTGTTGTGGTTCACATAGCCTTCTAAAGAGCATGTTGATTTATTGTGAGAAGTCACATCTTCATCTGATAGTAGGGCATATCTTTCCTTTATCACCAAAACAGATTTTTATTTTTCAAATAAACTGTTAATATGTAATATTGGAGCTTTATATTTTAAAAAAAGGTTTAACCGAGCTTTTTAGTATTTTAAACATTTTTTTAAAGGTTTTTCAAGTGCTGAAGTCTTCGTGTTCTTTTAGTTTATTTTTTTAATTTCTTTTAATCTTTCATGTTGATATTTCACCTGTTAGTTTGAGATATAATTTAGTCCTAAATACGTTTGTGGGAAAATCTCAACCGGTGATGTGTGTTTTAGGTAAGCTGATGACATGTCTTTCTCTTTTCTCGATAGTTGGACCCATTTTATGCCTCCATCATCTTGTTTGTGGGTCGAGCATGGGATGCTATCACAGACCCTACTGTGGGTTTTCTGGTCAGCCGGAGTCCCTGGACCAGATTTGGACGAATGATGCCCTGGTATGTCTTTTTTCACCTCAGTTTAATTGGATTTCTCCAATGCTTTACTGTCCAGGTCTGTGTGAATTCATACCTTGATGTCTTGATGACTCAGATTTGTCTTGTTTAAGGAGCATGTTGCCTGTAGAAACTTTCTGCCCTTCTTAGAAAAAAAAATTGTTTCACAATTCTACCCTCCACAAACTCGGTGGCCTCCTTTGTCCTGCTAGGGTTATTTCCGTAAAATACGTCCCAAATGAATCTCTCTGCTCTGTCACTTGCTTTGTCTTCTGACCCATTTCTCAGTCATTGTGAAATATCAGGAGTTGTAGTCTTAAAGTGAGAGAGCCAAGTGTGTCTGGTGATGTTTCTAAGTGAGAGGACTCCTTGAGCTCTCATGGGGGGTTTAGGGGCGTGCCGTGATGGATACATCACAGTAGCTTTGCCTTTGGCCATTTTGCATGTTCAGCCAGCCAATCTGATTTCATTGTACACCACATGCATGACTAAACCACTTTATCATTGTCCTGACTAGAAACACTTGCCATTCAACAACAAGAAATTATGTAAATGCTCTTCTTTCTTAATTAGTGTTACAGAATTGTATTAAATATGGAGGCAAATGTGCTTAAGAAACCAACATTTGTTCTCAAACTACCTACTGTGTGACAGCATAATTTAGGTTAAAATTGAACTCAACCCTGTTACCCATTTTAGTGTAGTTTTGTGTGTACATTTCTGTTAATTTTCTTAAAGTTTATTATTACTTCTAGCAAAAACAAAATCACAGTATTTAGACATGACCTGAATGTTGAAAAAATAGCAAACCTCATAGAAAATGAATACCAAGTTTTACATCCTGAGATTGCTATCAGCATTTTTCTGAAGATTTAGGACATAGATTTTTGCTCTCTCACAACAAAAAAACCCCCCAAGGAAATGATGCTTTACCTTCCGACCACATTAGCATTATCTGTAATGACATGATGCTCATGAAGGTATCTGCTTTTGAGAAAGCTTGAGTGGTTCTCCACACATTGAAGGTTTTCGGGTTTTGTGAAAGTCTTGTTGAGTTTACACAGAGATGAATATGGGTTTGCAGCAACCAATGAAGCAAAATATCAATGTAAAGCTCTCAAACACCATTTTCCCTCTTCCCAAGGCAATCCCAACCTCGAACAAATGGAAATAAGTCTAACATTAAAAACACTCCACAGCATTTCACTTTCTCAGTCTTATATATATATTTTTTTTCATATGATGGTCAGTTGAAGTGTTACGTTCGCCATATTCTCAAGGAGGTCACTCACTATTTGAATAATTGAAAAACCACTTGGAGGAAGTGCTGGGAACGGGGGGTTGGGCTGAGGAATGTGCGTCTCCATTCTAACTGGACACGGGGCATGTGAATGAATCTGGTAGGAAGCTGGTGAGAAAGTTCTGCCCTAATGAGCTCAGTTCAGTGACATTGAATCTGAGCAAGATGGTTGTATCCTCTCAGGGTGGTATCATTAGAAGATCCCTAGTGACGCACAGATCTGTGCTGTGATGCCACTTGGGAGTGAATGAAACAGGTTTGTTTGGGATAGTTATCGGTACATAGGGGAGAAAATGTCCCCCCTCTCTCATGAGGGGAAGCCTCAAGCCTGTATAATTGAATTTCCTCAATGCTTCATCACATGAATTATTATTAATAGTCACAAACATGTGAGTTAAGCTATCATAATCCTGAAACGGAATTCATTACAAGGGTTAGTCACATTTTCAACGGTAAATTAAATGACATGAGCAGAAATACTGAGTAACTGTAAAGAAAATGTCAATGTTTGAAGACATTAAAGTCTCTGATAAAATGCAAATGATTATCAGAGAACATGAACCTAAAAACATCTTATCTTCCTTAATCCATGGGACATTTTCTGTCTGTAAGCTATTCAATTCAATCCACAAGACGTATCAAGTGTGGTTCAGCAAATGGCATGATTTAAAGAGACATTTGTTTTGTGTTGCGTGCTCAGACGGAAGACATTCCCTTTTCCAGCTGCATGCCTTGGGGACGGGGAGGTGTATTCAAATTGCGGCAACTCTTGAGTGGTCCAACCCACAACACACCACCTCTGTCGTCCAATCAGAATGAAGGAAGGCAGACCAGTGCTGTCTCAAACTAGTCTAAAGGCGGCATACCGAGCACTGTGGGGTTATTTTAGTTCAAATGCTAGCCTCCCTGGTACAGTGTGATTTGTTGCTATTTTGAACTTTTAACTAGCTGCACCTTTTTGCTACATGTTTGCACTTTTGTTCTTTTTCTTGCGTTCTGATTAAATATTTTAATGAAAAATCCAGATTTATACAAGTAACTCTTGAGAAATAAAGAATATATGCAGTATATCAATATACATAACAAATGTTTTAATAGATTAAATAATATTATTGTACTGTAGTATTATAGTAGGATTAAAATATAGTTGATATAAGTGAAAATGGCTGTCAGTCATTTCTGATGGCAAAGGTTTTGTTTTTAGTTCCCAAGATATTACAGTAAATGCCCTCTTGTAACCTTCCATCCAACAAACTCCTACCCTTTTGGCCTTTTAGGCTTGTATAGACACATTTAATGATGTTTTATTAAAAAAGTTCGGGAGGAGCACGTTCAGATAATTAAATACCTGTGGAGCACATCAACCCAATCAATCAATATATATATATATATATATATATATATATATATATATACACACACATCACGCCAAATACGCTTATTCTTTACTCTGTTTAATTTGATGTAAGTGTGTCCTAAAGTCTGTCTAATCTAAATGTTGGCAGGGTGAACTTTTTATAATGTTCACTGTTTATTATAATTAGTTTATCATTAAACAATATTTTGTTTTTAAGTGAGGCTAAAACTCCTGCCTCCATGATGACAAACGTATCATTGGAAACATTTGAGGTACTAAAACATATTTGTGGTAAATCATGATTCTGAACATATTTGTGCATTAAATGAAGTAACATGACTCAAGTATCAAAGAAACGTAACCCAAAATCTGCAAACATTTTCTAGTGCTGAACGCAGGGTAAAAATCTGCAGAGTAAGCATGGGTAATGCTACACTTTTGAGTACTGCAGTCTATTAGCAACTGAAAGCATTATGGAATTAACCTAAATATTTAATAAACAAACACCAAGGGGGAGGAGGGATGGAGTGTACCTATTGAATACAAACATTCACATTCTGCGTAATTCAGTGTTATATTCTGTGGGCTCCGAATTTGGGAAGTTCTACTCAAAAAAAAAAACCAAAAAAAAAAAAAAACAAGTGTGGTTCGGCTTTTTCCATAAACAAACTGGGGGGGATAATGTCAGGCTTTACTCCTCGGAATGTTGAATCACACTACCAGGAAAGCAAAGTCTGGCACAAAGTGTCACACCTTCTATGATGCTTAAAGCTATTTCCTTGAACAGGAATGACAGATAAGAACCAACACTGTATTTCCACCAAAGTATCCTGTGCGATGAACCAAGACAGGACGTTATGCAATCAATTCTTTCATCTCTTAATGTGTTCGGCAGGTGGTGACAACATCATAGCTTTTATACATAGAAAAGAGAGAACTGAAATTACACGTTTGGTGTCATTTACTTGACAAGAGATGTAACGCCTCACTTAGTGTCCTTCATCTGTTTATTGTCTTGTGGAACCAGAATAACAACCCTATAGTTTTTTTTTTTCTAAATAAGTTACCTTTTGTACCTTTACTAATGTCATATATCTTTTCCATACAGGATCATTCTGTCTACCCCATTTGCTGTGCTGTGCTATTTCCTCATTTGGTACGTGCCGCCCTTTGACCAAGGCAAGATTGCCTGGTACCTGATCTTCTACTGCCTCTTCCAAACATTACAGACAGTGAGTAACCATTTTATACTGACCATAAGTTGTAGCCTGTATGGTTTTGCCTAAATTTCCTTTGACCCTTTGGCATCTTCTGTTTCCCAAAAAAACAGTGCTTCCATGTACCATACTCTGCTCTTACCATGTTTATCAGCACTGAACAGAAAGAGAGGGATTCGGCCACAGCCTACCGTGAGTTTTAAAGCATCTACAGCTAGCTATATCCTCCGGTTCCCATTTGCACGACTTTAACCGCTTATCCGTTGTCTCAGGAATGACTGTTGAGGTTTTGGGCACGCTCATTGGCACTGCTGTTCAAGGTCAGATTGTGGGAATGGCTAACGCTCCCTGTATCAGCTCTGGAGAGGTCCTGAACTCCACAGATCTACAGGTGTCTCCCGATGTCAACATAACTGAGCCTCATGTTTCACTTGATAATCTGGTAAGGAATTTTTTATTTGTTATTTTTTTGAGGTTGACTATTAAATTCTTGTTACATTGGTATTAAATGCCTGGTCTCTTATGGTTCCCACAGAGAAATGCTTACATGATCGCATCTGGTGTCATCTGCATCATTTATGTTGTCTGTGCCGTGGTCTTGTTCCTTGGTGTGAAAGAACAAAAAGGTAAGTGCTGGTACTATTGCAAATATGCCACAATTTCACAATTTCTTTCGATGCATTTAAACTGACATAGTCAGTAAGATTTTTAAAAATGTTTTTGAAAGTCTCTTACGACAAGGCTGCATTTATTTGCAAAATACATTGTAATAACACAATATTACAGTTTTAATTTAAAAGAATGGTTTTCTATTGAATATATTTTAAAATTAATTTATTCCTGTAATGGCAAAGCTGAATTTTCAGCATCATTACTCCAGTCTTCAGTGACACATGATCATTCTATGCTGATTTGCTGCTAGATAAACCAGTTGTACTGCTCAATATTGTTGTGGAAACCATGATACATTACCCTTTTCAGAATTCTTTATGCCTAGAAAGTTCAAAAGAAAATATTTTTAACAGTTTAAAACTTTTTTTTTTTAATCATGCTGACCCCAAACTTTTGAATGATAGTGTAGATTCGTCTTTAAAGACCACGTGAAATTAAAATGTAAGGCTTAATTTTAAGCCTTTAGTCCATGCCTGTTAGCTATGAGGTCCTTTAATATGCTTGCAAAAAATTACTACCACATTTAAAATTTATGCAAAGTTTAAATGCAGGAAATCGACCAAACATCAAATCAGCCGACATCATGGCTTTGATGTAACTAAAACCTATTGGTTTTTTGTTTTCTTAAGGGGAACTATCACTTCAATATCTTAGACCCAAACTGACACAATGTGTGTGAACTGCTCATCAAGCAGTCTCATGCGGTTAATTGCAGAAGTTCTTTTCTACACTGATCGGGTTACTTTGAGTCAGTAGTTGTCCCACAAGCAGAGCTCAGCTGGTCCCAGGGAAATGCCAGTGAATAAGCTTAGCAGGGTGATTAGCTTTCACAGCACAGAGAGGTGTCTAAATGTGGCGCATGTTAAAAGAAGGTCATTATTGGTGTTCTCCAGAGTAGTTTATTTTGAACCAAAATATTGAGCCTTAACAAGCAGGCTTGCGTGAGATGTTGTGGGAAAAGACAAGCACAGTCCTGACTTGGGCGTTCATGATCATGGAACATGGATCAAGCAATTAAACAACATTCTTTTCCTGGGCGGCTTATTTTGGCAGCTAACCGACAACCACATTATGCGGATCAATACCCTTTTTTTTTTATCTTTATTTAAAAAAATTGGCTCATTGGCTAAAATCTGAAAACTGTTGGGGAAAAGTTAGTTTACTATTGTAAACCCTAGTTTCCCCAGTGCTCTGGTGTTTATTGCATTTGTTGTAGCACCATTAATTGCCATTTGTTTGATTTGGTGCCACTTTCCATCATCTCACATTGCCTCTCTCTTCTTTTTAACAGAGACCTGCAGGGTTAGAACTGAGCCCATGTCATTTTTCCAGGGCATTCGTATGGTTATGGGTCACGGCCCATATGCAAAGCTGGTCATGGGCTTCCTCTTCACCTCTCTGGCCTTTATGGTGAGTCTTTGTGCAAATGATTCCGGTTGAGCCATGGTCTTTTAAAAAGTGACTGCCGCAGATGAGCACTGTTAGCTTTGGCAAACTCTTTATTTGTTAGGTTTGGCTAATGTGTCTTACTATGCAGCTTATTGTGTCTATAAATATTTCTTGCAGTTTCTAGAGGGAAACTTTGCACTATTCTGTAGCTACACCCTGGGCTTTAGGAACGACTTCCAAAACATCCTGCTCGTCATTATGGTAAGCATTATAAAGGGCTCAGTCTTTTCAAATGTGTTTTGAATGTGCTTTTTGAATGCATTTTGACTGACAAGTGTACAAAAGGAAATGACTTAAAATGGGTTCAGTGCAGTTTGCTATTTGCGTTATACAAAATCCATTTGGGCTGTTTTCTGGAATAGATTAGTATTTCCAGTATTGCCCCTTAACCAACTTACAGCTTGCTGTTTTACCCATGAAATTCCTCTATCGTAGACAAGTTTTCACTGTCGAGAGTATTGGATAGAATCCAGATTATTGTTTGAGGAAGAAAAAGGTGTTCATCTAGTTATGGATAACAAGAATATCCACTCTTTGTCATGACTTTTGTCCTTGAAATGGGTTTTAAACACTCATGTTCAATAAGAGCGAATTATAGTAGTCATGTCAAACTCAGTCTGCTGACTTTTTTTATTCCCTCCTGACTACAATAATCCTCTCTCGTGGACTCTGAACTATGACTGAGAATGCATGAATAGTACGTTTTCAGGCATTGTCCTTCACCTAATACTTTGCTAACAACAGAGTCGTCTTGTGTGTCATGAGGAAGCATTCTTGTTGATGGGAACCTGTATGAACACGCTTATCTACTTTTTCCAGATATAAAATCTTAGCTAAAGCTTTGTTTATGTGCATTATCCATCTTGCAGTGCAGTAAATGGATAACAAAAATGTAAGTTAACTTACATTTGTTAATTAGTCATGGGTTCGATTCCCAGACAATTAATTGAAAAAATTTAGTTTTAATGCAAAGTTGGTCACTGTGGATAAGCGTCTACCAAATTCATGAATGTAAATGTAATTTGGGAAGAATGAAATTCTATTTAACAGTTTGACAATTTTTATTAGGATTATTACTTAGAAAAAAAAAACTGAAGCAGAATTGTAAAAATATTATAAATAGTTAGTTGGTGAGCATAAGACCGATGGACTGATATTTAGCATTTAAAAAACACATTTTTTTATTGGGCATCGTCTGATCTAAATTCATTTATTTACATTTTAATTTTAATTTAGTCAATATACATAAGATGACAAATGTTTGTCCACCAAATCAACATGTGGTTTGACCAACATGCAGAAGAAAAAAAAAAACATAAAACTGGAAGTGATATCTTAAATCGGGATTTTGACCCCTGCAGAAGTCTCTTAAAATATCACATAATTTGACCTTTTTATAACAAAATAGTTCAAGCTGGAAAGTGTTGTTTAATGTGTTTATGATTTTTTCATATATATTTTTACCTTGAAAAATATATGTAAGGTGTGTACACTTGCATTAATTGCTGTATTAAAAGTCTGTTGGAAATGGTATATGGTATAAAACAACTTGAATAGAACTTGACAGGTGTTTTAAACAAGATTTTCCCTTCTTTTTTTATCCAACACACTCATTGAGCCAACTCTATTTTAATTTCCTCTATTTTAGCTCTCCGCCACACTTGCTATCCCCTTTTGGCAATGGTTCCTCACGAAATTTGGCAAGAAGACTGCCGTGTATATTGGGACTACAGTAAGTATTGGCACGCAAACCTTAACTGACCTACATCGTCTTGTCATCAAACGAAAACTTTTTAATTTCCATTACTGACTGTTTATATTCTCTTTACAGTCTGTGGTGCCTTTCATGGTCTCTGTAGTCTTGGTGCCAAGCAGTCTTTATGTGACATACGTTGTGTCTTTTGCGGCTGGAGTCAGTGTAGCAGCGGCTTTCCTTCTGCCCTGGTGAGTACCTGATGATTATAAAATACACAAAAAATATATGCGTACGCTTCCAAATTTGATGCACAGTATTCATGCATGTTTTCCTATGTGCTCAGGTCAATGCTTCCCGACGTCGTGGATGATTTTAAAGTCCAAAATCCTGAATCTCAGGGCCATGAAGCCATCTTCTACTCCTTCTATGTGTTCTTTACCAAGTTTGCATCTGGAGTCTCATTGGGGGTCTCCACTCTTAGTCTTGAGTAAGTTTCCACAAAGACGTACACGAAATCCTTTTTGAAGCTATCAAGGCTGTTAAATTTGGATTAGAGTCTGCATGATCGAATAAGCCTGTTTTTTTAATTTACTTTTACTGTATGAGAATAAGTCTGGCCTCCTGACCTTCAGATATAATGCGATTAGTGCCTCTCTCTTATGGTTCTTGGCTCTGGAGGCCGTGACCATGTAGGACAGTGTTTCATGTGAGATTCAGTGCTCAGTCATGAGGTTGGATTTATCTGAATCAACATTAATAGCATGCTAATCTCTCGTTTCTTGCTCTTTGAAACAGTTTTGCCGGCTACGTGACGAGAGGTTGCACGCAACCCGCCGAGGTCGATTTAACCTTGAAGATCCTGGTGTCTGCCGCTCCTATAGTCTTGATCATTATCGGGCTGCTAATATTCATCTCCTATCCCATCAATGAGGAAAGGAGACAAGGCAACCGCAAACTTCTTAATGAACAAAGGTAAACCACCTATTGAATCTATCACATGTCTTGCTTAAACAAGCTAAGCCAGCTCAACATTCTTGTAATATTTAAAGTTACATGGTACTTTTAAAACTCTAAAGCTGATTAAATGATATTCTTGTGCTTATTTTTTACAATATTTTTTAGCTGTGACCCATTGATTTTGCCTAACTTTGTCCTGTGTGACTCTTTTTCAGAGAAAATGAGATCGACTCAGAGGCAGACTCCACTGAGCTCAATGTAGTTTAATAGCACCAGAACCATTGGCATTGTGCCATTTGCGTCGAGACCAACAGAGCCAAAACAGACAGAGTGGATGCTTTGAACCAACCAGGCTGCCTTATGGTTGAGAACTTCCACCCATATCACCCCTATACAACAGCGGATCAACTTGAAACGTAGCCTTTGCCAGCTCAAGTTCAAAGTGCCTTGCCATTTCCAGTCGCAAGTGCTAATGGACGCTAGAAATGTTTCTCTGACTTGCATTAATCCGAAGGTCGGGCTTCTGTGTGTATTTGTGCTGCTCTCTGGCATGGGATCTCAAAGCAAACAGCCAGCTTTTGACAAGCACACATCTATACTGCACAAAAAAAAAAAAATCTGAGGTGGGACACCTCTACCGTAAAAAGAAACTTGAAACATTTAGAAAGGTTTTTAAGGTGCTAAAACCAAAAATGCATTTCAATCACAATTGAAAGGTACATTTTGGAAGGAATATCTGTGAAACTGAACACTACGTGAGTAATATTTGTATGTAATTTAATATTTATAAGTACTTTTGTGCATCTAACTGAATTTACAAACTTGAAACCATAAGACCCAAGTGGGGTTTGATTACATCAAACTTTAGAATTGCGCACAAAGGGTTATTGTTTATTTCTTGTAATACTTTTCTTTGCGTACACCTTCTATTATGTTCCTTTTTATCTGTTTCTGCTCTTGTGGGGCATACAGAGCTCTTTTAGAGGGATGCGCTAAGGGATAAACGTACAAAGGTGGTCCCTCAACGCTTATTCGATTAACTTCTGGATGGACCAGCTAAAGTGTGAATGAAAAGTACAGCTGAGAACTGAGGCAATTAACTAGCAGGATGCCATCAGAGTGAGTGGGGTTAAAATGCTTCGTCTGAGGTGAACAAGATTATTTAAGTATTTATTACTTTTGTTTTAAGTCATATGTTGATTTGATTGCGTATGTTTCTCCCCTCTTTCTTCATTTATCCTATTTAAGGGTCTCAGTCAGTAAAATAAGGGCAATTAGAATAGTTGTCACTGCTGAATTATGTCTGATATGCCATTGATTCCTATGGAAAAGCCAATCAATGTGTCTTCTAGGTGACACTGCTGTTTGGTTAGTTGTTAAATGAATCTGCGTTCTGCCTGATCGGTTCGTTTAGTCGGTTCCTTTTGTTTTTCTGTATAGTAGTTATCAAAATTGCTTTTATTATTGTATAGTACTTATAAATGTCAGTTCTCTGCCTGTAACTTCGGTGTCAAAGATTTGAATGCCAAGTGTTTCCCTACCATGTGATGTGTGTATATATGTACATAGACCAGCTGAAAATGTGTATCTTTCATTTTCTATTTGGGGAAAATGGAATTACTTGTAAATAACATTTGTGTCAAGTGCCGTATGTTATACATATGATGATGCGCATTGAAATATCGTCAGTGCATTTTTGGATGTTAATACCGTTGTCTTACACCTGTCAGAGTATTGTATTGATGCACCTGTGGACATTTCTTTATGGGTTCATTAACACCAGTTATGTGATATGTTGATATTTCCATATTCTGGTATCAAAAATGACAGTTGTATATAATAAATGTGCGATGTTTGTACATAGATTTCCTTTTGGGATGGATGGAATTGTTATAAATGTACTGTACATGTGTGTAGTTATTTAAAAGAAATGTTACAAAAATGTCTGTTAATAAATACTTGGCTACTACGTCCACAATTAATATTCAAGGATCATCATTTCCCTTTTTCTTCAGGGTTACTCATACGAAAATTAACCTTGGTTTTTTACTACAAATAAGACCAACAAACCATGGTTATTGTAGTTTAACCACGGTAACCACAAATTAACTATTACTATACCAAAAATTATAATTCAACCCATATTTGTAGTAAAACTGGTTCTACAAATGTTAATCAATCCGCCAAAAACACGGTTACCACGCTTTTACTATAATAACACCATGGTTAGTTTACACCTAATCTCTTTTCATAATAAAGTATGAAAACAGAGAGAAAGAGGTTGCACATTATGTGGCATGTTTCTGTATTTTTTTTCTGTGACAGACAATTTTACTCATTTATTTATTTGACAAATCGTACGAAACCGAACCTCTAAATCGCAAAATTAGATTTGTCATTATTGCGTCATAAATTGTCAATTTTGGTTCTGAAAGAGATCGATGACTGTGGTATCTGATACTTCGTGAAGTAAAGGTCAGTAGCCTAATCCTACAAATATTTTAATTAAAAAAGGAAAGGACAAAAAATGTTGAACGCTCAGGGTAGGAGCGCCCCCTGATGGAGACAGACAGCTATTGCAATGGATCGCAGCTCGTTGCTCTTCACACCCTTTCAAATGTAAAAGCTTCTACAGTAGCAAATTTCCTCAATGAGCTAAGTGCACTTTAAATCCTTACCCCTTGCAAGGACCTACTTTCACGTAAATGTTATTCATTTGTTTATTATTTTATCTATTTATTTATTTTTTTATCATTATTTTATTTACTTTATTTATTTTTTTTATTGTCTTTCTTGATTGTATATTTGATTTGAAACTCTGTCGCTGTTACTTATTATAATTTGTAATTATGTCTGCCTTTGAAACTTGTAAGTTCAAATTGTTTGTTAAATACCTATTTTGTTTGTAAATTTGAATTTAATAAAAAAACAAAAAAACAAAAAAAAAAGCTCGTTGCTCTTCAGTCGATTACTCTTCCTGCTGATGTTCAGAGCTGATGCAACACTACAACATTACAAAGAAGTATTTCGGAAAAAGAAAAAAAAAAGCTCAATAATACATATTTAGTTAGACATATACAGTACATTCCACAGATGTATATCCAAATATTTGTATTTAAATGACTGATGATGCTAACCTTTATTCACTGACATGGCTGATGGGGCTTTTATTATGAAATACGTGATGAACTCCTGTTGCAACCGGAAAAGCCTGTCACCGGCACACACGTTTCTCAGCAACCACCGGTGAGCTTTTTTATTTTATATGTGATCTTTTGTAATTTATTATTTACTGACATTACAAGATAATTGTTAAATTTTATGCCGATTTATTGCCTGCCTTGTAGTGCTTCTATCACTCCTTGAAATGAATATTAGACTGCTCTTCCTTAGCCATTCATTCATAGCGCATTCATAGTCACTTCTTTATAGCCAGGTCTAAATTACTGATTCTGGCTGCCCCCAGAATCACAAGTAGACTTTATCTTGGTATTGACCTGTCTGTTACTTAATCTGCACAGAAGCAGCAGACATCATGGGAGAGCAGCCGAGCCCTGATGAGAAGTTCCAGCTCATCACCAGGAACCTTCAGGTGAAAAACAGTATAGAGATTCTTAAATCCTCAAAACATATTAACACTTGTTTTTGTTTTGTTATTTCTGTTATTCCTTTGAATAGTTTCATTTGAAAGGTTTCTGATTTCATTTTTACATGTACTACCATCAGTTATATGGAGTTCCAAACTGGCAGACAAAAAGTAAAACCAATAAATACATAGGCTATATATGTAAAAAACAATAGTAATGTAATAGGATATAAAATAAAGGAATAAATGTTTTATTTAATTCAACAATTTAATAGTTTTGTTTTATTTAATTCAGTTTAATCCTGAATTTATTTTAGTTATTATTTTCTGCATGTACTTTTAAATTAATTTTTATTCTCTTTTACTGATATTTATTACATACATTTTTTTTCCATTTAGTTTTATATTTATTTATTTATGCGTTTATTTATTGTTATATTTATTTATTCTCACATTTTAGGGAGGGCAAATGAATGTACGGTATTAATAAATGAAAATAGATATAAATGCACAAGGGAATACAGACATATAAAAATAAATGAAAGAACAAACAAATAAATAAATAATTAAGAAAAAGTAATTCAAAAAATTTAATTCTGGAGAACATATGATCCATCCATCCATCCATCCATCCCATACTTACTGTTTCTGCCACTGTTGTTTTCAAAGGAGGTTCTTGGTGAGGAGAAGTTGAAGGAGATCCTGAAGGAGAGGGAATTGAAGGTTTACTGGGGAACAGCGACCACAGGCAAACCCCATGTGGCTTACTTTGTCCCCATGTCAAAGATCGCTGACTTCCTGAAGGCGGGCTGCGAGGTTTGACTTTGGCGTTCTGTATTGGTTGTCAGCATATAGGCACTTATCTCTGGTGTGTATACCTATTTGTGTTTTTGTTCTATAGGTGACCATCCTCTTTGCTGATCTCCATGCCTACCTAGACAACATGAAGGCTCCCTGGGAGCTGCTGGAGCTCAGGGTGAAGTACTATGAGCAGATCATTAAGGCTATGTTGGAGAGCATTGGAGTTCCCCTTGACAAACTCAAATTTGTCAAAGGCACAGACTTTCAGCTCAGCAGGTAAACACTCCTCTTCTTTTAAATACTGCATTTCAAAGAACTACATTGGATGATAATCGACCAAGAACATGGTTTTTATAGATATTCCAAGCATTGTACTGGGAATTTTTTTTTACTAGGGGTGTAACGGTACACAGAATTCACGGTTCAGTAGGTACCTCGATTTTGGGGTCACGGTTCGATACGAGTTTGGTTCAACAGGAAAGAGCAACAAATTCCCAATACTAGGTTTCTTTCATTTATGTTGAACAGAAAATTACAGTTTGTTCCACCTAGCAGCATTTAGTTCCCCCTGAGGTAGATGGTACAGTACAGCCGCCTTTAGTGTATTACATTTACATTTATGCATTTGGCCGACGCTTTTTTTCAAAGTGACTTACATTGCATTTCAAGGTACACATTCACATTCTTATCAATTATTTTTGTATATTATAAATGTAACTATTTAGCACTAAGCAGTAAACAGATTAAAAAACAAACAAAAGGAATTTGGTCACATTGAGCTACAAAGCTGAAAAACGTCTCTTTTTGTTAAAAAATAGAATTATGAAAACTAAATCTTGTGCAGAGATTAGTTTTCATTGCGCGTGAGAGATAACATGCACAGTTTCACCTAATCTCATGTTAATCTTGAGTACCTATAGAGTAGTAGTGCATCTTTAATATCTCCAAAAAGTGTTTAGTTTTATTATATTTATTAAAGAAAAATACAGCTTTCCGATTCTCTCCGGAAAAAGCCGAGGTCCTGGAGGCGGAGCTACAGAGTCAAGCGGTAGTGCATGATTTCCAGCAAAATACAGAAATCTGATCCAATTGTACTTACATGACTGGGGTCTTTTATCACTGGGACCGCTCCACGTTTTAATAGCAAACGATTTGCAAATCCAGCGTCGACCTGGGCCTTGTTAATAAAACATTCGTCACTGAAATGACCAGAACACACAACCGCACTTCCTACACTCCGTTGCTGCCCCGGAAAAACAAACTGCATCCACTGTTCCTGTAACACTGGGTTCTTTGGAAAGCTGAACACGGTAAGCTTTCCCTCACATCCAAATACACACTTTTTTGGAGACATTCTTGAACAAATCCTATGCAGCGCGGGCGCCGATGATTTCCTGTTGAAGCGCGTTGATGTGCGCGGTCTCGCTCTCCTCTGGTCGACGTGTGCGCGGGCGCGCTTTTCCGAGAGAAATGCTCATATAAGTAGTTCCACTCTCATCTACGTCATTAGATCCACGATCGAAAAAAAAAACAAACAGCCGAAACTTGTACCAACCCGGAAGTAAGATTTTAGGCACAGAAATTCTCCGTTATTCGTCCAAAATATATTTTTTAAACTTTGCCCATGTTTAGCATGAGAATCCATCTCTTTAACACTGTAAACAACTCTGAATACATGAAACACCATTGTACCCCCCCTTTAAACATGCGGTGGCACCTGAGGCTTCCCATTTCCAGGACACTGGACTGTAGTGGTGAGACTTCCACTGCGTGATTTTTGTCTCATAACAGCGGAAACAACTTAAAATACTGGTCATACAGAGATAAGATAAGATAAGAGTAAGACGTCATTCGAAACTGTAAAAAATGTTTTATTAGTGTACACTCTCACAAAAAAATAGCATTGTGCTTTTGTAAAATAAAGAAAACTAACAGGACGCTGCTTTTTTGCCGTCCCGGTTTCCTTCCTGTGAAGTTAGTGGAGCGCATCACACAAATGAATTGAAACTCAACGTATAAGTGTTGAAACAGTGTTGCATTACCGCATGCACCCCCCTCTGGATTGTAGTGTGACTGACTGTATTCGTCGTCTGAATACCGATGTCCGTGCTGTGACGGTTCGGGACGAATGCATGTACCGTTACACCCATATTCATACATTATGAATGAATATAAAGAAAGCAAATTACAACCTCTTCGTATGGTTGATCTATAATAGAGAGTACACTCTGGATGTTTACCGACTGTCATCCGTGGTCACTGAACATGATGCAAAGAAAGCAGGGGCTGAGGTGGTCAAACAGGTCGAGCATCCTCTTCTGAGTGGTCTGCTGTACCCTGGACTACAGGTATCCAGATTGTTGTTTGCTAACCTTTTTTCAAATTAAAAGAGTTTTTTCATTTAAATTTTTTATAATCCTTCACAATATTTTTACTGCATTTTTGATCACATGAATGTATTCAGTACTTTTGGGTACTTTGTCCTCCTATTTAAACCTACATTTTGTAAATAGTGGATGGCCTTTTGGTGTTCTGTTCATTATTCGGATTTGCGGCATATTCCAGACACTTGATATTGTTTTTTATTTCCATCAGGCACTGGATGAGGAGTTTTTAAAAGTAGATGCTCAGTTCGGGGGTGTGGATCAGAGGAAGATCTTCACATTAGCAGAAAAGGTACATTTTTTTTTTACTTAATTTGCACTACTTCCTATACACTGTATTTTACTTTAGTCTGCCAGTAGGAAATAGAAAATCTCACTGTATTAGTACAATATTTAGAATTTTATATTTTCACTGGTGCAAAGCATAAATAACGGTCTTAAAACAAACGTTTTTCTGAAGCATCTAATATGCCTAGACTTTTGCATAGTATATATGTGAGTTGGAAGGGACAGGCAAGGGGTGGACAGAATAACAGGCTGAATCAGGCTTTCTACCATGCTATTGTAGTGTTTTGATGACTCTGTACTGATCCCCATAAATATGTGTGTGGGCATATGGCGTAATTGATGGGTATATTTTCATTGTTTTTTTTTTTGTTTTTGTTTTTCTTTTGCAGTACCTGCCCTCACTTGGGTACACCAAACGTATCCACATGATGAACCCAATGGTTCCTGGACTGACCGGGGGCAAGATGAGCTCCTCTGAGGAGGTACGCTTCCATCTACAACTTTGAAGATTCATAAAATCAAAGAATCCTATTGGTTCGACGGGACGGGATAGTGGTTTATGCTGTTGTATGTCGTATTGATTCAACATTTTCAAACTTTCATCGTCTGATATCAGGAATCCAAGATTGACCTGTTGGATAAGAGCCAAGAGGTGAAGAAGAAGCTAAAGAAGGCATTCTGTGAGCCTGGAAATGTTGAGAATAATGGGATTCTGTCCTTCGTCAAGCATGTGCTTTTCCCGCTGCATTCAGGTGAGCTCAGGCACACAATACAATCTTTAGAAAATGTAAACATCTGGTTAAGTGCTTTATGACGTGTTCTTTTTTTCAGAGTTTGTGATTAAAAGAGATCCAAAGTGGGGAGGCGACAAAGTCTACACTGACTATGAGGAAGTGGAGAAGGACTTTGCTGCAGAGGTATCTGAACAGTCCTTATCTTTACTATTTAATGTACAAATAACACATTTACATAAATTCATCATATGTTGACCCCTGCACTGCTTGTACCTGCAGCAAATCCATCCTGGTGACCTGAAGGCTTCAGTAGAGTTGGCTCTTAACAAGCTGTTGGACCCCATCAGGAAGAAGTTTGAAACCCCAGAGTTGAAGAAACTGACAACATCAGCTTACCCAGTGCCCTCTAAAAACAGTGAGTGAAAATACAGTCTAAAAACATTTAGGACACAATCATCGACTATTATGATCCCATTTAACAGTAAAAAACAAATTGGAGCTTCTTCAAGCTTTCGAATGAGTTTTAGGAAAAGGTACAAATGTGCACATTTACACACTGTTTGATTGTCATTGCTTCACAGAAGGAGGAGCTAAGGGCAACCCTAAACAAACCGCAGATGAGGAGGAGGTCATCCCATCCAGATTGGACATCAGAGTAGGCAAAGTCATCAGTGTAGAAAAGGTAGAGACGGCCAGCAATAATTTTCCGATTTATTTTTCCAATAAATAGTATAAAATAGTATTCCAATAAATCCTCGCTTTTTTATTTGACCTGTTAGCATCCAGATGCAGAGTCGCTATATTTAGAGAAGATTGATGTGGGGGAGGAACAGCCACGGACTGTAGTGAGTGGACTGGTGGCCTACATCTCCCAGGAGCAGCTTCAGGACCGTCTTGTAGTGTTGCTATGCAACCTAAAGCCTCAGAAAATGAGAGGGATTGAATCCCAAGCCATGCTGCTCTGTGCTTCAATGTTAGTAGGGCTGATACACCCTAATTTAACTATTTTATTCAATCAATGAAGATTTTCTTATAGTAAAAGTCATGATCTTGATCTTTCTGAATGTGATGGCCTTCAGTGAGGGAGAGCCCAGGAAAGTGGAGCCTTTGGATCCACCAGAAGGATCAGCACCAGGAGAACGTGTTTTTGTAGAAGGTTATGAATCCGGCAAACCAGATGATGAATTGAAACCAAAGAAAAAGGTGTTTGAGAAGTTACAGGTATGTGAGTTTTATATTTTTGTATTTAAACACTCATTATGGTATCACTGTGTCTTATTCTTGGTTGTATATTTATTTGTCTGATCTCTTCAGGTGGATCTGAAGATCTCAGGCGAGAATGTTGCACAATGGAAGGAGCAAAATCTTATGACCAAACTAGGACAGATCACCTGTAAAACACTGAAAGGTGGAAATATTAGCTAGACAGTCTTCACCATTTTTCTCAAAATCTTCAAAGCTTGAGTTTCGATGACAACCCAATATTCCCATGACAGTTATACGGTTTCAGGTCTTACTCATCATAGCCATCAAAAACTGCTATCTGACTCTGATGGAAAAACAAATGGCTTACAATGCCATTATTGAATATTTTCTGTTTCATTTAGCCATGTCAACCTGTAAATGATATAATAGAACACAATCACTGGAGCAGAATACATATGGTATCGTCTGTGCTTTACATTGCATGTATTGCCGTCCAGGATGTTTTCCGCATTAAGTGCTGCAGTAAATAATCTCATGCTCATTTGTTTTAATGACAAATTAAGAATCTTCCAGGAGTTCATCTGTTGTCCTCAAACTCAGGTCTTCCTGTGGTGCCAGTCTCCAGTACGACAATTTTAACTATTTTACCATTAATGGAAACGGTTCAGACATGAACAATCTATATACATAATAAACTGTAATAAGTTTAGCTTGGTTCACAGGGAAAATTTCATGCAATGTAATATTCAGAAGTCATCTGATGTTAACCAAACGCATTGAAATAAACAAAGATGATTCATAACCACTTTTCTTTATGGAAATAATGATGGAAATGTCTTCAGATGTACCTTTGCAGTTTTTGTCATGATCTATTGAAAAGAGATATCTAAATATATTAACCTGAAAATGAAAGTTTGGGAGTCTATTTAAAAAAAAAAAAAGTCACCATGTAAACATTAAGAATTAATTCTTGATTAAAGGACATCGAAACTATAACTCATTTGCGTATTTTGCTGTACTGAAAAAAGCAGCTTTACCAGAGAACATGAAAAGGCTTTCTCTTCTGATGAATGAATATTTACACAGCATACATTAATCAGACAAACAAAATATATGTTGGTATGGGGGTGTATACTGTGTAATGTTATATTTGTATGTCTAAGGAATTTAAAAACAGTCAAAACAGGGTAAATCTATAAATATCTTTTAATGCATATTTATTTTTAAAACAGAAACAGTGTTGCAGTTCTATTCACTCCATTGGAAGTAAATAGTTACTAAAGTATATGTATATACTGTATATTTTTACATCAATTTTAGAGGGACCGTCAGTCAATACTTTTACTAATTTGCTGGTTCCAACAGAAATGCAGCATTTAGCTTACAAAGTGCTTTAATCTAATGAAAAGTAAATATATATTTTGAATGTTATATGTTTCAGCCATGGTCAGCATACTTCAGAATACATAAAGGTAACAGATGGTTCTGTACATGTATTATTACATATTTGCTGAAAGCAAATTCTGAAAGCTGATTGCAGTAGAACTAAACCTTTCAAAAAATTGTTAGTAGAATCGACTTCTTTCATGAAAGCTAGCAATCAATCTCTGTGCTTGGACATATTTAGATATGTCAAAATTTTAACAGGATTTGAGTTTTTTTTTTTTTTTTTTTTTTTTTGCACCAAGCAGTGATTACTACCACTAGTGACCACTAGATGTCAGTTTAATCTTGCAGTCATTTAAGCTTTAATAAGTCCACAATAAACTTAAAGTGACTTTTCCCAGAGCACAGAAACTCATTTAGAAAAATACTTGAAAGTTTGTAATAAAGCTATTTAAAAAAAAAAAAAAAAAAAAAAAAAAAAACGATTGGAGAAAAAGCTTTTTGCATACATTTGAAGGCCATTATCAGGCTAAGGCTTTTAAGACAGTTGCGGTATCCATAGATCCTTGATCACAATCTCACTTGGGCTTTTATCACTTGCTTTGTCCTCTTGTCTTTGCCAGACTGTGACTAAACAGTCCAATCAAAACTCAACTCATCCACCATGACTCTTCAACATGCAGTCTCTGTACTTCCTGGAAAAGAAATGTAATTATAATGATCATTTACATGGTTCCATCTGTATTTCATGCACAAATTGAAATAAACTGTGAATGCTTCCTTACTTGGTTGCTCTTGGCTCCCTAATGATTGTGCTCGCTGGCCAGCAGGATGCACTGGATCACTTTCCCCATTAACTTCAACTCTCGTTATTTGTTTATTTGTCAAGATCTCTGTCTTATCCGTTGTTACATTCTCCGTCTTGTTGGGAGGATTTGTTCCATGCACTGGTTTCTTAGCAACAGGTGGCGGCACTTTAATTGCTTTTTTTGTTCCATTGGTAATCATCATCTTGGCTTGGTCAGAAACATGCATTATCTCAGCTGCGAGACTCTGTTTGAGGCTTGCCTGGACCTCAGGCGAAGAAGGTGTTTCAATGATAACTTTTTTTGTGCTTTTGGAGAATATAAAACTGGCTGTCGATGCAGGGGACTTATGCAAGTCACAGCCGTCTGGTGTTTTAGGGGATGGCACAGGTGAACTAGCTGTGCTAGTTGAGGATAAGCGGAGATTGAGCATTGCAGGTACTCCACTGGAGGACATAGCAGCTGTCTTCATACGTATAGCCTCTTGGAGACACATGGATGGGACTGTGGCTGGAGCAGGATAAGACTTAGCAGGTGAGTTGGACTTCAAAGCCAAGGATTTGCGAATAGGCTTTTGTGGTGTTGCTTGACTAGTAATACTGTGATCCTCATTTGTTGTGGTCTCATTAATTGGTTTGCTATCATTGTTTATTTGATCTTCCCCAACATTTACAGATCGTAGTCGCACCGTTTGAAGCAAGGAAGGTGTGACAAGTGGAATGTTGGCATCCTCCTTTGGAATAGGTGTGCTTTTGTATCGACACAACAGGTCTTTGCTCTGGTTGTCTTTGTTTACAAGGCTCAGATGCCTTCGGAAGTTAACAATAGATTGGTTTTCCACTGGAAGTGGAGGTGCAAGTGGCACATTGGAATCTGCTTGGCTTTCAGGTAATGCATGCTCTGATGAATCTTCCCCTTGTACAAGTTCATCCGGTAATAAAACGGACATTTTAGGAGAGGCTACAGTTGTGTTTTCCATGCCAACGTGGTCCAACGAGAAGTCTGATACATTATTACAAGGCTTATCCTGTTGTCTATTCTCCATACCATTTTGTACTGTTCTTTCTGGGAGAATGGTATGTATCTCTGAATCTGGACTGCTGTCCAAATCCGAGGCATTAGATGACACCAGTTCTGTATTGGACTGCTGTTCACATGATTCTTCATGGCAATTGACAGATGTCTCTGAGAGGGGTTCCTGCATGAACGAAGGAGGTGGTGGGGGGAAGTCAAGTTCATCTTGTTCCTCAAACATCAAGTCAGGGGACTCATCCATTGGTGGTGGTGGAGGAGGCCAAGAAGACTCCAGGAAAGTCACCTGTTCATCTTTTTCTTGCTTCTGTTCCTCTTCTTCTTTAGATGGTGGTATAGAAACTGAGGAGGCTGACATCTTTTTAGTAGGTGGTGGAGGAGGGTGGTGTTCTGGAGGTGGAGAAGGAGGTGGAGAAATGCCATTGACATCAGGTACTTCTATACCAAGGGTTTGCATTGGTTTATTATTCAAAAAGCCCTTTACATGGCAGTTTCTTTGGATCTCGTCATTGGTTTTGTCATTCCTTGGGGGAGATGTGCTCACAATTTCACCATTTGTTTTGACTTCACAGTTTGTTTGTGAGAGCATACTTTGATCAACTTTGATAGTTGGTACCTTCGTTGTTAGAAGTGTTTGGCTTCCTCTTTCCTTTTGGTCCTCTACAGTTCTACCCCCTTGTAAACGAACAGTTTGTTTGACCTCTGCAAGAGTTTCTGGACTTTCTAGTTCATTATGTAATGTTGAGCTTCCATTATGCCTCACATCAGGAGGTTCTGTCGTTGTTTGTTCGTGCACTTGTGGTGATATGGACTCATTTTGTTCTTTTACTGCTTCTTTGTTATCCATTTTTTCTTCAATCTTCCTTTCTTCTGTTGTCTGTGTCTTTGGGATCATTTGTTCAAGGATTTGCATTGAATTTGCGTTTTGATTTTTACCTATTGATGACTCTTTTTGTTGTTTTTGAAGCTGATGTAACTTATGTGGGTTTGGACCTGGGCCACATAATAGTTCAAGCGTCCGTTTATTGTGAATCCAGGTTTCAGGGGGTGGGGGAGATGGGGCTTTTACCTTGGGTGGAGGGGGAATGTTGAACAGTTCCCTAAGAGCATTATTTGGGTGTGTAGGTGTTACCTTGTTTTTCACTGTTGTAAGCAGAGGGGAGCACTTCAATGGCTCTGATGGAGTGGTGTTGGTTTGAATGTCCTGATGCGCCGTATCCGATGTGACTGAAGACAGAGATGTCATTGACGAAGAGACTGAAACCACCGGTGAGCTCTGTACACCTGCTCTCTCTGGTTTTGAAGGCTTAACTCTTCTCTTTCCAGGTGAGGAGGGACTAACCTCTTTAGGGGAATGCGTAGGCGTCCCACTTTGACTTGAGTATCCACTTGAAGGAGATAAAGTCCTATCAAATTTGTTTTCACTAGATTCTCCAGTTTTCTTTGGAGATGAGTTACTTAATCTGACATGACTTCCAGTAAAAGCTTGATCAGGACTAAGTGGGCTAGATTCCACAGATGTATGGAAATCTCTTAATGAGCTGAGCACGGAAGAATGGACAGAACTCTTCTCGTTATTGGTGGACTGATGGTCTTCTTTTCCATTGTTGAGATCTCTACCGATTTGCTCATCATTTGGTGCTATATCTTTGAGATCTTTTATGTCTAAACGCTCCCTAGATCTCCGCTTAAGTTTTTCATAATGCAGGGAATAGGTTCTCTGTGGCGGTGCTGGTGGAAGTTTTGTCTTCATTACAGAGAGAGAACGAGAGAACGAATGGCTGTTTCTAACATTGTCCCCAGCATCATCCATCTCCCTGTGGTCCAGTCTGTGATTTGTATATTTACTGTCAGAACTTCTTGAGCTTGTAACACTCATGTCCTTTGGGATTAAATCTGAAACTTCTTTGGTGCTGTCGGCAACAAAGGTTGGTAAACACCTTCCTTTTGAAGAGATTGTAGATGAATTGGAGACGACAGTCTCAGATGATTGCGAATGGCTCTTGTTGGAGCTAGCGGTAAGAGGACCTTGATTTGTCCCACCTCCAGACCTTGAAGAAGCTGGGCTAGCTGATGCTAAACTACTCTTGCTGACTGTACTGGCACTGCGCCGACTGTGATCATGATTAATTTCAATGATATCTATTGCAGCAGGCAGAACTGCATTTGGAATAATCTTGGATAAATACGTTGCCTGTGGTGAAATAGACATAACGAGACCTTGAGGCTCATTCAGGAAATAGGAAGTGGTCATTCTTGGCACAGCAAGAGACTTAGGCCTCTGTGTAGGGTGTGCTCCTAGACCAAGCTTTCGGTTTAACTCATCTTGATAGACAGAATGGATGTGGTTTATAAGGAACTCTTCATCTCTTGATGTCTGAAGAACCTCAATATTCTGCAGGTGTACACGAGCCCCTTCATGATTTACTAAAGGGAGCTCTCCATCAATTGTCGGGATGACAACAGAATCATCTTCATCACGTTCTCTGTTTGGAAGCTGCTGCAGTATAGTTCCTCTTGCCATATCTTAAGAAGAAAAAAAAAAGCAAAGTAATGTAATTATTCTATTTTTGGCAGAATAGCTGTGTAATCTCATATACTTGTCAAAGTTGCTGTTTTAAGGAATGTCATTCTCAAAAACCTGATTTTAAAAAATAATAATAATCTGACAATAACATAGTTTTACATGCCCAATTCTCTTTGAACTTGCTGTGGAATGCCCATGATAGTTGTTCTTCTACTTCTCCTCTTGGTCTTGTCCAGTCTTTTAACTGGGTTTAAGGGCTTAAATGTGGAACCTAAAGTGAGTGATAGATCAAACAGAGATTTAATACAAAAAAAATGTCATGCCATTCTCTTCAGTTGTTTTGAGATTTAATATGAAGTCGTATTCAAAGTAATGGCAGTAAAAAAAAAAAAAAAACTTTAAAACTTTTTTCCACATGTTTTCTCTGAACCTGTCTATCGCAGGATAGATCATAACTTAATTTTGACAAATGTATGGTTTTGTCTTTGTATTGCTATACCACACATTAGAGGAAAAAAGAGGTAGTATGTGTCACTAAGCATGGCTAATTTTAAGACCTTCTTAAAGTCAGCATTGTATACCTTGACGTGTAAGCACTGAATGCGAGGAGACTGCTGAGACAGTCGACACTGAATTGACAGAGTGCCCAGCAGTGCTATCAGTCTCAAGTGATTCATCTCTTTCTTTTGAGCTTGTGTCTTCCTCTGGCTGTAAAGAAATGGAGGTCATTGTTAAAAAGCAATCCAATTAAATGTATTAAAAATATTTATACATTTATTATACAGTTTATACATATTTCTTTGCATATTAAAGAATGAATGACGTCATGTGCCTCTTCCATAAATAGGGTACAAAAACTTCATTGCAAAAAAGAAAACTCTTGGTGATAATTCCCTCATAAATACCACTAAGGCTTCTTATCGTAAGAGGTTTGTTGGATTAAGGCCCCTGAAACTTTTTTTTGTTAAAGTTTTATGATTGTGTCTTATGGTTTTCATTGTTATATACAGGTCAAGATCTAAGAGATGGGATATACCAGAATTACCACTGTTGAGAGTTTAAAAACATTTTATTTGGTTAAATTTAGCTACTATTGTCTAACATCTAATAGATTTGACAACAGGATCTTTATTTTTTTTACTTCAGAGGCTTACCTCAGTCTGATCATCCTGAAAGTTCACCCCATTTTTGTGCTCTGCATGAAAAAAAGACTGAGTGAGGTGCATCAGAAAACACATTTGTGCATTAGAAAGCCAAAATGTGAGCAGTGGATCAAGGTTGTCATAGATCAGTATGTTTTGTGTTATTGATTTGAGCATGAGGCTCACCCTCCTGTTGCAGTATCTTCAGTCCCTCCTGGGCTTCTGTATGCAGGTCTTCCAGGTACTGTGGCCTGCTTCCTTCTATGAACACATTCTCCTGGTAGTGCTGGGAGGTTGTGTAATGTACAGTCAGCTTTCTTTGCTCATCCTGTTTTTGGCCTGCTAAAAATAGAGGGAAGGGGAAGGTATTGTTATTCACATAAAAATGGTTGCAGTCTTTCCCAAAAGATTCTCCAAAATCTGGGGCAGTTGTGGCCTAATGGTTAGAGAGTCAGACTGGTAACACGAACGTTGCAGGTTCGATTCTGGCAGGAAATGACTGTGGTGCCCTTGTGCAAGGAACCTAACCCCCAATTGCATTCACATATCACAAAAAAAAAAAAAATGCAATATTAGATCATCAAATCATAGCCGGTCTATCAAAGTTTAAGGAGAGTTTAAAGGTGCATTGTGTAATATTTAGGAGGATCTGTTGACAGAAATACAATATAATATACATAACTGTTTTCAGTGGTGTATAAAGACCTTGCATAATGAGCCGTTATGTTTTTATTAATGAGCCATTTCTATCTACATACACCGCGGTTCCCCTTACATTGAAATGGCCATTTTACACCGCCATGTTTCTACAGTAGCTCTAAATGGACAAACTGCTCTACAGAGCGCGTTTCGTCACTATGTTGTTCTTCATGCAAAGAAGCTAGCTAAAGTCAGCGAATAAAACACTGACACGATGAACAAGTAACAATAATATTCGCAATAACATTGTTTAACTGAATAATTAAGTAACTATAATTTCTTAATTTATCTTTGTAAAAAAAACCTAATTGCTTAACTGGCTACTCTATGCTGTCTCAGACGACGGCATCTTTTCCTGCCAGCCACCGTAACTTCTGTTGGGTGCAATTCGCAACCTCACCGCTAGATGCCGCTAAAATTTACACACTGCACCTTTAAAGTCCGCGTGAACTGGAAGTTGCAAACAACTTTTCTCCAGTGTTGTGACGTATTTCCCAGTGAAACGGAATATTGAACAGAGGGCAGGGTTTTACTCTAGCGCTCCTCCTCTCCATCTCTCACTCATAGCAGACTAACGATTTGAAGGGAGTGGTTAAGCGTTTCCCAACCCAAGCCGTCAAACCTACGTCATCAGAGAAGGAACGCCATTCCAGACCGGAAGTAACTTTTCAGACTTTGATTAAAGATTACGACGGCAAACAATTTTTTTCTGTGTTTTAACTTGCACGGATTAATTGTTCACCACAAGACTAGTAATATGCGCTAACAAAGTAAATAGGGTCAATTTTGATTTCAGTTGGACTTTAAGGAAAGTTTAACTATTTCTTCCAGATCAAATCAAGATTGGTGAAGCATAAGCAGGACAGTTTTGCTAGAGGCTCAAGTCAACATCCACAAATATCCCCATCGATTATTATTTAATTCAGTATGAAATTTGAAACATGACTGAATAAAGATATCCACACCCCCGTTTTGTGAATGAGGTTCAACGAAAGCCTGGAAATCTGGTTGTCAAATGATCTAACTCTGCCCATTCTTTTTCTATCCAGTAGCAACACCTGCTAATGCTGGCAGCTAATTCTATTCAGATTGTTGACAGGCGTTAGCGGCACACGTTGATAGATTTCCAACATGGCAATGGACTTCACACTCATGCTGTGACCAGGTAATCCCTTCTGATCTTTAATTCCTTCAAATACCAGATTACCCTTTGCTCCGCTGCCTCTGTTTAACATATGGCAGCACAAGGGCCTCTGCGTTCTAAGAAAGAGGTTGACTTTTTTTTTCTTTCTTTAAATCGTCTAGCAATTTAATTCTGAAATATTCCAGTCAAGTACTTGACCAAGCTTGGCTGTAATCTGAGGAATAATAATCTGTGATGAATCCTCCAAATAAGGGCAATGCACCTTAATTCTAAGAAATCATTCCACAGCAGTTGTTTTGGGTAGGAGATACTATAATCTGGTTTGACCCAATGAGAACATTCAGACTAGAAAATGCAGTAGGGTGACCTAATGTTACCTCTTATTGGTATATTTATTCCTAAAACATGCATTACTTTAGTTAATGAGTGACTTGCTCCGAGACTCACTGTTAACATTACAATAGGGAGAAACGGGACACTTGAGGGTGGCCTATCGTTGGACTGGGGCACTCTCAAAGGAACAGTGAGAAGCCTCATACTTCATTGCGTACCTCCTTTAAACCACTGGCCATGAGATAACCTTTTTGATGTTTCAAAAGGCATTGCAAAATGAAGTTAATGGGAGTGTTTTAGGACAGGGACTTTCCCTTAAAAGAGATCTTCTCAGCCTCTTAGCCATTTATGCAGATTTCTAACTGTTCACTTGGTATCAACTTTTAAGCTTTTTGTATAGTACACCCCATGGGGGTTTCAGGTGTACTGGCACTGACTACAGACATTGTGATACAACAGAGTCGCAACGCACACTGGCAAGTGCGCTGTATGAGTCCATTTCACAAATGACTCCTTTTTAAAGTTAAAGGAATGTTACCATGTTCAATACAACTCTTTTGTACTCGGTTTCCATTTCAAGTGGATTTCAGTTAAAACATGTTTGGGGGTATGTTTTACAAATGAGAAATATTTTGGAAGCTTCACTATTAACAAAACAAAAACAAAATGTTGTTCATTTTAAGAGTAATAGATGAACATGAACAAACAATGTCCCCTAGTATAAAGGTATGGGTAAAAGCAAAAAGTGTGCATGCTAAAGAGTGAACTGTAAGCGGCTCCCGAACGTTACCTCATGTATGAACGGCAAAAGTGATGGCAAGATAATAAACATAACCTTATTCTCTTTTTACTCTGTAATAATGATCTCTATCTGTATGGGAATATTAGTATTATTGAGTCTGTAAATTTATGAGCATTTCATTGCACATTTCCCCTCAGTGTTCAGAAGCCACCTGTTTTTTTTTTATGCCTATTGTGCCATTTTAAACTTCTGTATGTCTGAACTTAATGTTGTAACAAGTACATGCATACAAAGAACAGCCTTTACCTTTTTAACATCTGTTAATTCTAGAAGTCTAAATACATACTAAAATAATATACTTATAATATACTTATAATAATACTTAAATACTAAAAGAATCTAGATTCGCATGTAAGAGCAAACAGTATCTTGAGAACCAGGATAAATATTAATGTTTGAAGGTGAATTATCATCTATAAATTCTTGGATCTGTCAGAATTCTTGAATCTGTCTACTCACCCTTCTTCTTGAAGATTGACAACAGAGACCGAACGTTTTTACTTATAAACACCACCATGTCTGTCTTAAGATTAAGGTCCAGGTAGAGATCATTGCAGTTTGAAAGTGTCTCTTACTTAAATGATTAGAGATAAACTCTTTCACCAAGCAGTATCATGACTAACTGTCCACTTCTGCAGACACGAACCAAGTGATGTCAACTAGCTGTCTCCCGTGAAGGATAATCAGGTCTGACACAATGAGATCTACTGTTTGCCACCAATCCTCCAGCTGCCCTGATCTTTCCCACCCCTCTTCATCTGTCCTCCCCCTCGCCCCGGCTTTTGTCAACATCTTACTGTGTGGTGTCCCCCAACGTGTTGGCTGTTTTCCTCCATTGTACCGTACACCAACTGAACTTGGGATTTGCCTTGAAGGGGAAGCCTGGCTAATCTGCCACCCCTAATATCTGCTTGGAAACATGCCACACTAAGATCAGGGCATCTGCTTCACAATTTGACCCACAGTATAGTAAAAAGGCATTTAGATTTGATTTATTCTTTTCTTTTTAATTTTTTTTCAAGTACACAGTGACTGTGTCTAGAATCAAACACTTCATCTAAAGTGTTTTGGTGGGTATTATGATGGTTATTAAACTTTTTAAAGGAATAGTTTAACCAAAACCAAAAAAAAAAAAAAAAAAAAAAAAATTCTAACATTGTTCTTAACCTTTAAAGCACCAAAGGAGATGTTTTGAAGAAAGTTCATGCTATTCTTTCCCATACAATGTCATATTTTGACTTACTGCTGTCAAGCTCTAATTTATGAAAATATCATAAAGTGCGTGACTCAAGCACTATTTTCCAGGATTCCTGAAACTATATGATAGCCATCTGGTAAACATGTAGGCTTCCATTTTATGAAAGAGATCAGAAAAATCATATGGGTTTAATGATAACATTTTAATTTTTTGGGTAAATATTTATATTTATAACAAATGACATTGTTTTTCTAGTGACCTTGTTGTATTTCTTACATTTTTAACTTTACGTAGCAGAAAAAAGACTAGTGGAATAGATTTAGAGGATATTGCTTTAGGCATTTATAGCAGGTGTCAGAATTAGTTCAGATTATTTCAGGTTTAGAGTAACATGAGCTACTATTTGTGTTTCATGTATCTCTTTAGGGGTGCAGCAGCGCTTTACCATTAAACAATTTTTGGGGCGTCCCATGTCCTCACTCGCTGCTCTAGCTTTGGCACTAGAATAGAGACTCAAGTGGAGTTGGCTGAGAATAATGGGCGTCACTTCAAACTGAAAAAGAAAGGTCACTATTTCGGCTGGAAAACTTTCACCACTTTTCCCTTCAATTCACTGAAACTTTTTTATGCTTGCTAAGGTAAACATTAATATTGGTCATAATTACAATTGAACAACCCCCTTGAATGCATGAATTGGTACCTAAACTTAGATGTTTGAGAGTTGTGGTATTATGTTTCTAAGCAATTACATTTAAAAAAAAAAAAAAAAAGAAAAAAAAAATCCCATAGACTTTACTAATCTTTTTCTTTTTTCAGTCTGTCATTTAGATTGCACCCAGTCTACCAACTGCCTGTTGTCCAACACACAAAATCCCATTAATATTTATCAGGGAAGCTATAAGACACCATCTGGCACATGGTGTGAAATGAGGGTTGAAGAGCATGCCTTTAAACCACCACCAGACCCTTGAGTTTCTTCACACTAAAGCTTTTGAGTCCCTAGAAAACAAATTACACTTAATGTATCCCTGAACTGAACACTCAGCTGACTTAGCAATCGTGTTTGTATGAATGCAATTAATTTGTAGTGATAGACCGTGTTTAGTATTATTTATATATTATTAGTATGTATTAATGTTTTGAAATAGCTTTTATTTTTATATTTTCATTATGTATTTTTCATATTTCTAATTCATTCATTTTAGTACTTCATCTTAAACTTATTTTTGGTTTGTTGCCAGGACAAAACTGTCAATCTTTTTGAAGTTAAAGTCATTTAATATTCATATTTTGTATTGTTAAATATTTCCATTATATTTTTATTAGTCTTTATTGTAATAATGTAACATTATTGTTTGCAATGATTCTGCTTAAGGAACATCTCTCCTTATGTTTCCTAAACATGCCCATATAATGCACAAAAGTAAAACTGACAGACATGAGAGCCAAAACTATATATACACTCACCTAAAGGACTATTAGGAACACCATACTAATACTGTGTTTGACCCCCTTTCGCCTTCAGAACTGCCTTAATTCTACGTGGCATTGATTCAACAAGGTGCTGAAAGCATTCTTTAGAAATGTTGGCCCATATCGATAGGATAACATCTTGCAGTTGATGGAGATTTGTGGGATGCACATCCAGGGCATGAAGCTCCCGTACCACCACATCCCAAAGATGCTCTATTGGGTTGAGATCTGGTGACTGTGGGGGCCATTTTAGTACAGTGAACTCATTGTCATGTTCAAGAAACCAATTTGAAATGATTTGCACTTTGTGACATGGTGCATTATCCTGCTGGAAGTAGCCATCAAAGGATGGGTACATGGTGGTCATAAAGGGATGGACATGGTCAGAAACAATGCTCAGGTAGGCTGTGGCATTTAAACGATGCCCAATTGGCACTAAGGGGCCTAACGTGTGCCAAGAAAACATCCCCCACACCATTACACCACCACCACCAGCCTGCACAGTGGTAACAAGGCATGATGGATCCATGTTCTCATTCTGTTTACGCCAAATTCTGACTCTACTATCTAAATGTCTCAACAGAAATCAAGACTCATCAGACCAGGCAACATTTTTCCAGTCTTCAACTGTCCAATTTTGGTGAGCTCGTGCAAATTGTAGCCTCTTTTTCCTAATTGTAGTGGAGATGAGCGGTACACGGTGGGGTCTTCTGCTGTTGTAGCCCATCCACCTCAAGGTTGTGCGTGTTGTGGCTTCACAAATGCTTTGCTGCATACCTCGGTTGTAACGAGTGGTTATTTCAGTCAAAGTTGCTCTTCTATCAGCTTGAATCAGTCGGTCCATTCTCCTCTGACCTCAAGCATCAACAAGGCATTTTCGCCCACAGGACTGACGCATACTGGATGTTTTTCCCTTTTCACACCATTCTTTGTAAACCCTAGAAAAGTTTGTGTGTGAAAATCCCAGTAACTGAGCAGATTGTGAAATACTCAGACCAGCCCGTCTGGCACCAACAACCATGCCACGCTCAAAATTGCTTAAATCCCCTTTCTTTCCCATTCTGACATTCAGTTTGGAGTTCAGGAGATTGTCTTGGCCAGGACCACACCCCTAAATGCATTGAAGCAACTGCCATGTGATTGGTTGATTAGATAATTGCATTAATGATAAATTGAACAGGTGTTCATAATTCTTTAGGTGAGTGTATGTCACAACACAGCTGTTTGTTGCAACTCATAATACGCATTTAAGTTGTTTTCCCGACTGCAGATGGATCGAGGAATATTTTTAGTTGAGAAATTGTTGTTCTGAGTTGCCCATAAAGCAAGTCACCTCATTCTCACAATCCTAAACTTTTCTCAACACTCTCAGATCACTGTCCTCATTTAAACCAAATATTTTGTGTAAAGTATATAGGTACACAAGCATATATATATATCCGGAAGGTGTGAGTATGGGGAAACCACAATAAAAATATTAATTTTAATTTAAATATTTATATCCACCACCCAGTGAGACTTATAAACGTGGGATTGTGTTGCTTGGCCTGAGGCTTTCAAAGGAGGGCGTACTCTTTAACATTTGACTTAATCTGGGATGAAAACACCAATAGAAGGTTAATGTACCTTGCAGCAGTTTTAGCTTCAATTTTCTAGATTTTTCCTTTGACGGCTTTTGTTTTGTGTTTGATCATAAGTAAGCTTTAACCAAACATTCAACCAAATGCATGTTAGCTATGTGTAATCTTCCATAAAATGTGTACAAATGCCTAGAAATTAGCATTCTTTGTCACTATTATACACCCACAGAATTAGTTTGATTTGTATCTGCTTGACTTTTGCCAACAAGTGCCTTATTTGTTTATTTATATTTATTGAATTCTATGCAACCCCTGCTGTAGTTGGTTGTTTAAGCATGACTAACAGAATCCTGTCCCAGATATCAGACCCAAATGTCCCGTTCTGACAATGGGTTGCTTTCATACAACTGCCTCTGTGTTGTTTTCAAGGAATCTGACCAAACGACTAGGAGATGATACTGGTGTGTTAGGGCGTCTTCTCAAAGTCTCAGAAGATGATGAGGGATTTTTCCTCAGCTCTGCTCCCCTCCCCTCCTGATCATCTGGTTAATTTTAGAGCGCCCTGCAGTGCACAACCTCAAGTCATTAATGCCAGGAAGCTAAAGACATGTTTATTTTCTTGGCTTTGATGGAGTTCTGTATCTATCAGTGTTTACAAGTCCCTTGAAGCATCTATAAATCTTCTGTACATAAAAAAACACTGTGCGAAGTAATACTCTCCCCCATGCTTGAAAGCTTCATCAATACTAATAACAATAGTGTGAGGGGTTGAGAAGCACGCAGGGTTTATTCTGCAGGTGTCATGATGTTTTAAGATAGCTCTCATTCTTCCATATAGATGGAAGAAAATGAGATTCTCAAGGTGTATTTTCTTTAACTTTACAATGGCCACAAAAATTTTATTGGACACTTAAGGCACACTTAAACGAATCAATATGTCACTGCATTATATACACAATAGCAAATCAAGCAGCTTTTGTTTTCAAGAAATACAGCACAAGTACAGTTTTCAAGCAAGACTTATGACTTTTTTTTTTATATGAACATAAACAAAGAAGTTAAAAAGTACTTGGACACATTGTGTTTGTACTTTTGGGCCATTGTATATTCCAAAATTCAAAACACTTGCACACAATCTCCACCCAAGCCTACACACTAAGGCATGTCTTATTTGTGTGTATTATTGTGTCAAATGATTGTTTATATTTCTAATAAGATATGGTATATTTGATTTCAGGAAATCTATATCGCTCTTATCCTGTTATCTTATCCTAAACATCGTCAATCAAATTTTCAAGAAGTAGATGTGTGCAAAAGATAGAGCCTCCAGTGACTAATGTTGTGTTAATGTTGCTATAAAACATGTTACAGTAAAGCATTTTGTTGCATCCCATCTACTAAGATTCTACAATCATTTTGGTCACACAAGGTCACATGGTGCTAACAAGTACAAATCCCGTGAAACACAAAGTCACGATAAAAGAGTTTGCAGAAGCAAGCTAAAATTGCATGGTTGCTTCAGCAAATGCGTTTTTATCTGACGTTTGCTTTGCTAACGCTATCGGTTAGGTTTAGGGTCAGGTGGAACGTAATTTTCTAACGCGATTGTACGTTAACCTTTTAGTGCCACTCTTTCATTTTATTTCCGGACTGCCATTTACGTAAAACAGCCAACATAATAAAACGTTGCCAGATTCCTGATCTGTTTTGGATAAATCTGAACTTTTAGTGCCACTCACTGGACATTTAACTTTGAAACCTGCAAGAGACAACATAATATTTTGAAGAAATGTTGCCACGAGCACGTTTATGGATTCAGTTATTTTACTTGTTAACAGAACCATTGAAACAGTGTACTTTCTCTCTCTCTCTCTGTGGGTGTGTGTGTTATAAGACCCTGTGGTGCTTAAATGTTGAGGTGACATTAGATCATGCAAATAATAGCATCTATTGTTTCTTCTTAATCAATAGCAGTGTTTATGTGCTCATGCCTTTGTTATTTATATCCATTCTGGATCTCAATATGGCTACTGTTCACAGTGCCTTTAAGAGGATGTGATATAAAATGAATTAAATAATAATATATACAGTATAAATTATATAATGTGTTGTGTGTTTATAGATACAAACAGTTACTGTTACAGTTTTGTGGTCTTTAGTCCATGTCTGTTTAGCTTTGATGTTATCTCTATGCTAATGCGATATATTTATAGTCTATCTTCATTGTTCAGCAATCTACCCATAAACACAGTCCTTTCTCTCGTCATCTCACCTTCTTTGACTTTTACCCAGCTTTTTAAGTCTAGTTTTTCCAGAGTTGTACTTGGAAGACTTTGTCTGTTTTCAGAATCTGTTAGCAGAGCGTGGCCCTGAGCAGACTCTTTCTCTCTCTTTATCACATCTGATCATTCATTAGTGACAACATCTCCGGGCAACAATTCGTTTTGGCCAAAACAATGTCAATTACAATGTCACGACAAATACAGCACAAGATTATACTGCACAGATCATTGTGCGGCTGAATCTGGATCATTCACATAATGTATTTTTAAAAAATCAAAAGTTCACAGCACATCCTCATAACATGATTTTTATGAAGCAATTTCAAAGTCTAGGAGTTGGGAATGCTGTGCAATTTAATTTAAGGTTTTGTGGTCAAAATTTCCAAGAAAGGCAAAGAAAGAGACATATAAAGTAACCCAAAAACATGTAAATATTATAGCGAATATCCTTCCACTGTGGTTAAATCAAACACATGCCGGATATAGCCATTCTGAAAGGGATTTGAGTTCAGTGGTATTTTTACTCTTTAACACCACAGAAGGCTGTTGTGGACAGCAATGAGTCCCGTCCAAGCCTCAAAGCTTAAGCTCTTGAGTTACTCGTATTCACATAAACTTTCTAACATAGACTGAGTTCCCTCTGATTTTCAATGCATTTAAATGTTTTGATGCTTTAATTATGTCCTGTCCCAACTTACGCATTGCTATTTTTGACCACAACTCACTATTAAAGCCAGTCATGTGAAAACAGTTGCTGTGCTCAATGGTAAAATATTTGCAATTGTATGCTCATGCTATCCATGCTCATGTTATTTGAAAGCCATGGATGCACGACCTGTGCGTGATACCATGTGTTGCAAGGATGAAACATGCTTTGTTCTTTCCATTATGTAATAATTACATTAATCAAACCGAGTTCAAAACGAAGTAAACCTGGAGAATGTCTCTATTTATGAGTGTTTCAAAGCAGTGTTTCTTCCAAAGCAGTCTAAATGTCTAGTTCTTTTAGTAGGTTCTTTAACTCCTAAGACACAATTATGTAGTTTACTGTTACAAGGCCTGTAGGGCTTTTATGATACATTTATTTCCTTTCTGTGAACAGTTGTGTTATACTGCAGCTGCACAGGTTCTTACCCCAGGTTTCACAACCATCATTTAACCTTTGACCCCACTGACAAAATGCAGACTTGTCATATCTTGCCGAAAGTATATTTCAAACTGAAGAATGTGTGAGTGGAGCTTGTTTAAGTAAACCAAGTCAAGAGTACCCTGGTGAAAAAGAAAACACTTTAGCTTACTTATAAAAAGAGTACATATTATGGAAATATTTATATGTATTTAGTGAGTGATGATTGCCACATCACTCACTAAATACACTGTGAAAATGTTATCAGCATTCCATTTGTCAGATATCATAATTTTTCCTAAAACAAGACAAACCCTCCTGAATATGGCCACACAAAGACACTATCCCTGGTTTTAAGATGTTGAAATGACTGCAAACAATAGCAGTGGAGGTTTTGTAATCATCTGTCACAGTCAATCCATTCTTTCCCTTCTCATTTCCGTTAAAGGGTTAGTTCACCCAAAAATGAAAATATTGTTATCACTTACTCACCCTCATGTTGTTCCAAACCTGTATGAGTTTCCTCTGTTGAACACAAAATAACAGTTGACGGTAGCCATTGACTTCCATTTTTTTGGAAGTCAATGGCTACCGTCAACTATTTGATTACCAACATTCATCAAAATATATTATTTTGTGTTCAACAGAAGAAACTCATACAGGTTTGGAACAACTTGAGGGTGAGTAAATAATAACAAAATTTTCATTTTTGGGTGAACTATCCCTTTAAGCTGCTAACCAACTTGATTTTGTCACATGAATCAGAAGCTGTAAATGTGAGTTGTGTCTTGAGCCGTCTAATTTGTTTGACGGGATGGCAGGCAAAGACGCCACCTGGATTACCGCTGACATGAACGACTGACTGAGACAACAGAAGAAGAACATCAGCATTTTAGTTGACTGAAGGTACTGCGAAGATCATCACAATTCAGTATGAAAACTGAATTATATCAGAAGGGCCTAGTAATGATTCAGACGTATTGACTTTATTAGTGAAATTAGAAAATAAGTAGAGTATCTGGAATCTGTCTATTAAGTATGTGCCCTGAAATCTTGTTAAGATTTCTGGGTACTGATATTGTCAGTCTGGTGACTCAACATGAACTCTTTTTTTTCTCGAGCAAAATTTGATTTTAAAAGAAGTTACAAATCAAACACAGTCACCTTATTGTGTGTGTGTGTGGCCCAGGTAAAATCAATGTAATGGGGACATGTCCCCACAGAGATGGTAATATTCAAAATCCTTGTCCTTGTGGGGACATTTTTTTGTCCCCATGAGGAAAACAGCTTAGAAATCATAAGCGTAAGTGATGTTTTTTGAAAATGTAAAAATGCAGAATTTTTTCTGTGATGGGTAGAGTTAGTGTTGGGGAATAGAATGTATAGTTTGTACAGTATAAGGGTCATTATGTCTATGGAAAGTCCTCATAAAACATGAAAACCCAGTGTGTTTACGTGTGTGTGTGTTACTTTAACAAGCTCATAATGAAAAAGAGCAGTTCTGTCTATGCTAATGGACATGGTGTGATTCTGATAGAGAGCAGACACAGATGTTTTCTGAAAACAGACCCTACATGGTGTTATATAAGGACAAACAGTCAAATTAGTTTTTGCTCCCAAAAATAAATTATTTTCATCATTATAATTTTCTTACTGGCATGCTGTTTACCAAGCCTGTATGACTTTCTTTGTTCATTAAAACACAAAAGAAAATGATTAGCAAAGTTATAAGCTGTTTTATATAAAGCTGGCTTATCACAATTGGTCACATAATTTCACTGAATGGAAATTAGCAGCATAATCATTCTTCGAAATGTCAACTTTTGTGTTCCTCAGGGAAAAAAAATGTCATACAGGTTTGGAACGACATGAGGATCAGTAAATGATGACAGAACCTTCATTTTCATCAAACTAACCATCAGACCAACATTAACTAAATTCAACTCTAACCTTGTTAATTAACATGAGTGCAGGAAATGGTTATTCATGCAGTAAACGCAGTTGGAACTAATAATGCTGCTTGGACAAGCGAGGCTTCTGATGTTATATGATGCAGCAATCTCCCATACTGCTTTAATGATTTACTCAACTTACCTTCTGCATTAGGATAAACGCATCATGAGTACTTTACAGCAATCTCACTGTAACACACAAGCTCTCCTCTCCTGACACATGCAGCCACTGTGCCGCTATCACTGAAATACAATCCAGTCAATACAATCTGCTATCTGTGGCCTTGAGAATTGCAGACATTTACATCAGACAACTTTCAAGCCTGGTCATACGCCTCCTATTTGCTAAAGAATATGTGAATATTTAAAACCATCCAATGAAAATCACCAAGGCAGAAATAGCAAAATAGAGTTTTAAGTTTTTGAGTGTTTATTTGAGTCCATTAAGACGAAGCAGGGTATTATAGCAAATGCGAGTGTGCTTTTTTACAGTTGACGTTCACAGGTAAGCAAACTAAGCGCTGGCTAGGCTAGAGAAAACTGCAGACTTCAGCACAATGACCTACTTCATTAACAGAACTAGCATGAAAGCACTAGCAAGACTGATGACATAGTGTCTTAGCATCAAGTGAAAAGCTGTGGTCCGTTCCATTTTGAGGACTCACAATAGCGTTGATTGATGAAGATGTTGGATCAGGGTCACAATATACATTGCAATGTTCATTTTACTGTGCATTTCACATTTGTAATGCTAAAGTCACACAGGTTTGGAACAACATGATGGTGAGCAAATGATGACAGAATCTTTATTTTTGAGTGGACAATCCTTTTAAAGGCAGGTTTTCAATGTAAAAAATACTTTTATCCCAGCTCCCATATTATTTGTTGGGTGAAAAGCGAAAAAGTGTCTGTCAAGAAGGGTTTGGTGTCTCCTTGCTGCTAATATGCTTGGAGGAATCATGGAGGAAATGGCTGCACCAGGCCACATTACATTCAGACACAATGGCTTTATATTGGGCCCTTTTCTATTCTGCCTGCTACCTGCTAGATGTGAGCTAAAAACACAAACCCCTTTCAAAATATCTTGAACAGCCATTTTAGTTCAGAAAACAGGTTGACATTGGGAGGGATTCTTAAAAAAGCGTTTGGCGGGTTCTTTCATTTGCAGCTCCAAATAATAAAGGGAATTCTCTGCTCTATGTGGTCTGTGGAACACTGAGAACAAATCCAATTATGAGGTCACTGGTGTATTGGGATTAATTATGCTCAAGAGTCTTATTAAAATAAACATTCAAAATGTTACCAATTTTTATTTTCTGTATGAAAGAATTTCTGTCCACTGACACAGATTATCCTGCTGTTCTGTAACTCTCTTTGGCACTGGGCTTGATTGAAGCACTTTTAACATAAACTTCAAAGGAGGAAGGATGTGCACGCTCCCTACGCTAGTCACAGAATTCAAAGGGATTAGTCGGAGTGCTGCTCGTGGGATAATGAAAAATGGAATATCTTGGGCACCACAGCCTGTCGCAATGGAATTATTAATTACTGCACCCAACCTCTGAAACGAGTTCTAGTTTAGCTTCTCACCATGTTTTGTCTTAAACACGTGGGAAGTTTGAACACAAATAGTATAAACCTGCTGGGATTTTTCAAGAATTTTTTTTATTACAAAATCGCGACTGCAGAAAGAGGATTTGGCACAGATAGAGGAAACCAGCTTTGGTGGTCTGTCAAAATATTCAGAAGTGGAGATTTCATCTTTGTCAAAAACATAAGAACTAAGATGGTTAATAATGATTTTTATTTTAGTCTATGAATATTTATTGTGACTTATTAGGGGAAGAAGTAATTTAAGATATCTGAATGAATGGGTGGCTTGTGTAGTTAAGTTTGAATACTTAAGCAATCTTCATTAGTTTGTTATATTTAGTGTCTTATCTAGTTCAAATGGAATTGAAAGATTCTGCATATATGTGGAAAATCAAGGTCAAGCAACACTTGATGTGATTTGTATTATTTTTTTTGTATTACAAAGGCCTGTGAGAATTGTCTTGCTAAGGAAAAGCAGTCTTATTGTGAGCTGATATATCTACATGGGAACCATCAACTGCGGATCTTAATAACTCACTCAGAGTGATAATCAATTTTATGCCCCATTACCCACCATGCTTTGATGCCATCCTACAGTGCATTTGGCACTCTGGGATCACTGCTGATGACAGGGAGTATTTCTACAGTACGTTTATATGTGTTTATATGTACACTTATAATCTCTGACTCCCATGCAGGCAATCACATTCACACTGAAACGTTGAAATGAAAGCTGTTATATACTGTATCTAGTATTATTGACTTACAGTAGTTTTTACAGTGCAAGTTATAGACATGTTAGTGTGTTTATGCATTTTTAGCTTCGATTTAAGATGTTAGTGTCCATTTGCTGCTATAAATTCAAGGCAGCATGCTTGCAAATTAGTTTGCAGCAACAAAAAAAACAAGTCACACACACGCATAGTCACACATCTTATGACTCGTCCTGCATATTGTGTAAGCATCGCAAGTTATTAAAGGAGTATGACGCAAACTCTTTTCGGACCTGTTTTGACTGCTAAAATGAGATTAAAAATGAGGTTGTGTGTGGAAAATCCCACACTGGGTCCTGATGAATGTTTAGTTTGGACCACACACACAGAGTTTCTACTAAACAACAGGCTGACATCACAGCCAGAGAGGATTTCACTCAAAACAAAAGCACACCCATTCTCCTTTCTTCTTCAACTGTAATTCTGTTAGGGACTGAGATGCTTTCTTCCCTCTTTAGAGGCTACTGAAGGCCAGCATGTGGTTCTTCTTGTTCAGAATGTTCAGTTTTCTGATGTGATAGGGACAGCGAGACATTTGATCAGTGAACAAGGACACAAAATCTCAAAAACAAAGTTTCTCACCCTCTTCTCCTTTTTTCCTTCAGTGTCAGTATATGCATGAATAGTTTATAGAAGTGATGCAAATTAGAGGGGATGTGTGTCATTTCAGTTTATATTTCAACCTATGAGTGGCTTACGGTGTTCATTCTCAGTGATTACATTTTTGAGTCATTGTATTGTTTATATTGTTTTTTTTCCTCAGCTAACAATTTTGTGTTGTAAAAAGTTATGAAAATGTTGCTTATAAAAAGTTCTGGGAACATACAAAATGTCTATCTAAAATAATAGTAGGAATAATACTAATGATTTAAGGATTTTTTGCCCTTGGTTGTTTGAATGTTAGATTAGGAAAGGTTAAAAGAACATTTAAGTATGTTAATTTTCTCATTATGCAAATCAAGCACAAAAAAATTTGTAGGATTTTCTAAATTTTCACTCAGAAATTGCAAGTAAATTTCACTAATAATTACAAAGAACAGCAAGTAACACTAAATTAAACATGAAATAGTATTTTTTTGTAGATCATCATAATCTTTGTTTGGTAACACTTTGGGCCCTATCTTGCACCCAGCGCAATTGACTTGTACACAGACGCATGTATCATTCCTATTTTGCAACCGACGCAAAGCAGACTTTTCCCTGAGTAGATGCACGTCGGTAAATTAGGGAATGAACTTGCGCTCCCGGGGGCAGTTCAGCGAAAAGAGGATGCGTGTTCTGGCGCAAACGTTCCCTGGTGCTATTTTGCAGTTCCAGAAAACAATACCGCCACTGACCAGGAAAAATAGTCTTAAGTCAGTGGCGCGTTTTCAGTGGCACGTTCAGATGCTATTTTAAGGGCACATAATGTAGCATGTGCACAATGCGCATACACTTTGCTTCTCTCATCTACACACAGATGCAGCAGTTGGCATTTTTGCAAACCATTCATAATTACAAGGAAAAATATTCCAAATAAGGAAATCATTGTGGTGTCCATGAAGATATGAAAATATAGGCATAAATCTAGCTTACACATTTACCAAAATTATTATACGCCTGATTAACCAAAGCAAATTTGGGTGGGTTTCTCCCATCCCCATACAATGTCACTTCTCTGTCTTTTACAACCCTGACGAGAACGTTGGTCTCCTCGGCTGTGAACCGCTCCTGGCGCGCGCCTGGCAAATCCGCCGTTGAAATAGCAATCCGCCATGGAACAAACGCGCCTGCTTTTAAAGGGAATGTGAGATGATGCTCTGATTGGTTTATTTCACGTTACGCCCAAACCACACCTATGAGTAATGTAGCTACTTCAGACCAACTCATTTTAGATTTGTGTCGGGCGCAAGAGTAATTTATCCTGCCGGTATAGTAGCAACAGCGCCCAAGACCCGCCCACAAAGTTACTTGCGTTTCGCATTTGATACTTGGATTTCAGATCGTTAAAATAGGGCCCATAATTTCAATAGTCCACTTTATACATTCTAGACAGTCTGTCATGAAACTCTAGATGGCGCAGGCTGATAGGTCCTTAACTCAATCCACTTGTAATCACATCATTCTCTATAGGGCAAAGTTGATTGGTTCCTGTTGTATCAGTAGCCAATGAGCTCTCTGCTCAACCTTCAAATACTTGGTCATCATGTACTGTAGCAGTTGCAGCAAGCTTTCAGAAACCCTCCACCTTCCCCAGCTCCACCTGCATAGATCTGCTACGGATAATTCGCCTATGCTATATTGTACAGCAGCAGCATGTTTTACTTGCTCACAGCAGCATTTTGTGTATGTATTGGCAGTAGCAAGTCCCGTATTTGCTCTACAACAGCAGCAGCAATAACCAACAGCAGCAGCAGAATAGTAGATCTATTCCACCAAGACCAAACATATCAACATTGTCATTTCCATTACCATACCAAGCACTCCGAGAGTTGACTGCATGTCAACCACCATTCATCAGAGTATTACTAATAATATTAATAATACTTTGTTTGTATCTTTGAGAGAACCTTTAAAGATAAATCGATAGATGTCATATGAGTATCAACTAAACAAACAGAATAGATACAAAGTATTTGTCCAAATACAAATATTTGCACATTTGAACAAATGATTTCTTCTCTAATTTTCCATGCAGCACAGCAGCACTGACAGGTGTATTATCACAAGAAACGTCTATAGCTCAGCCCTTCTTTTCAATTCCTGCTTCCTTTTTTGGACCCTCCCCCATTCCCACTTGAACTGCAGCCTGGTTCACTGGGTTAACCGATCTGTCAGAATTATGTCCAGTGTTAATCATCATTCACGTGACCATGGAGAGAGATCTAACATATTGGATTTCTCACCATGAGACCTGCTTCCCTAGCGCATGACTTTATTCCTGCAGCTCAGGCACTGATGGGATGAGGAGGACTCATTCTCTATAATCCAACATCCATCTATCAATCTCTACCATCACTAATGGCTCAAGTACCTTGTGAGTCTTCTTGTACTCAACGGTTGAACAGTTTGTTGCGCACAAGGTGGAGATCAGTTTTTCTCTAAATATTTAAACTGATACAGATCATTGAACACACATACGGAACACCGCCAACCACTCTGTTGTGCATTCTGCCCAGTCATGCATGAGGAGAGAGACTGGTATGCTGGAATGCATTCAGATTCAGCTCTTCTGAATAAACGGCTCGATGAATGAGTAAAGCTATGCATGAAGACAATCCAAAGAAGAGTGTCTATGTGTACCATGCTCAATACGGCATGGCATTCAAACATTAATTTTCACATGTGCTTTAAATTAAGTCATATATAACATTTTGTAATCACATTCATTAATGTTCATCAGTTTTACTCATTATAAGTAACATTAGGGGAAGTTGTGGCCTAATGGTTTAGAGAGTCAGACTGGTTACCCGAAGGTTGCGGTTCGATGCTCAATACGGTCAGGAAACAACTGAATTGCCCTTGAGCAAGACACCTGACCCTGAATCGCTCCCCAGGCGTCACAGTGAATGGCTGCCCACTTCTCTGGGTGTGTGTGTTCATTACTCACTGCTCCTAATGTGTGTGCACTAACTTGACCTATTGTCCATGTTTAAGGCATTGTTACAATGGGTCTGACACAGCAACTTATACGGGACTTACACATTCTGACTAGCAACTTATACAGTACGTGAAGATTATTTGTGCATTTTTGTCATTTTGTGCAGTTTCAGTTGTAATACGTGTATTAATCTCATGATTTAGGCTTACATGGTGCATTTGGGGTGAGTTAATTAACCTGCTAGCAAACACTTCGGTTTATTGGTGTTCATTCAGTCTTCATACAGGACAATTCTCGACAATATTGATCATATTCTTTCTAGATTTTTGTCTACAGTATATGTTTTCATTAAAATAATTTAATTTATCACCATGATGGGCACCATCTTCTTTGTTTTCTTTGAGATAAAAAAGAGAAATATCCATGATAGTGTTTCCACGACTTTCCAAAAGAGCGAAAATATAGATAGAGATAGACTATAGAGATTGATTTCAACAGTCACATGAGAGAGAGATGCCAAATTTTCCATCAGATTTCCATAGATCTGTGATGTTGATAACTGTGGAAACATCTGCATCATCATAGTATGTGAAAAGGGTCCATTGAAGTATTTTTTCATAACACGCTGAGAAAGGGGACATCTTAGTATTTGGACTATGCAGCAGGAAGCACACACAAATGACATTATTGCTAATAGGCTAATTTCCTCATTCCATTTTCTCTACTCAGATATTTTGATGTAGGAGTCTTTGCGTCACATGAAAAGTGCAGTGCCTTACAAAGCAAGCAAGGTTGGTGAAATGTTCCACTTGAGGACAGGAATCTCGATTTTTATTAAGGCACAACCGAGACAAGGATGAAAGGGATGTTTTTGACAGGAGATTTGTTCATATCTGTAAACAGCAGCTCTTTTCAATGTGCACTTTTGATTTCATTTTCTGTTCTGTGTCTCAGCGCTGTGGCATTCCTCTGTAATTTTAAATGACAGAGAACTGACTGTCTGCCGTAAACACTCAACGTCACAGAACCAAGCTGATGCACATTAGTACACACAGGAAAATGACAGGTTGCACACAACAGAAAGTCTGAACGCTTAATAATAGAGCCGTGATTGCAAGGAATTTGAGGAAAACAAGCCATGATGGAAGTATGAAAGGTTTACAGCATTTTCCATTTCAGTAACACTCCCAAACCTTCCCAGCCATTGAACCAACAAACTGGAACACAGGAAGAGACACCTGGATCTCTTTCCCACCCATTCTGACAAAAGCACAACATTTCCCACACTAACAGAGGTAACTTTTTATTTTTCGCATGTTACATGATGTACTTACTATAGTAATAACAGCAAATAATGCATAATTACAAGTAACTAACCCTAATCCAAACCCAAACACTAACCCTAACGTACATGTAGTTAATTAATATTTCTCAGTACTTATTTGCGTAATTACACTTTAACAACGTCACCTTAAAATAGAGTGTAGCCGTAACATAAAGCTACCAAAAAGCAGAGTGGCATTACCATGGTTTGTTGGAAAAGTGTAGACACTAGAAATTAATAATTGAATTTTTATTTATTTAGTTTATTTTTTATTTATTTTTAATAATGCTATTTATAATATTATTATTCATTTTAAGAGATTGATGCCCAATATGCAGGTAGGCCTACTACTAGTTTTTTTTTTTTTCATGGTATGATGATACTTCCATGGTTTGCTAAACATGCACCAAGATGAAGGGAATATTTTGAAGTATACTTTTAAGTTCCATGTAAATAGCAATCATTCCGTACTATATCAAAGTACCATGCAATTACCATCTGATACCTTTATGGTGCCATCACAGTATCTCACATTAGTAATTGATCAGTGTCAATTTTTCAGGGACAGATTATTACATTTTTAATTTGATCCCCCAATCTTAAATTTGTAGTTTCGCATATGCAGTATATATACATACACATATACTGAAATAAATGTACAGACAAATTTGGTATACATACCATATTAAATAAGCTTACTCATCAAATACAATCTAAATAAATAAAGCACTACCAGACAACTTAGTCTGAGTATCTCAGAGTATACAGCTTTTCCTACCTGTTTTGTATTTATCCACATGTCTAAAGTGCCAGATTGACTTGACTCTGCTAGTGTGGTGACTGCTGGTAAGGTTGGCCTGGGTTTTCTTCTTGCTGTTGGAGTTCCCCATGGCATTGATCTCAGACCCCACCAGCTCTACAGTCCCCAACCCCCCCAGAGTTCCACATATGCTTCCTTGCTCTCTCCCTCCTTCTCCCAATGCCTGTATATTCCTCTTCCCGCTTAGCGCTCCAGCTGCCGCATCAGGGACAGATATGTCCCACTCTCCGCTGTGCTTGTGATCCCGTGTGTGTGTGCAGAGCGTGTGTGTACGAGACCCTCCCTCCTCGCCTCTGTTTTTCAGACCACACCGCTTTCAGCGATGATCAGTCACAGCTCACTCCAGCCACTTGGAATGTGAGAAAGGAGGGATATGTGCTTGCTTCAGCCACTCATGCTTGCATACACACCCAAACACACATTAAAGGACTCACACATTTGTAACGGATGCAGTTTAACTATCAGGATTCACATATTTGAGTGTATACTCAAATATCTGTTTTATAGATCTCACCTCAGGCAGTTCATTCCTCTTTTTGCACAGATGGCTGCTTTTATTTCCTTTGCCTTCATCCAATAAAACCCACTGACTCCATCCAAGAAATGTTTTCCTAATCCGTTGGTGGGTGAATCTTATGAAAGCTGTTAAGAATTGTCCGCAGAAAAATTGTAAAAATAAATGTTTTGCAGAAAGGAAATTACGCTTATTTTTACGATAATTTAGATTGTTGGTATTGTGCCATTAAATTAATGACAAAGTAGCACATTTCCACCATGCTCTCAGTAGCCAAAATAAAATATTTGAAATGGGATACTTTTGTATTTAGCATTTTTTTTTGTATTTATTTGTCTTCTGTATATAGTGAGGAGATTTAGCTGTTTAAATAGTATTTCACTTTACCTTTAGGCCTATTCGCTCTTTGGTAGTATTTGCCTTTAACTTATTATAATAATATTATTATAATTGATTTAATTTAATATAATTTAATGTGCTGCTGAACTGCCAAAAAAGACATAATAAAAACATTTTGTGTACATTTTTAATCAATTACATTTTTTGTTGATTTTTTTGTTGTTGATTTTTGAGTAAAACTTGTCCTGGATTCATCCACCCACCACCCCCATGGTTCTATATTGAAAAATCATGACTTAGAGATCTTATATTCCACATATGGAAACATACAGATGATATCTTTACCGATGTACGCACCAAACAAAAACAACATCTGATTCAACTGCTGCACTGTACGAGCCTCAAACCTCATCCCATTTCAACCATGGATATGCCAAGAACCCTGCATATTTGATCTATTATTCTGTCTCCCACCAGCATCCCTTTCTCTGTCCTATTTCTGGTGCAGTCCTCGTGTCACACTCTTCTTGTGTTTCCAACTTTCTCTCCCCCCAGCTTACTGTGTTTCACTCTGTCTTTTTTTGTTTCTCTCCTACCAGGTAACATAATATTTAATTCGACTCTAATCTATACCAAGCAGTGCATTAACGGTGGACAAGATAAGGCCTGTTTCTACTGCTCTAATTCTAACTGTACTTTTCAAAATAACTGTTTAGAAGGAATTGTACAATTAACACATTATGTTTCATGAGGTTTGCTATGACAAAATATGGTCTTGAAGACAGAATTATTATAGTTAATGAAAACAAACAAACAATTACTGACCTGGGCTGTGTTACATGTTCACTTTTTGTGTTTCTTCGTTTTGTTATATTTTATTTAAAGTGTTTGTTTTTTTCTTCTTCTTGTTTCAGTGCTTCTCTTTTCCTGTTTAGTTCCTGTTTGCATTTGTTCCCTTAGTTTCTCTTGTTAGTCACCATAGCGTTTAATCTGTATATTACCTCTTTTCTAGTCACTTGTTATCCTGATATTTACTGTATACCCCTGTGTTTCAGTCCTTGTTTCTCAGTCGTTGTCTTTACATATCATGTAAAGCTGTTGCGTTTTCTGTTTCCTGTTTAGGTTATACTCCTCCCTGTTTGGATTAGTTTTTTGTTCATGTGGATTATTCAAATAAAATATTGCTGTGAAAAGATCCCCGCCTTTCCTCGTCCCTCCCTTGCTTTTTTTTTTTTTTAATAAATATAAAAATCTAAAAATAAACAAAAGTCCCCTATTAAGGACCCCTATTAATGCCTATGCACCTTAAACTTGATTTTTTCTATACATGGGGCGAGAGGTGTCAGTCAATAGTTGGGGACATAACATAACTTGCGTTACTTATTTGAAAATGTAACTTTTATATTTATAACTATAAAAATATATCTTTTGATATTTTGTTGTAAATATAAAAGTAATGCGTAACTTGAAAAAAGTAATCTGATTACGTAACTCACGTTACTTGTAATTCAGATGAGACTTTTATTTATTTGTTCTCCCCAACACTGGTATCAATGATACTAAACTAACACTGCTTGAAGATGAACAACATACATAAAGTATACAAATACGGTTATGACTTTTAGTGCAAGGAAATTTTGTTTTCCCTGCTAATTCTTTGGTAATTAAAGCTAGGGTAGGTAAGATTTTTCTAAAAAAAAAAACATTCCAAATTTGTTTAAACTGTCTTTATATACCAATACATAATTAAAATGTAAGTACTCTGAAAAAGAAAGTATAAAAATCGAGTGTCTGTAGACCTCTCACGACTGTTGTAAACACAGCTCATTATTTCCATTCACTCCACCCCCTCCCTTCTGAGCTCCTTCTAAAGCCACGCCCCCAAAACACATGAACGCGCGACGCCAAACGCTCAGGCTCAGCTGGAAGACGCATTTATTTACCTGAGACGAGTGGAGAGGAAGGAGCACAGTGCATGCAGTGACATCATGTCAGAATCACATGTAATAAAATACCTAACTTTATCACTATGAATATAAACAAATATGATGGCTTTTAGTACTCACTATCAAGCTAGCATATCGTCGCTGTCGGGCGGAAACCTCGTATGTCCAAATTTGGTCAATTTAATATTTTTTCACAAATCGATGCTATTGGTCAGTCCCCACGTGATTCTGTTATTTTTACAATTTTTTAACCAATCTAAAGTGTTGAAAATAGCTTGAGAGCAAATCTCGTAACTCCATTGGACACTTCAACTGTCTGAGAATCCTCGTAACTCCACCTCTTCTTCACTCCGCGGCGGGATCTCACGCGGCATAATCCGGCATTTTGTCTCCTCAGGATTGAACGTCGCAACGATAAGAAATCCTCGTCGAGCAACACGTAAAGCAAGCCTTAACTCTGATTTTATCTGTGTTAAACTATGATATCAGTTATTGATGTATTTTAAATGTCTACGTATTATAGGCTTATTATTACTAGGCTTATTATAGCCTATTGTGCATTGTTTTAAAATGTAGTTGAATTGAAATAAATGTTTTGGATACCAGCATTAAATTATTGTTTTTATTATTATTTTACTGACTCGAAGTGGGCACTGTGCATGTAAAATACCCCAAGTAAGTTAGCAGGTTTTATTTATGGGAGAAAAAGGGTCTGTCTAACGTTACTGGCGCCAGTAAGCTATCATTGCATAACTCTGTCTGTTTTTTTAGACAATAACGAGTGAAAATAGTTAGGTTAGATACATTTGAGTAGGCTTGTTTTGTTAAAAATCGATTGCTGTAATGCTTTGGTGCAGAAGGAAGCCTGTGAGCCACGGTAAGTTTGCATGCAGATTAGGCAAATTTCCGCCTATTAGACAGCCTATTTACCTCATCGTTTTTTGTTCTGCTTCACGTATAGCTCTTAAACCTTTAAAATAGAGTTTAGGAAGATGTATGTAACTACAGTCGTTAGCTTTGGTAACTATTGAAGCCTTTTCTCTTGTCAAGAGGCTCAACGCGACCGCCGACTTTTTGCGTGCAGATTAATTTCCGCCTATTTTAGGCAGCCTATATCTTGGTATTGCGCACTCATATCTCTTAAACGTTTAAAATAGAGTTCAGGAAGATGTATGTAACCACAATCATTAGATTTGAATAGCTCTTAAAGCCTTATCGCTTGTCAAAAGGCTTATCGTAACCGCAGACTTTGATGAACACTGCTGGCAGCAGCGACGTCTGTGTCCGTACCATTCTAATCAATGACAGCGTAACCTCTGATCTCCCTGCTCCCAAGTCACAAAGCTCGTATCTCCGATTAAACATGATTTTGGGGAAATATTGTTTTAATGTTGGTATACAACAGTATATGATAGCCAGTGCCGGCCCGTGGGGTTGTGGGGCCCTAGGCAAGATCATGAAAATTGGCCCCACTGGAGTAAAAAAACTCTCATAACAATTTTATGAAGGAAGAGATAGCACATGATACGACAATTTCAATATTTAAGTTTGTAAATGTGTATTAAGTGTAGCATTCAAAAATGAAAAAAATATTTACATGAAACTCAAATAAATGAAATAAAATGTATGAATTGTACATAAATTATAATATATATATATATATATATATATATATATATATATATTAAAAAAATTAGGCTATAGATGGCTCAATATATAAGTTTATAAAAGTGTAACATTCAATGTACATATGAAAAATCACTAAGAAACTAAGAGATTTTTAGCATTTTGAGGTCTGAGATGGTCCACCTTAATTTAAAAAAACTACGATAACTTCATCAGAGGATTAAAATCTATACAAAATGCATGGGTAGATAATTCTTAACACGCTGAATGTGGCCCAATTTTTCCATGTCTGTCTGTCTGTCTGCGATCATGGGCATTGTTACATTTATTAGTAAAACTAATAATACAGCAATAAATAACACACTATTTATAGAAGTCAGAAGAACACACCTTTACTTTGAGCTTGTCTTTATTCCTCAACCATTCTCCTCTTCCTTTTTTCAGCTCCAGAAAGATGGTGTTTGGATGCCATTTCTACCACAGTTTAACATATTATTATTTCAATTTACTAAAAATAGCATTGCTGTATGACTACGACTCTGACGAGACTTCGTGACGTTATGACAGACAAGAGGCAATCCAAATATGTGAAGTCGATATTACCATAGAGATTATAATATTTGGTATTTCATTTTTGACATCACATTTTCTGTCATGCAAAATGCCTCATATAGGCCTAAGAAATTAAGCATTACTAAAGGGTAAGAGCACCACAAAAAAAAGTCTCTTGTTTCTAAAACGTGAGCATTTTGGAGAGAAGTGTGGTGGAATCCGTGTGTGTGAATACTGTGATAATTACGGTACTCGAGGTCTCCCACTATCCACCTTATTTTCGAACGCGGAAGTAAACATGGGTCCAATATCCGGTTTTTGTGCGGCACTTCCGTTTCCTCGCTTCCCTGGGCTAAATAACATATCGATCGCGAAGGATTATGCAGAGTTGACAGAAAAATGTTACACATGCCGTAGCAGATGAATACTACAAAGAACTAAAGCCCCGCCTCACTCAGTTAGGGTACCGGACCTGGTTGAATACACTCATGCATCTAGCTGGCAGAGTGCCAAAACTTCACCGGCGCCTTCAGCCCCGCCCTAAACATAGTCGAGCCAACGCTGGACTAATATGGAGGTATTTTGTCATGTCAAATGTATTAATAATTCCATAAGAATGCAACCAAAGCATAGGATGGATAGCAATAAGTAGATGGCTATAAATAGTTGTAAATCATACAAAATAAATGCCATGATCATGCCATTATGCCATGATCACTAGATTTTATACAGGGGTTACTATAATGATTTTGTTTCTCCTTGGAGTTTTTATCATGGTTTTTATTGAGACTTCATAGCCCAGCCACTTTTCTGGTATCGGGTGGTCTTCTATAGGTGCTCACGAAATGAAAAGAACAAACATAGGGGAGAACGGGGTAATGTGAGACATCGGGTAATGTGAGACACCTCCTATATCTAGGCAACGGAACACAATTTTGGTCATTTGACCATTGTGTTTTCAAGCCCCTTTCATTTCACCTTGGCCATGAAGAAAATGACCTCATGGTGCTGTAGTAAGCATGTTTTTTTCACAAAAATATTTTTTTTTGCATGTAAAAGTAAATTTTCTTGCTGTCAACTTAATCAACTGTTGTGCCAAAGCAAATTGATTCAGGTAGAAAAACTTATATCATACATGTTGATGAACTACCAACATATAAAACCATGTGATGATGCTAGCTGAAGATAAGCCCGAATTGCTAAGAGAGATTGTTTTTTTCTAAAATGTGGCGGTGGGGTAAAGTGAGACAAATGCTGTGGGGTAAAGTGAGACATGAGGCACAAGTTAAGTTTAGTCTTAAACATATTTTAATGTAATATTACATGACATATGTTTTATTTTTAATGTCATAAACATAGTAGAAAAGCCATAATGCCAAGGCAATACACCAGGAAGAAAACCTGACGGCCCGAATGAGAGGGTGCGCTCCTCTGGGCCCCAGGCAACCCGGAGGCGCCTGTTTTCCATTACCTAGTCCGATTAGAGTGTCGTCTTCCTCCTCTACAACACCCCGAGCATCCGTGTTTGGACCGTCATTGCTCCAGCAGGAGCGCCAGCAGGTGTACGGATCTGACTTTGACCGGAGATGACCCACCCTCCCTGGGGCCGGCCCGGGAGGTCCGCAAGCATGGAGCTCTTCTTCAAATACAAGATATTTTTGGACATTTTTACAAGGAGGAATATCCTCCAGTGTGTCTTTCACCCCTAGCTCACCCAGGATGGTGCACATTCACCGGTGTGCACACCCTGGCACCGAGGGACTGGGTGTCCAAACCAGACCCTATTTACTGGAAGTCTCGCCCGCACAAAGTGCACTTTCTCTGGGCTGGGTCAGGCTGTTTCTCCACCCGGTCTGACCACCACGGTTCTCTGGTCCATGTTCCTTGTCCGAGCGGAGCTTTGTCCTCCTCCACAAAGACCCAAAGGTCCGTTTTAGGACTGACTTTGCTCCAGACGGAGCTCCAGCGGTGGCGGACAAATCCGAATCTGGCTCAGGACGGGCCACTCTCCCTGGGCTGGTCAGGGGAGGTCTGACAGCATTGAGTTTTCCAAATGTATCACAATAATTTGGACATAGTTCTTTTTTTTTTTAGGAGGAATTTCCTCCAGTGTGCCATTCACCCTTAGCACGCCAAGGGCGTTGCACCTTCACTTGGATGCGCACCGGTGGGTCATCAAAAAATGTGCTTAATTGACCAATCTCCATGATTCTGTTACTAGTCCGACATTAGTTCTGGAATGTGTGGTTGTCAAGCTAGCTGTCAAGATTCTTACTGTTACAACATGTGTTGTTATGGAAGTTTCAGAGTGGAAAAAGTAAGTGGATCAGATTACCCCCAGCTGGTTAACTTTACCCCCTTGATTTCTCTGGTCTGTCTCAGTTTACCCCTAAGCTGGGGTAAAGTGAGACACAAGACCACTTTTTTAAAAACAATCATATTTTAACTGCCCTTCATCCTGAATACATTCTAATAATTTCCATTGCTAGGAAACAGGTGGCCAGGTGTGAGTGAAACAGGTGAAACAGGCAGCCAGTGTGTCTCTGGTCGTAGGGCGCCTGATTAAAATGTCAATGATTTCGATGATTAAAACACTCCTGCTCCAAGTAAAGCTTTCTTTTGTATCAGTTTATGACAACCTCTAACTGCACAAACAATCCTGGTCTTCCCCGAAGCCATGACGATGAGTTAGTTGTTAGGAACACTTGTTTAATTAACCGATATGGTGAAAAGTGATCAGCGCGCCAGTGACCGGAAGTGCCTGACCGGAAGTCTCGCACAAAATACCGTCAACTGGCTGCGTCCGTATTTCCGTTAAAAATAAGGTGAATATTTCGGGCGGTATTATGCAAATTAGCATGTGACGAGCTACTATGTATATTTCTTATGTTTTCGTATTTTATTCGTTCTATTGTTATGTATTTATTATCTTTTTCGGAAATTTGTCATGTTTGAACTATACAGAGCTATCCTTTTTATGTATGTTGTAGGTCTGGGTAATTTATTAGATACTCACCGTCTCTGTGAACTGTATCATGATTAGTCAGGTCCATGCAATGTCGGGCATCTTTGATTGCTAAAGTTGAGATGCACGCGCCTGAGTGAATTCTCAATATAATGCTTAATTAAAGGGTTACTTCAGGATTTAGCATTAAGCTTTGTATTAGTAGAAAACCTGTAGTATTTTCGAATTACCATGCTTTCCACCCTCATATCCCCCTGAGACAAGAGATTTATGTATTTTTTGTCTGGAAAAAATCCTCCGATGACGCAAAAATCGTCATTTTACGTCATCGGAGGATTTTCTGGCCAGAGGCTAAAGACTACAGGCAGTAGAAGGCGTTGTTCCGCATGTTTTCAGCCCGCCCATAGAGGGTGGGATCTCACTCACAGAATGTACACACAGTGTCAGCAGTCTTTCTTTGGAAGCTAAGCTAGCAGGCTCTTGTTCTGCGGAGAAAGCTGAATAGTAGGAGAAAGATGAGTAAGTAACCATCCTCCTTTTCCCGGACTTGTCCGGCGGGCGAGATCGTTCAAAATGTCCGGGATTCAGCTTTTGCGTTCTGCGGTCGCCATTCATTGTTTACATGCACACCTTTCAATCTAACTGAATTCATTCTGATTGGTGAATTTGAATGTAGTGTTTACATGAACGCTAAACAAGTGATCGGTTGATGTGCGTTTTACCATTGCTAAGAAAAATTCCCGCTCCTCCGTGAGAGATGCGAGACCCGGCGCGTCTCAGTAATGACGCCACCGGCCTCGCGCTGTTCTCCCGCGGCCGTCAGCCTCGTCCGGCTCGCCACAGTAAACATGATGAATGGCGACCCTAGAACGCAAAAGCCGAATCCCGGACATTTTGGACGATCTCTAAATCCCTCGCAAACTCATCACGTAGGCTAGCTTTGTTGTTTACAACTGCGCACTCTTACCGGTAGGCGTGGCCTCCTAAGGCAGCGAAGCAAGTGCATTCTGGGAGTTGTTGTCTTTCATCCACATAAGCCAAAAATACATTCTCTGGCTTTTCTCAGTCTAGAAAGCTCCAAATTCAAAAATTTCTTCACATTTCTTCTACTTAAATGACCTATTTTAAATACACATTCATCTTCCCAGAGGTGAAGTATCCCTTTAACGATTTATAAAATATAGCATTGATAGATGTAGGGGCCCCCTCTGGCAAGGCGGGGCCCTAGGCGACCGCCTATGTCGCCTAATGGACGGGCCGGCTCTGATGATAGCAATATAAGTTATAATACCAACTTTAACGATACAATGTTTAATAATTAAAAAAATATGCAGTTTTTTTAATTTCCTGAAAAATAATGGTTTTGGAGATACGAGGATTCCGCCCGACAGCGACGATATCGATGCTGGTAAAGTTTAAAATATATTTTGTTTGATTCGGTAACGAGCTATATTTAGGCTATAGGTAACGAGCTATATTTATAAGGCAAAGCTAGGTTGCATTGATACACGTTTTTCCATTACTATCAGTTAAACTGTGATGAAGGTGAATTTCGTGTAAGAGTCATAAAATATACGGTGTTTTGCATGTAAGAGTTTCCATGATGAAAACATTGTTGACTCTGATGAGGACAAACGTTACACCGGTGACAAGTACCGCATCGTCGGTTCGAGGACAGGTCCACTCCGGGGTCGAGGGCGAAGCAGAGGAGGTCGTTTAAGAGTGCGGGCAGGGTCCGAGGAAGTAGTTTAGCAAAGTAGCAAAGCTGGCATTGGTACTTTTTGCTGCATTTTCTCAGCCATTGTGCCGCAAACTCCTGCTTACTCGGTGTAGTGAGCTGAATATTTCCGGGAACGGTGACATGTGATGAGTGCGCGCAGGGCTGTGCACGCAGTGGTGCTCGGGCACGAGACATGAAGGCATCTGATTGGTTCTTTACATTCGCACCGAATGGCAGTGATTGGTCAGAGTTTTTACCGTCCTACAGCTGCTACAGAGGTCAGATTTTTTTCATTCCTTTTTCTGAACACATAATGTATTGACTACTATCAGAATGGATGGACCATTTCACCCAGTATAAAAAAAAATGTTTCTGAACAGGATTACCTACCCTACCTTTAAGATGATTTATTTATTTATTTATTATATTTTTGTTATATATATATATATATATATATATATATATATATATATATATATTTTTTTTTTTTTTTCTTAATGATGTAGCCCTATGTTTAAATGCAAAACATTTTGCATTTGTTTGTGACAAAGCTGTTACTTAAGCTAAGCTTATACAGGGCTTTCTTTTCTGCACTACGTAATGATCTGGAAGAAAAGGAATGCCCAATGGAGATTTTAGGAGGGGAACACAGTGCCTCTAGAATGTTCTTGACCTTTTCCAGGTACCAGTTGGGCCTCCCCTTCCCTCGTTTCCTCCCCTCCACCCTCCTCTCACTGTAATCAAGAGTCCTGGCTTTACAAATACCAAAAGCTTTACAAATCATTGTTAATCAAAAACAGACAGAAAACACAGGAGGCCCCAGCAAAAGCAGATGCAAACATAATGGAATCCTGGGAATTACGTTATCCTCTTGTAACTTGGCCGGGGAAACACTTGAATTATGCAGAAGAAAAGGGTTGTAACTAAACCTATGACGACTATTTCAATCTGAGTTCCATCGCCTACCTCATACCAGATTCATGGTTTATGCATTGCATTTCAAACTGATCTTTGCATACATTTCTCTCCACTTTGAAACATTATCCATATTACATCATCTGGTATTCACACAAACACCTGAAGCAAAGATGCCACCAAAACTGGTTCTGCCGAACAATCATCATTCCACTTAAAAGATCCCCATATATCAGCACAAAGTTATTCCACATCACTTTTATGATTTCTGGCCATAGACCAGCTCCATGATTAAAAACATATTCTGTACCAGATTTGACTAAGACAAGAAGGCCTACATTATACATCAGTTTACAGACACTTAGACGTAGTAATCTGAATACCGCAAGAAGCTTTCAGAGGGCATCATCACAGACTAATGGATAGTAATGCCTTATAAATCAATGCCGCCCTTATTCGGCTCCGTATTAGGCTCTTTGTATAGACTCACTCCATCGTTCTTCCCATGTGATCCAGCTCATCTGAATTCTGTTGATTCTTCCCTCTCTACCTGTGAATGTGCTCTGGGACACGTTATGGTATTTCTGAGGCTTGTGATCTGAAGAGAGGAATTTCAACTGACAGTCAGAAATATAATGCCCTGAAGGTGTAGTGATATTAGTAGCTTCCTCCTGCCGCCTGCTTCGTTCATCATTGCTCGAAGTGACAAAGTGTGTCAGTTGCATGCCATACTTCGGTTCTTCTTAAGAGAAACTTTCTCTAAGCTAGAAACTTGCTTTTCTCTGTTTCCTGTTTTTCACACTGTGATTGTTAATATATAAGATTACTGAATGAACTGCTGACATTTGCCATAGTATAACAAAAACAAGGCTGTGTTTAAATACATATGAGAACTTGATATTTTGGTAATACTTTACAATTAGGTTCAATTTCCATTAGGTTTATCACTACATAATGAACTAACAATGAAAAACACTTCTAAAGCATTTATTAAAGGTATTCAACATTAACTAATAAATTATTAAAACTAAATGTTGAATCTGTTATGATTTTTTAATGGACCTGAGCTAATATGAATAAACACTGAACAGTTGTTTGTTTATTAACTAACCTTGACAAAGATTAATACATATTTTAACTGCTCATTGATGTTGGTTAATGCATTAACTAATGTTAACTAATGTGACCTTATTGTAATTAACGAATAAAATCTGATTTATACTGAGTGAGAAAATATTAAATGTGATGTTTCTAATTGGCTTAAATATCGTCAGTGTAAGCCTAAACACAAAATATTAAAATGTGATCTGGAGAATGTTTACTTAGTACTACATTTTCTACCCACATTTAGAGTAATGTTAGCCTAGACATTTCTAATTATAGATAATTCTAAAGCAGTTTTATAACTTTTATTCACATCTTATAGTTGACAGTCCTAAAAATACATTTTGTTTTGTTTTACGCCCCCTTGTGGCCCTGTGAAACAAATTACTGGGCCACCAGCTACTGTGTGCAACACTGCACACAGTGCACAGCATCCATAGAATAACAATAATGTATCGTTTACATGTCGGGACCTATGTCTTTTAGCAGAACAATGACATTTTTTTTCAGATCTTGCCAACAGGTATTATTCATTCCTATCTGAATGCTGTGATTGACCAGTCAGCATCAAGTATCCCACACATCCCTTTAGCCTTGAGTGTATGTATTCACATTTTAGCATGGCTTCTAATACCTTAAATTCTCCACCAGCCGTAAAGACTATTCAATTTAGTTAGCAGTGTTCATGGCTCCTGTTGTCAAGGTGAACTTTCTTTTTCGTGCACCTCTAGAAATGTAACCCCCATCTGTGCATGACTAAGCATGGGTATATGTGTGAGACACCCTTTCATATGCTTGTGTCAATTGCTTCCAGGCAGAAGCTGAGAGGATTTTAAATATGTACTTTGTATGAAGTACTCCTAAGCCTGATGTTACAGATTAAAGTAGAGCATTCCACAAATATGGTGACCAGACATCCCGGTTCAAGGCCCGTTCATACAAAGAGCGATAACTATACAGATAACTATAACAATAACATTATGTTTATTATAAGAGAGCCACAGCTATGCCATTTTCCACTTTAAATGCTTGAGTTTGTTAATGTTGTGTGAATTCTGATTGGCTGTCAGTGTCAATGTTATTTAGCCGTTTATTAGCTTAAAAAAAAAAAAAAAAAAAAAAGTTCTGAAAGTGATTCTAGATATAATTCCACCATGGCGTTATTGTTATAGTTGTGGTGTTGACTTGCCTATTCTCATGGAATTAGAACGATTAATAAAATGTTATAGCTATTGTTATTGTTATCACCCTTGGTCTGAACGGGCCTTTAGCTGGAACGTTCCCCTTTTCACAAGGTGTGTCATGGTGTCTTGCTGTCAATTTCCAATTTTGGACAGGTAAATCACATAGACACAATGTAAAATGTGAACTTCTATTGAAAGTCTCATTATTATACAAACATATTATTGATATTAACTGTGAAAAGTAGTACTGCCAGGTGCAATTGCCAATGAAAAAGTTGCCAACTGCGAAAAAGCAAAAAATGATAAAATGTAAAACCATATCATATATACTCACAAATCTTAAGGTAGATAACATTTAAAGATGTGACTCAAAAAGTGTAATGGGCATTTTGTTAAGCATTGCTGGTTCATGCATCAAACCTGCTGTCCTTGCTATTCTTTATGGCGGCAAAAAGCAAAACATAGTGAGAACATTTTGCTAAAGTTAACAGTTTTCTCTTGCACAAATCTGCAATTGTTCTGGATTTGCTGGAATATTGCCATCCTGGAATGAGGGGTGAAATCCAAGCGGCACCAAGCTGAATTCTATCCACCTGAATTCCAACAGATCCAACACTTGGCAGACACACGAACAGTTTATTTGGTGCCAGCCTACAAACGTAATTCACCTGCTCTCAGAAGGAACTGCTTGTCCTTTTCAGACTATCGTTTTAACATTGCTTCCTCCATTTTTAACTGTTCAAGGACATTGGTCTTTATAAAGGAAGGAAAAGCAAATCTTAGAAGTTGCAGAACCTGGATACTCATAGTATGTATGTGTGTGTTCTTTGTTCCCGGCCTTCATTCCTAGCATGCCTGCTCACAGTGCTAGAGTTATGAAGAGCCTAGAGTAGGTAGAAGAGACTCAAGGTCAAGGTGAGATGATGAGTCATGAGCCATTATAAGAACTGAAAAGAGATTAATCTCTGCGTCAACCAAGTGAAAGGAGACCAAGAAAAACACAAGGTATGGGAGAGCTGTCAATGGAGAGCTAATCGTGGAAGAGAGCAAAGTGTTGTGCTTAGCAAAAAAAGCACAGCTTTTTGACATGTCGAAAAGTATACTTCCTTGATGCTTCTGAAATCCAGCATGGTTAGCAGTTATTTGAACTTTCGCAAGGGTATGAACAAATTCCATAATTTTTTTAGGAGATCTTTGGCTATAGAATCAAGCAAGTCACAGAATAAAAAAATAACATGCATTTAAAATGTATCCTATTTACTTTTTTAATACACGTTCTCTGCGTTATTTAGCATGAATCTTTAGTGCACATTATTCCAAATGACAAAAAAAGATTCTTGGTAATATTTCATGAAGTATAACAAATTGTTCTACTACCTCTGATATAACTTTCCTTTATTGTTATGCAACTGTACAGCAATTCAGAGTAAAGGCCTGTTCACACCAACACAATGTTAAAATTAAATTTGTCTGTTCAGACCAATATGGAAAAAAAAACTGGAAATCTAATCTCTGACAGTAGGTGGAGCTTATAGCAAAGCAGAAATACAGTTGTGACACTGATTACTTCGGTACACAAAATGTATCTTTCTCTTTCTAACTCGGTAGTCATGGAGAGTCAAACAGTATTTACAAGTTTCCAGTCGTTCAGATTTTTTAATTTGCTATGGTGTTTATATACAAGATTACAGGGACAAGAGAGCAAGTTCTAGATTCTTCCTCTGCTATTCACAGTCGCTTAGCAAAATAAGTCTGTTTGTGAGCCCCACCAAGTCTTTGACAAGAACAGTCCTCTGTAGGCTAGACCAGAGACCGTCCCATTTAAAAACACAGTCCTTCGAAAGATGCAGCCTTTGAATTGAGATACAGCCTTAGTGTTAACTGCCCTTAATGCCACGATTTCTCTCCTGTCATCCAGCGGCACACTCCAGTCCATAGGTGGCGGAAATGCACCTTTATGTTGGTTTGCCAATTGCCATTAAAACATCAGCAGAAGTACATTTCTGATTTCTGGCTGTATTTTGAGCTTAATGTAATTTTATTAAGCTTTATTAAGCCCTAAATTCACAATGTATTGCCACTGTATTGAATTCAACCAACCGGATATTAGTTATCTCCTCTTGTGTTGACATAATTTTCATTTTTGGGTGAACTAAAAAAGCCTTAAAAAGCTTTAATAAAGGTTGGAGCTCAATTACATTGATGAATATGAAGACAAAAGTAAAATAAAATCAAGTGTCGCCCACATTACGGAAGTAAAATGACTTGCAGGTGCTGTATCGACTTCAACTAGTATGTACTGCTGTGCAAAGAATACATTTATTGACAAAGCAATTGGATTATTTCATCTCCAATGGTATTCACAGAACTAAACAAAGAGATATGCAGGTCAAAAGGTCATGGGCCGTCTGCCATGACAACAGGAAATGTCCCCATAGTGTTATCTGGCTTCACAGCAGCAACGTGTGGGTGTGTCAGCACCCCTTGTTGAGGTTGTGTGTGTTTGTCGGACAGTTGGGTGTAACCATCACGACCCAGACTGAGGTCAGAGAACTTGTTCATGACCTTGGCAGCTTCTTTTAGACTTACCTCATTCCTGTACTTTCTCTCTAGAGCCATAAACTCTCATTTCATCTATTAATGCTGTCTGAGTGTCCTTGTTTCACCACACCAACATTACGGCCACAACTGAAATAAAACAGTCCAGCTAAGAGGTTTAGCTCTCAGATATTCTATTGATTCTAAAATCTTATTGCAAAGGGAAAAGCGACTTTTTATCCCACGATTTACCCTGCTTATCTTGACTTTAAAAGAGGTGTGTGAGAAGTGTGCCTTAGTCTCCCTGACAGGTTTGTGGTAATAAGAATAAGACTTAATGCTTTCTTATGTAAATGGAAAACGCAGTGAGTGGCTGTTCATAAGCTATCAGTGAGCTGTCGGGTTGTTTTCATACAAAGGCTGGCAGAGGGTTAGAGAGCTTTTGTTGGAGTAAACGGTGAAACAAATATGTCAACGGGTGTATCGATTACTGTGAGTTACATAATGAAAACCACAAACACTGAGACACATGAGATGACTTGGCTGATTGGGACTCGTAGACAAAAGAGGCACAGAAAATGTACAGTAAATATGGAAAGTTAACGAAAATGCACTACATTTCAAAATGATGTATCTGTATCACGGTTTCCACAAAAATATTAAGCACTACAACTGTTTTCAACATTGATTAATAAGAAATGTTTCTTGAGCAGCAAATCAGCATATTATAATGATTTCTGATGTATCATGTGACACTGAAGACTGGAGTGATGATGCTGAAAATTCAGCTTTGCCATCACAGGAATAAATTACATTTTAAAATATATTCAAATAGAAAAGTTATTTTAAATGGTAATACTATTTAAAAATATTACTTTTTACATTTTGATCAAATGAATGCAGCCTTGGTGAGCAAGAGGCTTCATTCAAAAATATCAAAAAAACTTACAGACCCCAAACTTTTGAACAGTAATCAACATACAGTAAATGTATCTGTGCGTCTTATGTTTGCAAAAAAATAAAATAAAAAATAAAATGCACAGCTAAAAATAATGACAAGTTTATTATTCAGGCTACAATTTTCTGTTCCTCTTCAGTCGGTAAGTCGACGCCACGTCGAGACCGACGAATAGGAATCTAGGAAAAAATTGCAGATTCAATAAGGGTCTGATGATGAGGGAGAATGTCTTGGTTACATTTGGTAACCCTTGTTCCCTGAAGGAGGGAACGGAGACGCCATGTCGAGACTGACGAATAGGAATCTCGCTAGAGAGGCCAATCTACTTCGAGTGAAACTAAACGAGCCAATGCACACTGGCGTGCAATCATTTGCATCAGCTGTTCAGCCATGCAGCGTAGGTATATAATGAGCAGAAGGTGCGATTGCACTTCAGCTTTTTGCTTCAGAGCCAAGCACTTCGATGCTGTCATCTAGTCTACAGACTGTGCTACGAGCCTTTCGGGATCTCTTCACATTGGGGTTGGTGACACAGTGCGGCAGTGCGAGCGATCTCTCTCTCTCTCTTTTTCTCTTTTCTGTTTTTGTTTTCATTGAGCAAACAAAAGCTGTTCTCACAGCTGGTAGGGTGCGCAGTGAGAACGCTCAAAAGCCGTTTCTACGGCTGATAAGACCGACTGACGAGAGAAAGACAGCGCACGACAGGTGCACATTCCTGTCTGTGTTCGCTGTGACCGTTCCCCTGCGTGGAACCTGGACCCTTCCCAGAGGGTTGCTTCGGGCAGTGATACGGGTGACCTGAGAACCCTCATCCCTCTCACGCTCCGCAGCCAGTAGAGCCGCCAACGGATTGTGCTGGAACATCCTCGAGGTGTGTACCAACCGTTTCCTTCGCTGCTCCCCACAATGAACAGATGTCAAACGCTGCATCGGAGGGTGGGTCAGACCTCTCCATGGATGATGACTTGGCGCCGCTGCCCTCTTCGGGTGTACCAGCGGTGCCCGAGTCAGACCCGGTGATGATGGTCATCCATTCCCGGGCCGCCAACAGGATCGGGCTCGTGTGGAACCCTCCACCGTGTCCCGAGCCCTCGAGGCTGGATGAGTGGTATCTCGGGGTGGCGCGCACTGGTTCTCAGCAACCCACCCCATTGCCTATCTTCCCGGAGGTGCATGAGGAGCTCACAGGGATGCGGATGGCACCTTTTACTGCCAGAAACCGTCCCGGTGACTCCTCCTCCCTCACCACCCTTGATAGCAGGCCGGCTAAGGGGTACTAGCGTATCCCACCAGTGGAGCAGGCCGTTGCTATGCAGCTGTGCCCTTACTCCACTTGGTGCGGAGAACCGTGTCTCCCTTCCCGGGCCTGAAGAAGCAGCCTCCGCCACAGAAGCAGCCTCCACCTAAACGGTGCTGTGGAGCCAGTCGCAAGCAGGCCACCCCACCAGGAAGAGCAGCACAGCCAAAGGTAAGTGACCCTAGGACGGGTGACCCAGAGATGGATGGGACTGCTCTTCAGGAGGTGGTAACCGCCCCGCTCCCTCCCCCGGAAGAGGGCCGGGAGGAAAATCCTTTGTTCCCTTTTGTTTGTCAAAGGTACCCAAATTCTCAATAAAAGAGCAGTTTCTTTCATCTCTTGGTCCAAAGAGGGCCCGGAGAGCAAAGGTGGAGAGAATCTTCACCACTCTCATCCGCCTCTTCTATCTCCAGCGGGCAGCAGTGTGCGGTTCGAGAACGCAACCAAGCCGCCTCCTGCACCTCCTGCCCCGTGGAACCAGGTAAGTGTTGTATAGCACACTCAGACTCCGCAACGGGCTGCCTCTCAGAAAGAGTCTCCTGAGCCGCATCCCTGTGTTCCTCCTTGCTGCCCCACTGCGGGAATGCCTACGGTCCCTTTGGTCCCGCTTGCTCCTGGGAGAATGGCGACTCCACCCCCAGGCGGTTCAGCTGATCTGGAGAGAGTTCGGGGAGGCTCAGGTAGACCTCTTTGCCTTCTAAGAGACCTCCCAATGCCAGCTGTTTTACTCCCTGACCGAGGGAACACTCAGCACGGACACACTGGAACACATCTGGTGGCTCCCTATTGGCCCACCTGGACCTGGTTCCCAGAACTCATACTCCTCATGACAGTCCCTCCCTGGCCCATTCCTCTGAGGAAGGACCTTCTGCCTCTGAGACGGGGCACCCTATGGCACCCGCATCCGGACCTCTGGAAACTCCATGTCTGCTCCCTGGACGGGTTGCGGAGGTTCTAAGTGACTTACCCCCAGAGGTACTTAACACCGTCACTTCTGCACAGGCGCCATCCATGAGACGTGCGTACGCCTTGAAGTGGAACCTGTTCGTTGAATGTGGTGTTATTCTCGCCGAGAGGATCCCCGAAGATGTTCGATAGGGTCCGTGCTTTCCTTCTTGAAGCAAGGGTTGGAGCAAAGGCTGTCTCCCTCCACCCTCAAAGTACATACCGCCGCTATTTCATTAGGGTCCCATTTGTGTATTCTTCCACGGCTGCTTCTAATCGAAGCCTGTGTCTTTCCCTTGGGCTAGGTCACCCAGTATTCATATGCAGTACAAACTTCGGGCTAGTCCATATGTATTCCCCACATAACTCCTTCTGAGAAGAATGTGGCTTCCGCAGCGTCCCCCTTTCCCATAGAAATGGTACGCTTTCCCAGTGTTATCCAAAAATCTCACTGTGTGGGTTATCACGGAACAACAGTGACAGGCATACTCTGTGTAAGCCCTCTCCTATCATCCTTCCAGGCAAGAAGGGGTAGAGGATGGGGTGCAGCAGCTGTGGCCCTTTGGTAGGGATTCCTATTCGTCGCTCTCGACGTGGCGTCGACTGACCGAATGATGAGGAACGTCTCGGTTACATATGGTAACCCTTGTTTCCTGAAGGAGGGAACGGAGACGCCACGTCCCGTCACCACATCTGCTGCTGCCCGCCGGAAGTTTATTCCTCAGAAAAAAACTGCAATCGCACCTGCTGCTGGTGGGGGTGATGGTGGTGATGGCGCAGTGGATAAGACACATGCCTTTGGTGTGAGAGACCCGGGTTCGAATCCACTGTGAGACCATGTGTCCCTGAGCAAGACACTTATCTCGTAGTTGCTCCAGAGGCATGCGACCTCTGACATGTATAGCACTTGTAAGTCGCTTTGGATAAAAGCGTCAGCTAAATGAATAAATGTAAATAAATGTAAATGCTGCTCATTATATACCTGTGCTGCATGGCTAAACAGCTGATGCAAATGATTGCACGCCAATGTGCATTGGCTCGTTTAGTTTCACTCAAAGTAGATAGGCCTCTCTAGCGAGATTCCTTGGATTTGGATTTGGATTTACATGTGGTAAAATGTGTTGAACAGAGCTGATGATACTAGACTCTTATTGGTAGTTGAAAGCACTATCAAATTATTTCCAAAATAATTCATTATTAAAAATTAATGCACACCTGAGTTGGTAATGCGGCCATGACACAAAGCAGAGAAGCTGTTACACTTCAGAGTGCATTAATATTCAATAAATTCAGAGTAAAGAGTCAATTATCCTGCTACAGTTAGCACATGTGTCTATCTCAAGATATTTTTTTGCACTAAAATGATTTTGTGAGTCAAACTACTTCCTTGCATACTGATGATCTATCTTACAAACAGTGCAAGATGCTGTTACTAGTTTTATGTGATTTCAAAGGGATTTACAACTGTAATGCAGTCAATAATACTATACTTTAAAGACCTTATGTAGCCCTGCCCCTTTTCAGCGCTGCGCTCGTTGTCTTTTGATTTCCGGTCTGTATTTTCACAGCGATTCTGCATGTTTATTAATGAACGGCTCGTTTTAAAATCTTCCGGTTCGACTGACATTTGTTAAGTCATCTGCTTTAAACATCAAAGTCCTCATGATAACTTTCATTAACTTTACATTAAGTAAATCCACTTCAAAAGCTAATTTCTCCTGGACAGCAATGCCATAGAAATATACAGAGCGACCGCAAAAATGGAAGTTCAAAGATGGCGGCGCCCTCATTTCTCTGGCGCATAAGGTCTATAGCCACTTCAAAACATCTGGAATGCATGTAAACCAATCAGAAGGAATTTATTTAGTGGTCATTACATAAAAATATTTGATTGCAAAATGCTGAGATTGACCAATCAGAATCAAGTCCTCCAGAGAGCTAATATATACGTGTAGAACTTGTGAATTACAAGTGTTCCAATTCTGTGCAAATCTGGAGAATTTTCAGTGGAAATCTGTGGTAAAGAAATCTGTCTGTAAAGGCCTACTTATCACAATCTTCTCAGAAAAACTAAATATAGTTCTTGTGAAAATGTTATCATATTCCTTTATCCTGCAAGACTGTTTTATACAGTTTTAACCCTGTCTATCACAGTTTCCCATTCTGACCTTCAGTTCCTCAACCGTTCTCTGAGTTCTCTGGGCAGGGAAGCACTTGGAACATTCAGTTACTGTCCTTTGTCACTTTGTTCTTTCGTGTTTCTGTGACGTGCACTGGGATGTATATCAGTGTCTCCAAACGCCATTAAACATTCACATGTTCTTTATTTCACAGCTATTACGGTAGGCTCATGTTTCAATCAACCCTCCTCTGACCACAAGTCATCATTCTACGTTGGCATTCGAGATCATCGTTAACAGATGTCTGGCCTTCACATTATGAATGACCAGTTGAGTAAAATCAGCCCTGTTTTCTCCATTATGCTTGTGATAAGAGTATGAAAGTCAGATTAGGTTTTTAAGTCACATTAAAGGAGAACTTGGTAACTTTTTTAACTTAATAAAACTGTCTAGAAATCATTTAGATGGTTAAACAACCTGTTCTGGTGATATTGGTGACTTTCCCCGCTCCCCCCAGCGTTCCCAGGCGGAAAACCAACCTTGCAACTTGGGGACTACCGTCCCGGCAAGATAGAAATAGGAAGTCTCGTGATAAACGAGAACGAGCGCGAAACACGAATTGCTTTACGGCAATTCGACATAAACACACACGCATGTATGATGTATTACCAGATTACCCACCTCGGTAGTCAGACATAGCTCCACACGATACAGTTGGCTTTCTCCGATCAAAACAAACGCACATGAGCAGCGGTAGAGAGGGGGAGAAGGCCGCCGCAAGTGAGTTTTTTACGACCGTGTTGTGAAATATACGCCCCCCCCACAGCTGTAGGGGGAGCTCGTGGAGAAAACATGTGACAACAAAAGGGAAAATCAGCGAAGAAGTGACTAGAGTTCGCTAGAGTTGCCGAGTTCTCCTTTAAGTTTTTACCATACCTTTATTACTTATTTTTGTTTCTTTTAAAATATAGATGTTATTCCTGTATGCTTGTCGCATGCCTATGCTTTCAGTCTTAAAATATTGAAATCATAAAAAAAATTGAAAAAATAAAATAATATATTATATTTTAAAAACTATGATAATACTGTATAAATGGAAAATAGCATTAGCAAGACAAATTAGTTGACCATTTTATTTCCAAAATGTTTTAAATGCCACCGACATTAAAGACAATCCATATTTTGATATTTGATAGAAATAATGGTAACACTTTAGATTAGGGTCCAATACTCACTCACTATAAACTAACTACTAACTAACTAACTACAACTTTTGTCCCAATAAACTTTATTTACTGCTTATTAATTGTTAGTAAGGGCAGAATAAGGCATTAATGTGCTTTTTAAGTACTAATAAACAGCCAATATAATATGCATGCTAATAAGCAACTAGTAAATAGTGAAAATTGGACCCTAAAATAAAGTTAGCTAAAGTTACTAAAGTTACCAAAATAATGAAAAAAATATATTCTTTTCTAAGGCGTGTGCTCTTTTGGAAACAAGTGCACTCATTTGTATAAATTTTTTTTTAAAGTATTTTGTATACTTGTATAATGTATAATGTTATATTAAAGAAATAAAAGGCCACTTAAAGGGATAGTTCACCCAAAAAGGAAAATTCTGTCATCATTTACTCATCCGCAAACCTGTTCCAAACCTGTATAAATTTCTTTCTTTTGCTGAACACAGAAGATGTTATTTTGAAGAATATGATTAACTAAACAATTAATGGACCCCACTGACTTCCATAGTATGAAAAATACTATGGAAGTCAATGGCTACCGTCAACTGTTTGGTTACCAACATTCTTCAAATATCTTCTTTTGTGTTCAGCAGAAGAAAGAAATTCATACAGGTTTGGAACAACTTGAGGGTGAGTAAATGATGAAAGCATCCCTTTAAGTTTAATTAAAACTTTTCATGACTGTTTCTTCACACTTAAGTACACTTTTAAAAAGTGCAAATTGTAATAATGTCAACTTACAAGATTTACATGTACATGTCATTTAACTCTATTAGTCATGATTTAAAATGCATGTGTTGACAAACATATAAGCACTTGTAAAGTACTTGATTATAATTTTTAACTGTAGTGTTATTTGTACATACTTTAATGTTTATACTGTACATTTAAAGTTAATATATTTAAAATGTACTAATTTGCACTTCATCATTGCAAATGTGCACAAATCCTATACTTAGTTGAGTCAAAAAGCACTCTTCAGTTCAACTAATTGCATTTAATATAAATTTAAACATGCATTTACATATCCACAGGTGCACAGTTGAAGAGGCTCCCAAAGCTTTCTCAGACTTTAGTATAAGTGAGACACAGAGTTTCCCCTCTCTCACTTGTGTGATAAGGGATCAATGTGTCAATGTTTTAAGTTAGATGGTATCCCATGCACAATGATCTCACCCCTTAAAAAGCTTCCGGAACTGGTAGAGCGCACTGAGGGAGGGATGGTGGTGGACAGATAGAGGCTGAGCTCAGTCAAACAGGGATGATGCAAGGAGTTAGTGCTGCACTGTTGAGCCCCTAAGCCTAGAAATGTCCTGAATCTGCAATTAAATGAGTTTAAATTAGCGGAACTGCAATTGGCATATTTTTGACGCACTTAATTAGGACTACACTTTTTATGTAATTTCAGTTTCATTGTCTTTGTATAAACTTTTATTTAAAGTAATTTCTATTGAAACTTCTGTGTCTTGTATTTAAATATATTTTAAATGCACATTGATGTAGTTGTAATTTAGTACATTTAAAGTATATTAGCTTTAAGTGTAATATTGAATAGCAGCACACAACAGTTAAAATTATAATCAAAAACGTTACATGTGCTTTAGTATGTTAGTCAACACATACACAAGTACAAGCAAAACTTTCAATTATACATTATTACAAAGTGCACTTTTAATAGTGTTCGTAAGTGTGTTAAGAAACTGTCATGAAAATATTTCATTATATTAGCATTAAATTATAAAAAAAAAAAATTATACTTTTAAGATTTGAAGTACTCTACTAGTGCACATTCAGTACAGTTAAGTGCACATTTTTCCACAAGGGGTTGGAGACTGTGAAAACAGAGATTAAAAAGAGATTGTGCGGCAAAGTAAAGGGATGTAATTTAAAAAAAGCATTTCAGAAAAATACCCCCTCAGTCTTCTTTCAATTACACAGCATGTGTCTCATCTCTCAGACCTTTCCACACTTTGGCTTTGTCTCCCTCCCATGAAGACCAGAAAAAGCTATAAATCGTAAAGACTAGAAGACTCTGAATGTCCAGCTAAAGTCCCAAGTGTCTGTTAACTCAGGCTCTGGCAACTCACAGTCTACATGTTTTTTCGGTGTAACAGAGGGAGTGTGAGACTTGTGGGGGCAGGAAGAGAAAAATCTAGAATCCGAGTCTATTTAAACAGTCCTCTGTCCTTCTGGCTGGACCGCTACATAAAAGTGGTCCAGCAGGTTTTTAAAGAGTCAGTGTCCAAGAGGACCTCAGGGACCGGCTTTGCAAATTTTCCCAAGACCACTTAGCTTAAAGTTTGGGAATATAATGGTGAACGTAGTGTCCATTATTGTCCATGCAATCTTAGATTCCACACAGTGTTTTATAAGCAGATGTCCTCAATCCTCCTCCTTGAGGTCTTCATGCAGAGCAGAGTTAAGTTCCAGCACATTCTCTGTAACTTTTAGTTTATTTTTAAGGCAGCTGATATGGTATTCTTGTGATTGCTAGGGAGTTTCAAAGGGGTTTCTGTGGGTGGTTGCTAAGCTGTTGCAAGGTTTGTGCTAGGGTGTTGTTGGTGGATTATAGGGTGTTGCTAGGGGTCTCCCATGAAGTTCTGGTGGTAGCTATGGTGTTTCTAAGTGGTTTCATGGATTTTACTTAGGTGTAGGGTGTTGCTTGGGATATATTAGGTTGCTAGGGCATTGCTAGGATTGTTATGTTGCAATGTGATTGCAAGGGTATTCTCAGGAATTTCTGAGTAGTCGCTAGAGTCTTTCTAGGTAGGCTATTGCTAGATTGTTGTGGATGGTTGCTAGGGTGATGCTTAAGTAATGATTTTGCTAGTTTGTTGTGGTTGTTTGCTTGGGTGATGATAGTGTGTTGCTAGGGCATTGCTAGGGAGTTCTGGGTGGTTGCTAAGGTGTTTCTAGGTGATTGCTTTGTTCTAGCTAGGGTGTTGCAAGTGGCTATTTAGGTGTCGATAAGAGAATTCCTACATACAACAGTTATCCGTCAACTATATATATATATATATATATATAAATATATATATATATATATGTGTGTGTGTGTGTGTGTGTGTGTGTGTGTGTGTGTGTGTATCTAAATTCACTTTTCCAAAGTTTTCCAAAGACTATTATTTAGCACTCTGACTGATACCATAGCTTAAGCATTTACCCATGACAACACCACATAATGCCTCTGATGTGCTCGGAGACAAATCATGACACATCAACGCTGTCTTTGCAGTGGAAAAGTTGTGCCCAAAAACAAATGTGAAAAAAAGAAGGCAAAAAGCAAAAAGAAACAACAATAAACAGATCAGCCATTCCAGAGAAGACTTGTCCTTGTTATTGTAGCCTAATCCGGCTTGAATAAGGAATGTCCCAGAGATAACCAGTTAAATAGTAAAGAAAAAAAAAATTCCATGTTCAAGGTTTGGACAGACTGGCACCAGAGCCCTTGGCTAAAATCAATCTGTATGGTATTGTGAATCCTTTTAATCTATGGTATCAAAATGACACATCTTTGATTGTCATCAACTAATCCAAATCTTCAAAAACAAATCATTTCCATTCCAACAGGCTATGAATACCTACATCTCTAGGTACTGAAGCAGGAAAAGTTTTTGCTTACCTTTAGAGGCTTCACTACTGGCTTGAATCTGTTTGGCTGCAGAGCTCTCTCCAGACCGCACGCATGGACCTCCTGACCTAGTTTGACCATTGCTGAGACTCCTCTTGCGTCTGCTGCCCTTGAACCAGCTAAAAGCCCGGCCCAAGGATGAACCCCGTTTCTTCTTACTGGCCTGTAGGGCCAGGATCTCAGTAATGTCCTTGGGCACCAGATCCCCGGTAGAGTTGCTCCTGGACATCCTGAGACCAATGACCACCAATCTCTGACCCAACTGCTCTTGTATTCCTCTCAAAACACCTGCCTTAACATCAAAAGTGAGAGAAACATTTCAACATTTAAATTGCTTAAAAGAAGAAGAAAAGCATGAGAAAATGTTATGTGGCTCAATGACACATAAGAGTGTAGAAGAATAAGAAAATATATTTTTTAATCTAATTTAAAACATGTTTAGAAATATGGTTTTGAAAATAACTTTATGTACCATTTTCTCCAAAAAATATAATGTGAAACAGTATATATTTTCTATTAAATTAGTGCCATTACTACTTCATAAACATCTGTAAGTTTTTGGGCAGTTGCACCACATGACATTTACAACCTGAACTAACCTTACCATGCCATGAAATCGACAAAGTATCTTTTATTTTAAGAGACTTATTGATCTTGACACAGTCATGAGAGTCCTTATGATTCAAATTTTCTGTTTTTATGCTTTTTTTTGTATGTTGGTTGCACCACATGACTTTGATTTTGGTGGACAAAAGTTTTTAAAATGACCAATAAGCAACAAAGCTTTTTTTGTTAAAATGTTTTTTTTTTCTAACAAATAACACAACTTATTCCTAACCCTAACTATTAACTGCCCATAAAATCAGACAGGTTTAAAATAATGTTTAATCTCCAATCTCAGTCCTAACCCAAAAATCACAGACACTGTCTTTTTAGTATCAAAATTGCAGTATAGTTGTTACATGTTCAAACCCTCCCAAGCAAACCTGGGTCAAGGGCACAATGCGGTGATTGAACCCACAATGTTTTATTTACCAGGCCAGATCTTTAACCCTTACGCCACACTTCTGTGTAGTAGAAGAAATGGCCTGAAGTCAGCAACCAGTTCAGCTACTGTGTCTACATCAGGTGTACCCATAGAAACAGGGAAATCTGAGAAAAGTTACAATTACTCCCTCTCCAAAGATGCCTGACATGTGTTTCGTATCAGGCACTTGCAAGTCCCGTTTCAGCATTTACTTGCAAATGTAGCGTCTACTGTACACCCTCATTCCCTGAAAACCTTTATTCTCGCTAAGCCTTCTAATCTTAGTCATGGTGTGAAAACTGGAGGTATGAGAGACAAAACAAAAGTAGAAGGGCGTGTGAAGAGTTCCTCTCTCCCTCTCTCTCTCTCTGAGGAAATATGCAGAAGTAAACTCCACTATTTGCAACTCACCCACAAGAGCTTCAGCTTGACAGAACTGACCATGTATTCTGTGTTTCTCTCTCAATTATTCCCTTTTTCTTTCTCTTTGTATTGCAGAGCTGAAAGATACATCTTTAAGACACCTCATTGCTGTAATTTGACCAGAAACAAAATCTCTGGATGCAGTAACACATACACACATGTAAGAAGATACTCACAAACCCAAACTCCAACTTATCAACTTACAAAACTACAGCTTGCAACTAAAAACAGTTGTCACATTCACAAACACATTTTTACGTAGCTACAAGTGCACAAAAACGCCAACGGGTACCTTGCTTTCCTTTCTTGCGTCCTTTTGTCCGTGTTTCTCAGTGTGTGTCTTGTCTTTGCTGCAGAGCTGTATTGTACTGTTTATTCAGCTCTTTTTGGGTGAGTGGAGCTCCATGCTGGCCAGTCCTCCCCCTCCTGTCTGTTTGAGTCGCTGGTCACCATTCAGCGCAGTGCGGAGAGGAACTGCAGTTCACACGTGTATTCCACCCAACTATTTCACAGTGACAAACTGGCTCCTTCCCTCCCTGACTCTCTCCTCCTCTTATCTCTCTCTCTCTCTCTCTCTCTCTCTCTCTCTCTCTCTTTCTCACGCTCTCACTACAACGTACACACCGTTTCCCTCCTCTCCATCTTCACTTATCACACTTAGACATCGTCTATCCACTCCTCCTGTTTCTCTTTCATATGCAATGTTGGTTTTGTTAACGATCTCAACCTAATCAGAGGTGATGGAGAGACACTATCCTGTCCCCTGTCTTTGGTTTAGAAGCACTGGCATGGAGCCAAAGGGCTGATCATTGTGTCCGACATATGAAAAACAGACAAGCGCTGCACATGCCACATGCTCATTATGAGCTACAGGTGATTTATTGGCTCTGAAACCTGAGATGTAGCATGTCTTCTGACATGATTGACATGCTTAGAGGCATGTAGACCCTGCAGAGCGAGTCTAAAAGAATGAAGAAACTAAAATAAGGGAAAATGTCTAATTTTTGAATGCGTTGTATACCTATATTGGATCATTAAAAGTATTTTGAGATTTCAGACACACTTATGAAAGTATGGATTTCATTACATCAGATAACAAAAACATTATAGTATATCATTGATACTAATATAATACTGGGTTACTCGGTTAGGCGATCTGTGTGAACTTGAGGGGAACTCACTTCATACATGACACTAAAAATCACTATCACCTTTAGACCAGCTGGTTAAAGTAAGGTCAGTTGTGAGAAAATGTCTAGGAATATTTGTTTACAGATGCCATATTTGTATACATTGTATTCACTGAAATAGTGACATCCATATATTTTAAAGTGGTCCTAAGCGCCCAAATACTTTTTGGGGGCACTGTCTTCCTTAATGAGGTCTTGTAACTGATGTCACGGTTAGATGAGGGGTATGTGCCGGGACTTTTCTACTTGAATAGCTCTTTAACCTCTTTTAGGAACTTTCCCTTGAACTTTGAGGGCTTGGTTGTCGTGAATTCGCTATTTTCGTTCTTTCGAAGACATAGAAAGAAGGCTAAGAATAGCGGAGCTAATAGTGATGTCATGTCCCCTGGGAATCGGTGGCAAGGGATCTGTTACCGGGCTCATCTTGTTTCATTTTGCATCCTGGATGACGGTGAGTGAACTCAAGAGATGTGAGCACTGCCACTCAGACAACATACTCTGAGATGATGTTTCCTATCTTTTGCTAATGGTTTCATGTTTATTGTACAGGCTAAATATGGACTAGCAGGATATTTATTAACTTGTTATCATAATGTTTGAAATTAATTGATCTAAGTGACAGTGAAGACATTTATAGTGTTACAAAAAATGATATTTCAAATAAATTCCATTCTTTTGAACATCAAAAAATCCTGAAAAAAAAAATCGTCGCGGTTTCCACAAAAATATTAAGCAGCACAACTGTTTTCAACATTGATAATAATAAGAAATGTTTCTTAAAGCATCAGCATGTTAGAATGATTTCTAAAGGATAGTGTGACACCGAAGAATGGAGTAATGATGCTGAAAATACATTTTAGGAATGAATTACATTTTTAAAAACATGAAAAAAAGTTTTTGGTTTTAAATAATAGTATTTCACAATGTTATTGTTTACACTCAAAATTATTTGTATTAGTACTTGTATCTAGCACTGTATTGTGCATTTATAACTATTATTAATTTTATTGTTTACCTGAATGAGGTAATCTACCATTGGATATTTGATTTTTAGTATTAGCATTAATCTCAGTCTTGAATGAGTTTGCTCTACCTGATTCATTCATATAGTATGCTACTGTGAAACTGTGAGGCTCCTGATTTGTCCTGTGGGATTCTTCAGAGATGTGTCAAAAGTGTTCTGTCAATATTTACTTGAGAGTCTTACACACGATCCAATTTTAAGTTCCTTTTATCTAAAACCTAAAGAGAGACAACAGCTCTCAGTGTCTTGGAAATTACAGTATATTATTACAACCTCTACAAAGAAATAAAGCATTATTTTCTGGTACAACCCTTCATGATTTTTTTAATGTGTTGTCAATGTATTTTCCACCCAGCCATGGCCATTTGCAGGAAAATTTAGTGACTTTGAATGTAAACAGAGATAAGGGAGATGTGTGGCTGGATACCAGGACGACTTAATATGATCTGTAAACATGAGACTGCTTATTCTCAGAGCTTGTTTGACTTTCTTTCTGCTTTGAAAGCACAGATGGAGAACCTTGGCCCCTGGCCTCTTTCCTTGCTCTGGGTTGAGCCAGATATGGTCCAGTAAATCAGCGCTATCTAGGGATCACAATCTGGATCCCTTTTCAATGGTCATGGAGTGAAGATACATGCACACTTTTTTTTTTTTCAGACAACCGCAGATTGCTATCATACATGATCATTAACCATTGCAGGACCACAGAGTTCATGTGTCGCTTAAAACAAGGCTTAAAGATGGCATGGATGTTCTTTCCTCTGCATCATATGAGAGAGAGAGAGAGAGAGAGAGAGAGAGAGAGAGAGAGAGAGAGAGAGAGAGAGAGAGAGAGAGAGAGAGAGAGAGAGAGAGAGAGAGAGAGAGAGAGAGAGAGAGAGAGAGAGAGAGAAGACTTCTGGGGGATTGGGTGGGGTTACTGTGACTCAGACTTAAATTCAGTCCCTCCGAACACATTGAAATGTTTAAATGTTGCTATAGCAACTATGGAGATTCTCATTCTTTTGCCTTCACAAAAGCCTCAGTGTTTTGTTGTAAAAGCATGGAGCTCAAGCAGCGGGCATATTTCGAGTTGTACTATACACACAATCATTTACCACTAGAAGACACTCAACCTTGCCAGATTCTTTGATCATTGGATTGCATTGGCAAAATGGAACATTTCCTCATTCCCAACTAGATAAATCAAGCCTTACTCGTGGTTACCAAGAGTAGCTTTGTGAAAAACATTTATATTTAGTTTTAACCAAAGCAACAACCATATGAGGAAAGTACAAGCAATTTATCATACAGAAGCCAACAATATTATTAACTCGATTATAATGGGACGAGGTAGTTTTAAAGCTTCATGCCATGTAGTTAGCCTCCAATGAAGACATGCCTCCACTTACATCCATAAGTTTAACTTCGGATAAAAAGGTTTGCCAAATGCATAAATGTAAATGTTAACAAATGAACAATGTATTAAGTACATTCATCAGAGACCATGAACATTACAGGAGTTCAGAGTTAATAATGTGGCTATAAGCACAGCTGCAGTTCAGATCCACCACAGGAGAACAAGAGAGAATGAAGGTCAAGGTATGGGTTGTTAAGGTTTAACTACCCTTAGGTTCCTACTCTGACTACCCAGCTGTGTGAATATCCTAACAGTTGGTCTATGCTTTCTACCAACCAACAAGCATTCATGGTTGTCAAGGATTTTTAAAGGCCTTGAGTTGTTTTCCTGCTTCCATGTGTTCTCGAGCTGTGAAGCTCTGAAAACTGTAAAACATTTTAAAGCTGTAAAACTTTTTGCTAAAGAATTCATGTAAATGCTTTGAAAAAATATGAGCTTTACATATTAAAGTAATTCATCAAATATAAAACTGTCAACAGTTATAGCTTTTTGTAGCACAAAAACCAGAATCAAAATTAATTCCTAAATCTATAAAACTTCTATTTGGCACCCAGTTTCTATTGTAAAATTAATTGTGAATCCCAATAGCATGTAAGCAGTAACAACTCCAAAACAAGCCTCCTTTACACAGGTGCTTTTCGTAAATCTCCCACCACTCTCATGGATGGGAGCTGAGGCAACAGCCAGGAAATCCCGCCTGTCGACTGGGTTAAGCCCTCTTCTCCCAGCATTGTATTATCCCTCTCTCCCTCTCTTTGTCCTCTGCAGACTGGATTTCCTTCTGTATCATCGAGCTGCACAGTCAGTGACACTATCGCAAATACACACAATCAAACAAACCAACCAACCACATGAGTGGACACAACATACAAACACGCACAAAATAAGCTGTACAATAACAATGAGAGAATTCACTCAACATTATATATTTACTCAACTTTATATTTTTCCAAACTAAAATGGACACAAAAATTAGATGCTTTGAAGAATGTTCATGCTGCTCTTTTCCATACAGCAAAATAATACAGTGACCAAAGGCTGAGGCGGCATGAATATTTTATTGATAGAAGGCTACAACAATATTATATAATTCCAAATATTATTATAAAATATTTCACAATTCTATGTTGTTCAACTGAAAAAAAAGAAGCTGTGATGACAGAATTTAAATTTTGGGGTGAATTATTCCTTTAAGACATAAACTACAGTAAAGGTACAGACGCTAACACACAAAAGACTAATACATTGTGATCTTCTGTTGCACTTATGCAGTAAAGCCAAACCCCAGCAGGTACCAGACGAGTGCTCTAGTTCCACAACTTTAGCCCTAATGAGACTCACATAGTTTCAGTGTACACTCATTACTCTGTTATAAGAATCATGGAGAAAGTACATGTTGGCAAGCATCCCCATTTTTTTTTTTAGCTCCTTCATTAAGCCAGAGTTCCAGAATGAAACGCATGGAGAGTTTCAATTAGAGATTCTGGCCTGTGATGAGACACTTTGATTTAGAGGCTTCTGTGCCTTCATGCCTCTGTCTTTAATAAGGCAATGATGTGCCAAGCTCCCAGAGCATCACAGATTTAACACTTTAATACAAGTGCTCAATTAATTCACCGGTCTTCCAGTGGCTAGTTGGATCAGGTGCGCAGACTGTTTCCTAAACAGTCCAGCATGAATGATCCATCCTTCTTTAGACTCTGAAATACAGGGCTGCCAACTTTTGAGTTTAGCTTGGAGTGAGAATTATGGGGATTGGGGGGATGTAAAAAAAAAAAAGAAGAAGAAAAAAAACTTGCATCACAAACAATAAGTGTAGGCTATTGTGATTGTCAAAACATTTGGTAGCCTAACTAAACATCATTTTATTAAGTTTAGTGACAGGAAGGTGCAATAATTGGTATAGGCTGCTGCCTTTATTATTGCTTGATACAAATTATACAATTTCAATTTAATTATTGTGGTTTTATTCCAATATTGATTCAATTTGAATACATATTAGGTAGATACATATAGCTGTCTAGCTTTGCACACTGCTAGCCGATTAGCTTGCTAGCTTTTCATACAAGTAGCTGATTAGCCTTTAGCACAGACTGCTAGCCAATAAGCCTGCTAGCTTACATTTACATTTATGCATATAGCAGACACTTTTATCCAAAGCGACTTACAATAGACAAACAAATTACCACTGCTAACAGATAAAAGTATTTTGATTGTTTAGAAGATAGCATAATAATTCATGTTTTTTCAACAGCTTTAAACGTCTCCTTTTACAATTAACTTGGAAATGAACCCTGTTTTACCTTTGTAAGGAAAAGGGTGAATTCAAACTGTTCCATTTTTTTGTGTAATACTTCAAAAAATTCCCTAACTGATACTCACAATCTAATTTGAACACAAGCTACAGCAGAATATATTAAATGGGGTGGTTGATTATTCACTTTTATAACTTTAGTTAGTGTGCAATGTTGCTGTTTGAGCATAAACAACATCTGCAAAGTTACAACACTTTTCAAAAGCAAAGGAAGATATTTGCTTTTAAAGAAATCACCAACCCTAACTTTATATTGATTGGATGTTGGTTGACATCACCAACCCTAAAATGTACATAAACCCCGCCCCCGGAAGCAGGCAGTCCATGTTGAAAAGAGGAAGAGTTATTATAGTACAGCACATTTGTGAGTCTGCTCAAGCTGTCGCATCCAAGTTTTCACATTCAATACAGTACGTAACACAAATGCAATAGTATGTCACTCTGTAGGCATCTTACAACAGTTTCCACACAAGAGATTTATAGATTATCAAGACCGAATATGCTAATCAATGAATTGAAGATAGTTAACTCCACATCAGCAACATAAATTCAATAACTAACCATTCAGAAATGTCCTGTTGCATTCTACATAGTCACTTCTTCATGTGAGCCTCTCCATCATTGTCCGACTCCAGTTAAAACATAAAAGGCATAACAGTTTCTGAAATTTTAGTGCTTATCTGTGTGAGGTAAACGAGCTCTTGAAGCTCCACCCTCTGTGCCGGGAGCAGCAGCTCATTTGCATTTAAAGGGACACACACACTCGTGTGTGACCACGCGTTTTTACTAACCCTCAAAAAGGGACAAGTTTAACATGCTGTAAAAAATTATCTGTGGGGTATTTTTTTAACTTCACATACACACTCTGGGGACAACAGAGGCTTATTTTACATATTGTAAAAAGGGGTGTTATACCACCCTTTTAATATAACCAAATCTGTAATAGGATTATGATCTGCAAACAATATAGGGAACAAATTCTATGTTCACAAGCATGTGTAAGCAAGATTTTGAGCCATCTGACCACTTCCAGGTTGGAGCACATCTGGCTGGATGCTCTGAGTCTGAGGCAGTATATGCCTACAGAGCCAAACCAATGACTCACAGAAATGTGGCTCTGACAAGAAACCACTGCTTGAAGGCAGGACACAAAAGAGCTCCATAACCCCACCCTATTCATAACATCTGCCAAAGACAGACAATCAGAGAGATACGTCTGAAATCACTGTTTACTAAGACCAAAAAACTGCACAGATGCCTTTAGATGTGATACTATTACAGAGATTATTGTCAATAAATATTTGTATTGTTTGTCTGTCTTTTTATTTCTTGCTTGTGGCTCTTTGAGTTTATGGTTTTTCAGAGGGGTCAGAGAGACAGACAAGCTAATTCATTACCCTTTCGTTCTGTTTGCTCTGTTCAGAAACTGGCACAGATCCAGGCATGATGTTTGGTCTCCTTCTTTTTTCCTGATCTACTTAGGAGACACGCTGAGAGGCCAAATGTCCTGAAATTCCTGGACTTTGCTCCATTTGCACAACAAAAAAAGAACATGAAAAGATAGAAATCATTGTTTTTATGTCAGCTTTCCTTCCCAGGCCTAAAAATAAGAGCTTGGAAAAGTGTACAGAGATGTTGGAGGATTTAATTACAGTCTAAACTAAAGAATCTTGAACATACAATAGGTTCTTTTCGACACTGGAGGTCTACAAAAACTCAGCTTGGAGTTGTCAGTATACAGCTGAGTAAAACCTGGGGAGAAAGTGGACAGAATATTCCCAGGCTTTGGCTTTACAGCGCTCCGCTGGGCATTATGTGGTTGAGCATCCCAGTAAACACATGGATGCTTTTGTGTGTCACTCTTTCCATTCTGTTATTCATTTATGCTTTACTGGATCCATATTTAAATGCTGGTTGACTGAAATATTCCCAAAGTCCCATGATTTGGTGATTCTGCATACTAACTCTTAAAAAAATGTAAAAAAAAAATACAATGACACAAAACATTTTTTATCTTGTAGATTCGTTAAAATCTGAAAAACATTTATAAAAAAAAAGAAGCCTAACAAGAAGATCACTGCAACAAAATGATTTTATATATGGACTTTTCTACGGACTAGCTATTATTAATTACATTATTGGTCTGTAACACATTTTTAAAACCATTTTACACAACAACAACAACAGACAGATTTGGTTTTGAGAACAAAACTGCAGTAGTTTCCCAATCTTTGGGTGTTACACGTCATGTCCATCCTAAGGTCAGGAGTCTGAAAGGACAGTTTGCTTTGCAGTAGTTTGCAATCTACTGCTGCATCTGCTAATCCTGTGTTTATGCTATTACCTTAACAGCAGGTTACAACACAAAATGAAAGGCCACTTTTGTAGTCTAAACCTCTTGTAAGCAAGAGGACATCCTTCAGTGTGTATATACGTGTCAGAGAACGAGGCAAACAGTCTCACATTAATGTTTGACCCTTTGAAGGAGCAATAAGTTTTTATTTATTTTGTTATTTTAACATCAGCTGTATTTGTAGCCACGTATTGAACTGAAAACTATGCATCTATTAGAAGATGTCTGACTCTATTGTTTTGGTGCATGGAAGGCCCGTTTCATAAACCAAAATTGCATTTAACACACTCTCCATTTAGGCTGTGAAGGCTGTCAAGAACCTTAATAGCTTATCAGGGTTATCAGAAGCCATTGGGGAAAACTGTCAACCAATAGGGGTATAACCAGCTAGGCTTTTGTTTGTTCAGTCGATTATTCGATTCCTGTCAGAGGTATGGTTTGTTTGACCATGCTATTTATGTGTATTTGCTAGTTACTACAATATTTAAAATTCTTTAAACTTATGCTTCTCACATTCTCTACACACTGATAAGAAGCATTTACACATTCTTGAAACAGTGTAAATGTGTTATATAGTCCTGTTCAAGTAATTTAAAGTAAAAAAACAAACCATTATCAACATTACACATTTCATATACTGTAAAATGTGAAATGTTAAGTGTCAGCTATTTTGAAAAATCCCATCAACTCTAATCTCTCTTTTCATTTTAAATCTTCAATCTCATTTTATACTCCTCTTTCTGATTCAGGTGTCAGGGGGTTGATCCGACTGACCCATCCTCTAGAATTCCCTCTTACACAATAACCATCAAGTATCAGCTGTCATGAGTCATTTTATTACCGCACTGTATATGGCCGCACTAAAATCCCAGCAGATAGTTTTTGATTATGCTAGCTGACCGTCGGGAGTGTTGACCTCATCCACGTCCTCTGAAATAAATTGAGGAGAGATGGAGAACATAATTCTCTCCAGATCGCATTGATCTGCTCATCTCCAACATTCTTTGAAGTCTAAGAACTCTATGTCCATTTATGGTAAAACTTACCAACCAAACTGAGCTTTTAGTTTGATCCATGTCCCATTATTACTAGAACCCAAAGTATTCAAGCTTAAATTTTATGTACGCAGTTAATGTATAGTTTGTCTCTTCAGAAATCAACATCATACAACCCAGTGCCCTTGCAGGTTGTTAAGAAATATGTGGGTTTTTTAAAAATAAAAAAATGATAAGTGAAGCTTAAAAGAAACACGTCATACTGGCAGGTTGATTAGTTTCATTTGTAACCCACACAAACAATATCATGGGAGAGTTATCTGATGTTTGAGAATGTTGTCATGGCAGTTCAGGCTGTTATTTTCAGACAGGGAAGGTTGTTTATCAGCCATCTTTCCTTTTCATGTGATACTTATGCCTCAACATTGAGCTGCAGAGTGAGACGTGTGCTTGTGAAAAGCATGCTTTACCACACAGTCAGACCATCTTAAAATGTTTGAGATAAGCAAAGATTTTCTTTGAGATAAAAGATAGACGAAAAAAGACAGCCAATAAACAAAAAATCACAATGCTCGTCTGGCACCACAGGCAGACTTTCTCAAAAGTGTCATATAACTGAAGCAAACTGATAACCTTTTGTCGCAATGGTAGTTGCTCGATGAAGATGATGTAATGAAAACACAGACTTTTTGAACAGCAGTAGTCCCAAGCCCTGCACTAGCAAATATTTGTGTGAATATTTTGTGCTATACAAATAAACGTGTCAGATCAAGATCATAATAATGATGATGAAGATCATTCTGAAGAAAGGCCTTTAAAGTTGAATCTGTTTTTTAATGGTCCCTCTGCTGCACCATCAGTGAAACTGAGATCTTCCAAGTGATTCTTTTTTTCAGGAGGTCTGAAACAACACTGCAACATCTGATCTGAAGTATAGGTGCATGTGCACTGGAGTCCAAAGGTTTTAGACCACAGCTTTAAGTTTTAAGAATTACAATGATATTTGTTATCTGTTTGGCCTATTGAACCTCACTGTATGTACTTCGTTACACATATTGACGCAGCAAAGCCCTGTAGAGCAGTAGTGACCTTTTAGTCAAACACTGGATGTGGAGCGCCATATCAAAATATTTAACTTTCCGCACCCCTAGACCAGAGGCTTACAACCATCTTTTCCTGTTATACATAAATAGAAGGAAGGAAATTACTGATGGAAAACAGGTTAGGAGTCACAGTCGTCTATACAGTACATCTAAAACATTCATATAGTTTAGGGAAATAATGGGTTAAGTCTTTCTCATTACTATCTGTGTTTAACTATAAGAATGGCAGAATCCACAGTGTCAATGGTTACGGTGTTTAATTTACCATTTATTTACTGAGCAAACCTGTAATTGAAGACCACATGGGGAAAAGCTTGGGATTATTATTACACTATTTGGAATTATTAGTAGTGTTTGCAAAGGTTTATTCACTATTTTAGGCTTAGAGACTGTAGAAAACTAGGCAGCTTATCAAAAAGCTATTATGAATGGATAAATATGATAAAATATAGAGGCAGCCCCCACACTGTAAATGCAAACATTGTATTTAATTAAAAATAGTAAATTGACTTTAATCATTTTTTTTCAACCTGCTATTAACACTCACTTTTAGTAAGTTACTTGTACTTTGAGGTTGAAAAATCGTACCAGCTCAGTCTACTTGAGCTGGATTCATTTAGAAAAAGTAAGTTTATGACCTGTGGGCATGCGCAGATCAGTCCTCTCTACGCTAGACGGCAATATATGGCCACGCCAAGACTCGCCCTTCAATAGCCACTATTGGCTGAAGGTGAAAACCGTAATTTTAAGCCACCATTGTGGCGATTAGTGTTTGTTTTAGTTGGGCTCTTGACCGTTATATCACTAATTTAACCTTTTGTTTGGCTGATGTACCTGAGTTATAACAGCCAGATGAACAAACAGAAAAGGTGATCTGATGGTGATGGTTGTGTTTTAACAAAATCGTTATTTCACAATCATTTGACCTGATTCACTGAACTCATATAGTTCAGAGTTAATTTCTGAGTTAGATTTACTTTATTAATTATAACAGCACTGTCCTGGTACAGGATAATATTTTTAGTCATTTCAATGAAATCCAAATAAATAATAAAAAAACGTCAATTTTTTTTTTTTAATGTAGGCACACACAGACATCAAGAATTAGCGTATGAATCTCAACAATGGTGACAAACAGATCACCCCCTGATCATAAGCTCATTATTTATTCATGCAGCAATGCATGATGGGAGCCATGAATGAGTTTTGATTGGTTGCACCCAGAATGCACTGCAACATGCTTTATAATTGTCACCATTGTTGAGATTCACAGGCTGATTCTTGATGTCAATGTGTCTAAAAACTAAATTAAACAAAAAAAATATATATATATATATTTTTATAATGGAAACTTTTAAGAAATTCTAAATATTATGCTGTACAAGAACAGTGCTATAATTAATAAAGTAAACCTAACTCAGAAATTGGTTTCTTTAATTTAAGTGAACTTGAAAAATGAGTAAGCAGAACTAAAAGTGTTAAGTTGTAGGAATTTAGTAATTCTAAGTGGGGTTAAATTTATATCAAGCAATCCACACAAAATGAAAAAAATAAGTTAAGACTAATCATGACTATTAAGTTACATGAACATAAAAAAAACGTGCTAGTGGTACTACTTGATTTAGTACTGCACACTTAAAATAAACAAGCTTTTCTAACTCACTAATCTTAAGCTTACTTTGCTTAATTTTTTTGAGGCAACGAGTTTGCATACTTTTTTTAAGTAAGGTCAACTAATTACATTTTACAGTGCACTACAACAACAAAACAAGTCTGATTTGTGATGTGAAACTCATTCCAAATGAGGCTGTATTGTTAGAGGGCATTTTATTGTTAACAATAATCTTAACAAGCTGATCTAATCAGAGTGAACAAAACTGTTGGACACTGTTTCCAATGGTCATTACCAAGTTCAGTCAGCTCAGGCATCACTCAGCACTGCTTTATTACACAGCTCAAGTACCTCTGCATTCCTTAGAGCGGGGGCTTATTATTATTAACCTGTCTTTCTGCAAGAGAGAAAGAAATGGGCAGATGTGCATCAAAATAGTTTGAAAAAAAGAGACCTTGAATGTTTCTTTTAGGTCCCTATAAGATGGCCAATTCAATAAAGATTGAGTTCATAAAAAGGAACCAAATACATTATATATCTGGCACCATTGCTAGGTAAGGAGGTTATATAGCGCCTCCATGTGGTTCTAAAAGAAACACAGCTGAGCAAATGTAGGATTTCAATTACAGAAAAGCCAGAGACATGTTGTTGACCCCACAATGATTGCATCCCATTTACTGAGTCACTATAGAAAATGTCATTTACACTACTCTTAACCCTGGGTTATCTTTTTTAGTCCCAAATAATCAGACCTAAACTAAACTAAGTTTTTATAATCACACAAACTTTCACAAATTGAGTGTCTGAGGGCTAAAATGGCAATCCATTGCATTCTCCATTATTTATTTGTTTTGTAGTGTGTCAGAAGACTTGAGAACATTGCATGGTCATTTCCACAGATGGAAAGCCAGTTAAATGGGGAATTCTGTCTCCCTGTGTCTTTAATGTCCTCCTATGGTAAAAATCAAGCTTTTAATGTTGTTTATATGTCTATGTGGTGGTTTTAATATGCTTTAAGACAAACTATGTACAAATGCACAAGTCAACACCATTGCTAAGACAGTATAAAAAACGTGGTTTGAAATTGCTGCTGTTTCTGACATCACAAACAACCAATCACGTCAACGAGTGGATCTCTGAGCTGGTGTGAGTGAGTGGAGGCAGGGCTAATTTGCATATTCATACAACCGTGTATAGTATACTAAATGAGGCAAGGGTGTAGAGGTACATTCACAAAAAAATTTTCAAGGAAAAAACGTTTAAAGTCATTTTGGTGATCAAAGGTGAGTTTTAAGGGATAAAATGATTGACGGGGACTTTAAGCCATTAGTTTCTTCAGTTCATTGTCCGGCATCATCTTTATTTCATGTGGTTGTGTATTAGTTTTCTCATGCAATCTTCTGTGTGTATCTTTGTGGATTAATAAAGAATTGTTTGTTTGAATTCTCCTGCTTCATGCGATTACTACAACCACCAGTGTGTGACAACTGGCAAAACTTGGCTGTAAATGCAATAAAAACACGATCTTTTTTAAATCACTACGTGAATCACTTGAAAAGCTATGTGACTAGAAGATGGGTTGTTGTGGTGTTTGCTTTTGCCAAAAACTTCAACAGCCATTATGCACTTTGATTTAGTTTTTTTTTTATTATTACTTTTGACAACTATCCACGGGCGGGAACACAAAAATATGGAAGTTCGATCTGTTGTTTAAACAAAAGCTCAGCTTTCAAAAGTTCGCCAGATGATGCAAAATTATGCTTTGTTGACAAATAAATGGGGATATGGGTGCAGGTAACAGAGAAAGAGTACACGTTTACACTACATTTACACTAAAAAAAGTTTAGAGTTAAACATTCCTTAAATGTTTAAATACAATCAACTTGGATGTTTAAGTCATTTCAACTTAAATTATATTAAACTGACTTAAGCCTCTTCGGTCAAAAACTACCGAAAACTTTTAAAATTAAATTTTTTTGAAATGTAATTTTGTTTTGCCTCATCAGAATTGGATGACGGTGACTTCTGTCGCATTAGCTATGTGAACATACAAAAAAATCATGGACATAATTTGGATATGTTAAAGGGTCATAAAAAAAAATAGTCACACTTGGCTCCTTCGCGGTCAAAAATTACCGACATAGGAAATGAATGGGAAATACGAAGAAAAAAAATACGAAAACAGAGAAACTTTTTGTGGTACAAACTACAAATCAGCCACACACACACTCCAGGCCAATCACAGAATCAATCAATCCCTTATTTTGTTAGATTTTTTAATCATAATGCAAAACCTGATACTTATCTAACCAAAAATATCTAAACCTTGACAAAAAGTAGTCTTTTAGAATGTCTAAATATATATCTAAATGCAAAACCTAATAAAATCTTACTGTGACGGAGCCAAGTGTGACCCCTAAATGAAGAGGACCAGAGGGTTAAAAAATTTGTTGAATCTTGTATAACTTATAGAAAAAAAGAATTGAAAGCATTGAAAATGCTTAAGTTATTTTGACAAGTTAAAGCAATGTAAAACCATTTGCTGTCATAACGTATTTATCATATATTTTTTTATAGTGTATAACATTGTGACAATAGCTGGGTTGAAAATTGGTGAATATATTGTTTTTAAAACCTCCAGTAGATTAATTTGGCCAATAAACAATTCTTGCTAAAGAAGGATTTAGAAATAGCACACTGATTTATCATGTATTTAAAAATTCTTCCAGTATGTCGTTATCTGGGTTTAAATATTTTGTTAAGCCTATCAATTTATCAATTAGTTAAAATAGCTCCCTCAAAATATCTAACCTGTACAAACTTTACCGACCTGTGAAATGCCCATTTAAATCTGTGGCATCTATTTAAAGTAGCTGGGAAAATGAGCAGGTATGGAGGGAATTTGGGGCCGTTGGCTCTTCCAAACAAACACTCACTTCTTATATCTCACTGTCTAAAACGAGTCACTTGGAGCTTTCAGTTCCCACTTGATTTCAATCCTGTCTATGCTTGATGAGAACCCAGCTTTCAGGTCATTCCCAAATGTAGGTCAGTGCCGTTAGGAAACTACAAAAGTGATGACAACTTTTCACAAGCACCTCCCCGTGGTTCATATTGGTGACTGCGGCATGTCACTCTAGTGCGCCCACTCCTTTTGAATTATTTTGCTGTGTCATGTCCATGTGCGGACCCTACACTTGCCACCCATTGGATACTGAACCTATTTATTTGCATACAATTGTCTCTTTGCCGTCCTATTGGTTCCAGTAAGCAGGTCACCCCCCAGAGGACCTCATGATTCTTGATTAGCTGGAGTTGGTGCTGTATGTGCTCATGTTTCACCCCCCCTTCTGTTTATTAATAAATGTAAACAGATTAAATGTTGCCTGGGAAACCTGTGGCATATGTTTAAACTCGTTCAGAGGGAGACCAGATTACCACAGTCCTTTTTTCATGTTCAGTTGGGTACCAGCTCTTCAGTTGGGGTTCACTTCTTTGTTATTGTCCTGGAACCTTGTTATCTGAGTCAAGTTGAGGTGAGTTGATGAATTTATATATAGAATTTATAAGTTTTCTCAAGTTTTTTGATGTTTACATTGGCACAGTATCATAGCTCTAGCTATCTTTAGACTTGCCATATCACTACCTACTCACTGCACAGTGCCTTCGTGTTTTTTTCTTTCACACAATGTTATTATTGGCGATAGTTTCAAAAGTCTGGAAAGCTGGAGGAAAAGTATTAATTGAAGACGAATGCTAGTATCCACTTTGCATTGATTACAGTTATTAGTCTCCTGAAAACAACATGTAAAATGTTAATATGTCATATAACATGTTTAAGTAAACATGTTAAAGGAATGAGCAGTTGTTCGAGATGGGGAGTTTTTGAGATCATTGGCACTGGTGGAATGTGCAATGTCTGTTCCTGCTGCCAGTTTCTGCAGCAGCTGCTCTCTGTGTCCCACTGAGACTGGCATAAGAAATACCAGCCCTGTCTAGCTAGAAGATGGTAAATGGGAAAGATACTAAAATCATACACTGAAAAGAAATTTCACAATTAATTACAAAGTAGTAGCATATTAAATTAAACATGAAATTTTGAAGTAGAAAGACTGAAATAGTATTTATTTGAAAAACACACTTTGTATTCTTTACAACTATGAAAAGTATTTTTTTTACAGTGCGGAGTAAATTCAAAAAAATGGATTCCTCTTTTTGTTGATTGACCGCATTTTGATAAAGATGCGTATGTTTACATTTTATTAACTTCCTGCTTATTACATGTCCGCCAATGCAAAGGCATTTATGTGCCGATGTGTACATGTTCTTTACAACTGATCAAAGGTCCGCTCGCAGATGTTAATCTAAGCTTTTCATACGAATGTTCTCTATAAGTGTGTTCATGATCAGTCAGCTGTTCGACAAGTTTATGCAGCTGTCCCTCAATGACGCATTAGCTTCAGATTTCCTCTCACCATCCTTAGCATCCCTCAGGAATCACAGTTCACAAGGTACATTGTACATACACTTAAAATCATAAATGAACTGAATGACTAACCACAAGAATGTTCACCCCATACATTTACATAGGTCAACATGGAAGAAAATAAAATGGAGGATGAAGAAATGAACTTTGAGCAAGCTTATGGACCTCTATCGGAGACAGAAAGAAAATTTGATCCCTTATTTATTGAAGAGGAAGATGAAGACTACTTTGAAGATTGCTTGGATGAGATCCAGGCTGCTCTAACTCTTCCTGAAGAGTCCATGACTTATTCACAAAAATGCAGAAAAGCTTTGCAAGCTGAGTTTAATGGACTTATGCAACAGATGTTGGCACAGCTAGATGTTTTTGATGCAGCACATCCAACCACATCTGCACCACTGGAGATATTTTCAGAAACAGAGAGCAAAATGGACAAGAATGGATTCACAAAAACAATCAAGTTGGAAGAGACGTGCATTCCAGAGAAAGAGCAAACTGTGTTGGAGGTCGAAAATGATGCTGTCGAGGCTGTCCCTGTCGAGGCAAGGCCTAAATTGTCTGCAACCATGGAATTACAAAAGCTCAGAGCTGCATTTGAGAGCTGTATTGAGGAGGTGGGCCAGTTGGAGCGTAGAAGGGATGAGTTGGTTCAGGAGCTTCTGGAGCTAGAGGAGCCCATGGCCCAAGAGCTGCAGACTGTAAGGGAAGCTCTGGGGGAGGAACAAGGCCTCCTGTCCAAAGTCAGACTGGAGAGACAGAGCCTGCAGGAGGAGACGCAAATGACTAAGAAACGCCTGTTCATAGTGGCTCGAGACTGCACACAGAGACAAGTAGATCTTGAATTACAACAGAAAGAGGTGGAGCAGCTCAACCAAGCTCAGGTAGTGTTCAATAAACCAGTTACCAGACTGGTGCGAATGCATTCAAACTGCTCCAGAAAAGATGTAGATTATTTTATTCAACTTAATCATGATTTTTACATCAACTACAAAGAGGACCTACAAATGTAGTTTACAACTTTGTAGCAAAAGGACACTAGGCACTACAGCCAGGTGTTAATTATAAAGTAAGGTGAGGGTTTTATTTGGGGCCTTCCCAGTCAGGCCATACATATATATCAGGGCCATAACCATCATAAACATTGAGGTTCTCCCCCCAATGAGGACATTGAGCCTCAACCCCTCCCTCCTGATTTTCCTTACCAGTCTAACTGCGCTCGTCAATCTCAAAAAATGATTGAAATGGCCAGTCAAATCAAAGAAGCAGGGCCATACTGTTCACAAGTGCATGGTAAGATGTAAGTCGCTAAACATTATTTGACAACAATGATAGAAATGTTCAGTGACCGACAGTAATATCCAGTGAAGCAAACTACTACCTTTTTATGAAATGCCACCGCTTTGATTTGAAAATATGCTATTATTTGCATGATTCATGTAATTCATAACTTAAGGGACGAGTTTTTACGTTTTTTTTTTACATTAGAGTAGACATGAATAAAAAATTTTTTTTAAATAAAATGGAATACTTCATAACTGTAATAGACTTTTACCGTTCTTATTTCTTTTTGCTTAATTCCCTTAAATCCCCCCCCCCCCACACACACACACACACACACACACACATCACGCAAAAAAAAAAAAAAAACTTTAGTCCCCCCCAATGTTTAAGACATAGTTATGGCCTAGATAAATATTATTTTGTAATATTATTTATTTAAAAAAAAATCTATTTAATACATTCAAGTTAAGGTATTCCATCCTGCATTCACAAAATCAGGGGGAGCTGAAGTCCCTTGCTGTTAAGATGACTGAGGAGATCACCAAGATTCATTCAGATCACCAAAGCCACCTGCAGGAAATGCAGAAGCAGCAGAACCTCTCTCAAGAATCCAGCAAGAGGAAGAACCGCTCTTATGTGACTCAAGGACGACGGGCCTCTTGTGACCTACAGCAGTACCTGCAGGGTGGGATAAAAGCTCTGGAGGAGTTTTACGAACCCCGGTTAGAGTCCCTGTTAAAGAGACGGGAGGTCACCATGGATGCTCTCGGTAAGGCTAAAGAGCAGTGCCTGGAGATGAGAGCCCAGTTAGGACCACTGAGAGAAGAAGAGCAGACGCTGAGACTCCAGAGAACTTGTCTGGAGGAGAGGATCCGACTAATGGAGATACAGAGGAAGGAAAATGTGGAACAATATCGGGTGTGTAATTTTCATTCATTTGACATTTTTAGATTGCATAGTACTGATGGTTTAATGTTCTTCATTCAGGAGACGGTTGACATCTTAGAGGAGAACATCAGAGAACTGAAAACTCAGCTCAAGATCCAGATAAAGAAGAGTGAAGAATTGGAGATGCTGAAGAAAAGCATGGTCAAAGAGCTGTTCTTCTATAGGCAAGTACAAGCACTTTTTAAAGGACAGTTTCCCATTGCACACTACAAAGTTTAAGGGGAAATTAATATTACACCATGCACAAATCAAGTGACAAAAACTATCTCTCCCATGTTAATGTGATTTGTCCTATAACCAGATTCTAGGTTTCTCGCTCTGTTGCACTTTGCCGGATAACCCAGCCCACAAAGATATATTATTTATCCAAAAGCATACTCTACTACATATATTAAAAATCTGTCTGGCTGTAATCATATTGCATTTCCACTTTCAATGTAAACAGACAAATTACTTTTACTAATATCTGGAAACTGGTTGCATTGCACCTGGTTTGGACATGGTGTTAGATGTCATATCTATATATATTTTTACATCTATATTTTCTATATCCTTTATTGTTTTACAGAGAGCGTGTAGAGGGTCCTCGCAAGCAAGAGAACAGTGTGGTGGTGGAAAAAACCTAATGAACTCATGTTTGCTATTAATTTTCTCATTAGTTATGTTAAATGCTTCTGATGTATTGGTTTCATAGTTTGATCCAAATAGCCTGTATTCTCATAAACAATCGCCAAAACAATAACCACAATTTACAGAAGATTTAAGTCAATGTTCTCTGCGAACCATTTTTTTTTTAAGTTCTCTGAACACCAGGACCAAGCACGTCAGATATCCAGATCTTTATCTGGCATGAATGTACTTAAAACAGTGTTTTTTTTATTGTTTATAAGAGGGAATGAGGCTCTTATATCCAGTGGTGCCTGTGAATTGAGTGCTTTCTCTTATAAGTAAGTGAAGTGGACAAAACAAGGACTTATTTGGCCACCGTAAGAAAACTCTATAAACATACCAACAGCATGATGGTGAGAACGTTTAGATAAGGGACTATGAGAAGATGAATTAAGTGCTTTGTTGATTTAAGGTGTCTTGTTAATAAGATCTGAGATAAACATGTACGAATTAGACATTCTGTTTATATGACTTGTACCTATTGCGGATAGAGTAAAAGGATACAAACTGTCATAGTGACAGGGGGCATGTTTTTTTTTTGCTTTGTTTTTTAAATAAGATTGAATTAGAATCTAGTTCAAGAAATTTTGATTATTAAAAATCTAGATAATGACAAAAAATAAATAAAAGGTATTTTATTGAGGAACACTGGCTTTTGTTCAGTCATTTTGTTGGCTTTTATGTCTGAAACAAATTACTCCAAGAAAAGTATTTTTGGGTGTTTTCACTTCAATGTAAATATGGAACTGTTCATGTCTCAAGTGATCCAATTACAAATGATCAGGGGTCCGTTCTTCGTACGTTGCTTAAAACATCCGAGATCAAATGAGACATCCAAGATGATATCATCGTGCTACTCATGATCTGGCTAACTCGGTTCTTCGAACACACTTGCCGGATATGATTAGTATAGCTGGATTGAGTTATCTGAGATAATTGCGCGTTCATGCTAAGTTTAAAAGGGGATATGTATCGATAGTAGAAACATTGATCAGCAACGCTGCTATTGGCTGTTCAGCGTGGCCAAAGAGCGCGCCAGAGCCCGCCTTTTAGATATTCTCTGAGCGCGCTCAGATTTTCTCCTCAGCAGAGCAAGAACTAATAGTCGAAGTTTATTCGGAATTTTAATGTTTAATCAAAACGCCAAGGAACACCTAAAAATCTGCCAAAGCCAGGAGAGAGGGCTGACAAAAAGTAGCAGACAATTTAAATCCGTTAGAAGTGGCCATGTTAGATGTTTTTATCACTTATTAGCCTATATTTTTGTATTTTAATAATTGCATAATAGCTTTGTTCATTGTAATGTCAGAGTCACCACACTAGAACATGGGAACAAATAAAAGTGAAGTACAAAAATATTCTACATAATGGTAGCCTAATTTTTAGTTATATAGTTTCTTTTATAAAAGGCACTGTTAAATAAATGGTGTTCTGTTTATAAAAGCAACCAAGAAATCGGGTGAGAAAAAAAAAAGATCTTAGTAGCCTACACTGTAAAATATTTTTTGCTGCATTAAATTAAGGCCGTATAGTCATTTCAACTGTTAAATCTTGAGTAATGATGAATTGCTTTGACTTGTGAAAGTGAAAACTAATAAACTTATGTTAATGTAAAAATATTTTTCCCAAGTGTAGTTCATTGTAATGACATTACTTTTTCCTCTTTTGTGCACTTTTACATAATACACCAACACTTGTATCTGTTCCCAAGAAAGTGGTGGCTGAAATATGTGCAGTAAGTGGACATTTTCTAACTTTCCAAAGGAAAGAAAGTATAAGACTTTGTAATGTCCATTTGTTTCCATTGCACTGGACAGTGAATAAACCCTCTCAGATAACTGTCATATGGAGGAACTAGCCTACCTGCAAGTGCATAAACAACTTTACTTCATTTATACTTGTATGCTTTATGGCTGCAATATAAGTTGTAGGATTCCACATCTACAGAAAGGCTACAGAAGAGTCTGCACAGACAGAGGAGACATAGGCCTACAGCTGGGCAGTGTATAGCCAACTTTTCCTTTTTATTTGTTGCATGAGGCATGTGTCTAATATCTCTTGTTGCAGGCACTTGACCACTGGCTTTTCTTTACAAAGAACAATTGAAATAAAACTCAAGGAACTAAGCATATTTGTCTTTTATTAAACATTTAATGAAAAGTGTTTTTTTTTTGTGGCAATGTTGTGTAATATGGCACATTTGCCAACAATGTCACAGGCCCTGTCAGGTGTGCAACCCTCAGACTTTTCAGACACTGAACTCTTCCCTTTAGTTAGCCAAAGTTCATTTCATTGTGTGCCCTTGTCCTGGCTAAAGCTGCATTGTAACTGGTTTGGGTCAGGGAATGGGGTCATAAAACACCTGTCTGCAGGAACATGTCATAATCACCTATGAAAAATGCAGTTCTGTTAGGATCAGCATAAGTGTATGTAATACAGTGAGCTTGATATTTAATTGTGGAACTTTTCTTACCACTTTCAAATAATGTGCATAAATGTGAATCTCTGAAAATTCTTAAGTCATGCACAGATCCTGGCCATTTTGCTTTCACTTTTGTGATATGGAAGATTTTAGTCAACTGCCTTTTTTTTATTTGATATAATATTACTAATCTGGAATATTAAGAATCACAATAGTAACTGGGCTGCACATTTACATTGTGAACCCCCTTTCTGTTCACATAATCCCCTTCATTGAGGCCTTGATGGCAGTCTATGGTAGCCTAGTCTATGGTACCAATCACGTTAGTGAAGCCTGAGTGACATCTGTAATCGGCATGGTCATGATTGTATGATCTTCATAAAAAATTATGATAGCCTAAAAAAAAAAAAAAACACTGCTTTACAACATTGGGTCTTAAGTGGCTTGGAAATGCCAAAAAACAAAAAAAATAATAATAATAAAAAAAAACTGTCTTTTAAACATAAAAGCGACAAAAAAAAAAAACGACAAAAAACGACAATCTCACGAATCACGAGAAAAAATAAATATCTCAGAAAGTGCTCTATCGCGCTGCGCTGGACTTCCCGTATCAGCTCCGCTTATGAAGCCGGGATCTAATCCTGTTAACATGAAATAAGCCTGCTCCCGAGCAGGTTTAAGTTTGCGCACATGTTGCTATGACAGCAAGTCCAGGAAGAGCGTTGAAGAACCAAACAATCCAAGATCATGCCAAATCGCCAACAATCAAATCCAGCTAAGTGAGTTAGCGACGTACGAAGAACGGACCCCAGGCAAGATAGATTATTGTTTATACCTGTTAGTAATATCCATCTCAAATTAATCTTGCTGTCACTTATGAGAGAGAGGGAACAGCAGCAAGTTCAAGACATGGGGGAGGAAGGGTGTGTGCTGAAGTCCCTATCTCTGCTGATTTCCAACTTATTTCAAGCTTGATTAACTTTAATATTTTTTTTCAGTTGCTGATGGCAGACTCACTTCATTTGATGTGACAAGTAATCTCATTAAAATGTCAAGCAACTAAATTGCACTTTACATAGGCCTACTAAAATACATATAAAAGTGGCCAATGCTTTACTATCGTTTTTATACACCGACTTTTAAATGAGTAAAATATTGACAGTAGGCCTAACGTTACTCTTCCTACAAGGACAATTGCGTTTTTTATTTGTTTTTTTACATCCCTGTACGAGCCAAAAAACAAAATACTGGGAAATATTACCTGATTTTATCTGAAGGTCACTTGCCGTTTAATACAATGACTTACTACATACTACATTACTAGGTTTCACTTTATTTTTATGGTCCCTGTAACACATTCTGTTGACTACAAGTAACGTTTCACCTACATTTCAACTAACTCTCATTAGAGTGTTAGTAGACTGGTAGGGTTAAGGTTAAAATAAGTTAACACGTAGTTGCAAAGTTACTTAGTCAGTATAATGTCTGTTGGAGGATCATCACAATAAAGAGTTCGTAGATATTAGCCAGTCTACTAATACTCAGTTGACTAGTTATTAATGGTTAACAATGTTCAAAGGGGACCATCAAAATAAAGTGTTACCCATTATTGTTTTTAATATCACTTTGTTTAAAGCCAATAATCGACTATGAGGTAAAAGGGTCTTACCTCAAAAAACGCGCCATTGCCGTCAGTACCTGTGCACGCGCGGCTACAGTGAAGCGCACATACAAACAGGTAGCCCGCCTAAACTCACGCCAATGGCAGGCAGGCAAAATCACGTGGGTCAGTCAAATTTTTAGTTCAAGAGAAATTTTTCGAATTTTGGGGCAGAATTTAAGTAAATCTTGCAAAAGCTATACACCAACATTTAAAATAAATTGTATCAACAAAAACAGTTTATTCATAATGTTCTGTACAAAGGTATGGACATACAGGAGAAAGACATTGAAAAGTCACAATATTAAAGACATTAAACACCACTTGACCGATACATGAAGCTCAAAGTAAAAAGAGTACACAAGAGCTTAAGTTATCAATACACCTAGCCATGTAATTGAACGGATGCTTAAATGGAAAAAGAATTTGTCGGACAAGTTAAAAAATAATCTAAAGAGCATCAACATTGTACCACTGCACTCTGGCCACAATTTACTACACACCTTTATGCACTTTTCGGATATTAAGTAATACTTTAAGTATACTTAAACTGCAAGGAAATCCACGAGACACTGGTGGGTGAGATGGGTCATGTCTCACATTCTGATATTGACCAATGATCAACTGACATTTTTCTTAGAAAAATACTCTATTAACATAGTAGAAAATGCCTGGTGGGGAAAGTGTCAATTCTTCCTTTTCCATTACTTAGGGGAGAGTTCTTCACGTGTATAGACAGTTTTTAGAAGAGTTTTGTCTTATGCTGAGAGTGGGGTGGTGTAAAGAGCTGTTTTATCCCTGAACCTCAGTGTCTGCTGCCCCCTCTGGGTCCTCGTCATTGTAGATGTTCTCCGCCTAAATAAATCAAAGAAATACACATAAATAACTGAACTACAAACACAACTAGAAAGGTTAGGCTAACAATCACACAAGCAACTTTCAATAATATCCACATTAAGAGGTGGCATATGCTTTGTCAGAGAGAAACAAAAAACAGGCTACATCAAGACTGAACTGTTTATATATTGCAGAGGTGCTGATGGTAAACTCAAAGTTGAAAGAAATGGGCTTAAAGGCCTCACCATCTGCCAGACTTGCATGATGTTGTCCTCAGACACTGAGCAAATCACCCACGGTTCATTTGGATTCCAGGAGAAGTCAGAGATCTTGGCTGTATGGCCTCCATGGATAAACTGAATAAAAAAAAGTTATCAATAATATGTGAATAATATGAACTCAAAGAGCAGTATAATAACTAATCAAAATATATATATACACACATTTAAAATAAAAACGTAAATCGCATTACTACTCACCAGCAGCTCCGGAGGTCCATCCTCTGCATCTTCTGGTGATTGTTCCTCTCCGATTTTACTGTACAAAAAAACCCCAAGGAATTCTTATTAGCAGTGTTAAAAGACCCATATGATAAACTAGTTCACATTTTAGTGGTAGTTGTGAGTAAACGGAAAGTGAGACAACCTACCTGAGATCCCAAACATTGAGTCTCCTGTCTGTTCCACTGGAGGCCAGGATGGTCTCATTATGAGGTGACCACTGAACCTGTGGATACATTTCAAGACTTCATGTTATCACACTCAGTTTTCATCTTTAACAATTCTATCTGCAATGATGACAAAAAGGAAGATGATACCTGGAAGATTTCATCTTTGTGTGACTCAAATGAGTGAAGTTTCAGCTTGAGGTTTCGCAGATCCCACAATGCAACAGTCTGTGAGAGAGAGATAAAATCAAAACTTGGAAGTTAAATAGAGATGCGCATTTAAAGAGTCTTCAACAAGTGCAACAGAACCAAATGCTGAATGTAGCTCTCACTTTGTCAGCAGAACCGGTGGCCAGAATGAATTCGCTGTATGGGTTGAAGGACAAGCAGTTGACCTCTGCAGTGTGGGCATCTACCGCATGACTGGGTTTGGACGTGTTATTGGACCGTGTGTCCCAGCTAAAGGAAGAGGAAATTAGTTAAAATACTACTCACATTAAATAACCACAGACTAAACAGTTAAATATCCTTTTAAAATTACATTTTGTGCTAAAAGACATTAAGATTACAGTAACAAACAGGAAGACAAAAAGTACTTACATCATAAGCTTCTGGTCATCTGCAACAGACCCAAAGAGAGACTCGTGCAGCAGGTGCCAGGACACGTCCTCCACTACAGCAGTGTGACCAGTGAAAATGGTCTTGGCATCCACTATTTTCCCCTCCTTTGGCACTGTGCTGATGTCCCACAGACAGATGGTCTGCAGAGAAACAGAAGAACTCATAGAAGCATGCACAAAAAGCAAGATCCTCTACATCAGGTTACCAACCTTTCTTGTCAGTCATCCCTAATGACCCAACTATTTGCAAATATACAGCTTAAGTCACCATATAATTAAGTCAATGATAGTGAGAGTTAGGGGTGAAAAAAAAAAAAATATCAATTCTTAGATGCATCATGATGCGGACGTGGACGATTCTGAATCGAATCACAAATGTCAAACATCGATTTTCTAAATGTTAATTGATAACGTAATATTGATGGAATTCAAAAGGCGCCTGGACAGTCTGTGGCGTGCAGCTGTGCACATAACAGAGACGCATGATGATTGAGCGAGAAATCCGACCAGCACCCTCTGCATTAAAATCTAGCGTAATGTGAAGGGAAAAAGGACCTGGACGAGAGCCACACTTTATGCAAGTAGGGCTCCAGACTGCGACCAAATGGGCGACAATAGGTCACACTGGTGCGACCACCACGTTGTCCAATTGATAAGAGCTGCAACTTCTGTTACATACGAGAAACATCAAACGAAACAAAATCGCGCTATTCGTTTGAGCTGAGGCGTTTGAATTCACCGCATAATTCTGTTACAGGGTTTATACAGAGATTCTTAAATTGAATTTACTACCTTTTTACCACCTATTTTACTACCATCACAATATTTTTACTACCAACACGGCTTCAAACTTCAACTGTAGCAGTGTTAAGTAAAGTGACAAGTAAAGACATGAAATATCTTATATATTATATTTTTTCCTAAACGCAATAAATCCATCCATATTTTTTTCCAAAACGCTATTAATCCATCCATATTTTTTTCCAAAACGCTATTAATCCATCCATATTTTTCCCCAAAAATTGATGCTTTGTCTTTTTAAAAAGTATTTGGTCTTTTATTTCGTGTTTGCATTTGAGGAAAAAAACATGTTATGTAGCCTAACCGTTCGTTCTCCATTAACGATGCTTTTAAAACTTTCACAGAGACATCGAACAGAAAACACAAAGCCTCTCTTTGAAACGAATTTCGTTTTGTATTAATTTTATCTTAATTTTAATCCATGTTTCATTATTTTGTATAATCACAACACGTTCAGACATGAACCGAAACTCAGCGTATAGGTAGCCTAGGCTACTCGCCTCACAGACCTAAACAAATTAGAAATATCCTATATCTATTATCTACAGAAAGCTTGAAATTTCTACTTTTAAACAGAACCATTCAAAACTAAATAAAAGAAGGCTATAGGCTAATCCGTAAGAAATGCATTTTTCTCCGGCGCGTTCACTACTGCGAAGATCGCGAGTCAGTGTCAACTTCATCTTGGCAGCTGACACAGAAACACTTGTTTATTAATAAACAATTAAAATTTCATAATTTTTTTTTTTTTACAGCGTTTAGGTGCCGTTTATATGAACGCGTCACCACTGCATATGAGAGAGAGAGAGAGAGAGAGAGAGAGAGAGAGAGAGAGAGAGAGAGAGAGAGAGAGAGAGAGAGAGAGAGAGAGAGAGACAGAGACAGACACACACACACACACGCAAGGTCTCTCCCTCTCTGCCGTGCGCTCGCTACACGGTTTGCATGCGCTCTTTTGCTCGCTCTAGATTCGCAGGAGATTTGAACTAATTTCCAGGCATCATAACATTACAAAAGGCAATTGTAATATTTTTTTAATTACTATTTTGGTATGATGAACATTCACCCGCCAGTGTGGCGGATAGCCTTTTGAGATTTACATTTATTCATTTAGCTGACGCTTTTATCCAAAGCGACTTAAAATTGCTATATATGTCAGAGGTCGCACGCCTCTGGAGCAACTAGGGGTTAAGTGTCTTGCTCAAGGACACATTGGTGTCTCACAGTGGATTCGAACCCGGGTCTCTCACACCAAAGGCATGTGTCTTATCCATTGCGCCACCACCACCCTAATTTACTCGCCAAACGGAAAATCTAACCGCACTTGGCACTTGGCGGGTGTTAATTTCGGACCCTGGCTGCGGGCCAATAAAAACTGGACCTCGGGCCGTAGTTTGGACACCAATGATATAGACCCAGTTAGATGGGGCTTCGAAAATTTACTACCTCGTCAGATGACGTTTACTACTTTTTACTGGCCTTAATTTGGCATAATTTAATTTACTACCTTTTACAACCCCGCGGAAACCCTGTGTTATAAACCACACGTCAGATCAAACAGCGCTGACATGAAAACCATGACAACCTTAAAAGCTTCCACCCAACTCGGAAAATACAAATTATGTCGCAACATTTATTTCCAAATCACTTCCATTTGTTTAATCAATAAAATATATTGAAAGTAAATTCATTATGGATCATTACAAATACTTTGCTTTAAAAGTACCAAGTAGTCACACAGTGAGGAAAAAAGAAAATCTGTGTAGAAAAAAAGATGCATCGATAATCGCTTTATCATCGCAGCCCTCTGAATCGAATCGTGAGGTGCCTAGAGATTCCAACCCCTAGTGAGAGTACAAATGTCTTACGTGGTCATCAGATGCACTTAGCAGACAGCCACTCAGGTTGGGATTCCAGGACAGACCATAACCTTCTTTCTGATGGCCCCTCAGACGCAGGTCAGGAGTGCACTCTCCAGAGGGGTCTTCAGGGGCACAAGAGGATAAATAAATAAATTCAATATTGACATCTGATGCCCTCACACAACTCACTCGACAAGAAGCTTAGAGATTAGGAGTAAGAGTTAAGTCTCCCAATATCATGTTTTCCCAATTTTTTAAGTCATGAAATTAAGAAATTATTATTATCTTAGTTTTGGTATTTTCAGTGCTTTGCTATACTTTAGCTGTTAAACAGTTTGCATTTTGCATGGCGTCTTCAAACCAATCCCTTTAAAGGGTAACTCTCGCCAAAATTGAACCTAGGCTCTTTTTGTTAATCTACCCGAGTCAAACTTTCGTGTAAAGGCATAATTAGAATGGATACGCCACTTTTAAGATTGACCGTATTTTCATTTTAGGTCAAAATACCATTTGAATGGGAGTGCATGGGGCACTTATGTGATAGCATCAAAATCGCTATTTTTAAAACACTAAGAAGGCTCCACACTACAAAACTGTGCTCGAAGTATCACCAGGGGCTCTACACATGAACTTGAGCATTGGCTACATTTTTTGTGTACACAAAGTTTACTAAAAAGAAAGGTTTTGTACGACTCACTTTATCAGTTAGTGTTTCTGGCCACTGGCATTTTGTCAGTCAAAAATAGTCTCTCCGAATGCAACGTAACCGGGAGGAGAGTAAAGATGGAAAGCTTCTAAAGCTTAGTTCCATATAAATTCACAGATAATTTGTTGTTAGTGAAAATCAATATTGACCTTTTATTTGAAAAGGATCCTCATATAATAATGAAATGATTCAGTGATACAGATCGACTATTTTTGACTGACAAATGCCGGCGGCCAGGAAGAACAACTGCTACTGGGAATTGTTCAAAACCTTTCTTTTTAGTAAACTGTGTATACAAACAATGTAGTCAATGCTCAAGTTCATGTGTAGAGCCCCTGGTGATACTTCAAGCACAGTTTCATGTTGTGTCGAGCCTTAGTGTTTTAAAAACAGCGATTTTGATGCTATCATAGAAGTACTCCCATTCAAAGGCATTTTGACCTAAAACGAAAATACAGTCAATCTTAAAAGTGACGTTTCCATTCTAATTATGCTTTTACACGAAAGTTTGACTTGGGTAGATTAACAAAAAGAGCCTAGGTTCAATTTTGGCGAGAGTTACCCTTCAAAGCATTGCCTCTCAATACATTCAGATGGACGTCTTTGGCATTTGTGTCAGACTGTGCACTGTTTTTCTAAGTTAAAATATGAACAAAATGTTTCTAGTTCATACCAGGTTTGGAGGGGTGTTTGGTGTAGTCAAAGACCAGCACATCACTAGTGGGAGTCTTGGTGGCAATGATGCAGGGGTTCTGTGGCATGTAGCGAGCTCTGTTCACCTCTCCCTCATGATTAATCTTGATTTCAATCTCTATCTTGCCACTCACCGAGCCAAAACCACCAAATTCTACAAACAAACAGAACAAAAATTAGATAACTTATCATAAGTACATAAGTGGAGATTATGCATTCACAGTTTATGATCTATACATCTTCATATATGATAAGCCACTCACCTCCTTTTTCACTGTCATAATGTGAGGCATCAAACTGGGCATCATCATTAGGCAGCTGGACGCTGGCAATAACCAGGTGATTCTGCTCATCAGAGGTATGTGTGCCGAGAACCAGACGGTGCACACTAAAATCCTTCCCTTCAGGTCTGAGAAACATGACAAGTATGAATGTTATTTACACTGACTTTTATAAAAATGTATACATAATCTCTAGCCACACAATATTCATTATCTACTATTCTTAAAGGAACACTCCGACTTTTTGGGACATTAGCTTATTCACAGTATCCCCCAGAGTTAGATAAGTCCATACATACCTTTTTCATTTCTGTGCGTTCTGTAAGTGTTATTTGACGCACCCACCGCTAGCCTAGCTTAGCACAAAGACTGGATGTAAATGGATAAGGTAGCATACTAATCCCAATAAGTGACAAAATAATGCAAACATTTTCCTATTTACATGTTGTGATCTGTATAGTCACAGCGTGTACAAATAGCAAGGCTATATGAGACAGAGACCATTTTTAATCTTATAAATACTGGGAACTATATTCTCACTAGGCGTAGGAGCACAGCTACTTGGGCGGAGTGATTAGCGAAGCACACGAGACGCCCTGTTGATGGTTCAGTAATCAAAACAAACGTGACTAACTAGCTAGTAGCGAACGTGACTCGTGATCATGGCTGACTTTGAGGAATTGTCAGAGGAATTTTACTGGGTATCAAACCAAGATCCAGAACCATATAGTTTTGAGCCAGAATACACAGACGAGGAGTTACAAACTTTGGAAGATGTAAGACAAGATACAGCGAACACCCATGATTGTAAACTATAAATTTCCTTTCTAGTAATTGCTGACTCTATTACTCCAACTCTGAGCGAAATCTCTGCTCCTCACCACAGGGCGTCTCGTGTGCTGCGCTAATCACTCCGCCCAAGTAGCTGTGCTCCTACGCCTAGTGAGAATATAGTTCCCAGTATTTATACGATTAAAAATGGTCTCTGTCTCATATAGCCTTGTTATTTGTACACGCTGTGACTATACAGATCACAACATGTAAATAGGAAAATGTTTGCATTATTTTGTCACTTATTGGGATTAGTATGCTACCTTATCCATTTACATCCAGTCTTTGTGCTAAGCTAGGCTAGCGGTGGGTGCGTCAAATAACACTTACAGAATGCACAGAAATGAAAAAGGTATGTATGGACTTATCTAACTCTGGGGGATACTGTGAATAAGCTAATGTCCCAAAAAGTCGGAGTGTTCCTTTAAAGCAAAAGAAAAAAAAAACACCTAAACATTAAAAAGATAATTTGGAGCCCCAACTAATCAACCAATTGAGAATACTTCAAAGTAGGGCTCCGACAACTAATCAAAATCAATAATGAAGATCATTGATGAGTTTTATTGATTAATAAGCACACAGAAAACATCTGCCAGTCATGTAATCGCCCAGCCATGAATACATTACTATGGACAAAATGCAAGTGGAAAACTGAAGAGGATGCAGAGTAAGCTGCTGCAGGAAGTGCTTGACCCAAATTGTCCTAAACATGAGACCGTGTCATTAAGCACTTCAAACAAAAGAAAAGTTTCAAATAGGTGTGAACCGGAAGTTGCGACCAACTTGAGTATTGACGTATTTTCCAAGTGGGGAAGTTCTACCAAACTGACATCATCAATGGAGGCAAATAGGGTAAATTTTAATTTCATGGCGACTTTAATGCAGCTTGCTTTGACAGATGCGTGTGCAGTTTAATACACTTGAGACATTTTCCACAGTGCATAATTATGTTTTTACTGTTGTATCCTTATCTGTAAATGTTAGAAAACCATGTGAGTATTTCTATTTTGCATAAAGGCTTGCCCTGACAAAGAGTGTCTACGTTAAACTTCAGTGAATGTGCATTAATTATTGTTTTAAAAAATAAATATAAGTTTAAACATCTACATGTCACACAAGTAATTGTATTTTCTGAGAGCAGTAAGCGTAAAGGGCTATTGTAATGGAATAATAAATGTAATGTTCAGATGAGTGAATGTTTTCCTCCAACCTCATACCAGTAAATGTAGTCAGTACTTTTGTTATTATTTATTATAATTTTAAATGAGTGATTTTTACTTTAAAATGATAGGAATCAGTATTTCAGTGTTTAATTGCACACAAATACATTCACTTTAGTTGTATTCATTTCACACTGTTTGCAGGACAACATTGAGCAGTATGTAAAAAAAAATGTGTGGATAATCAATTCATTTCTTTTTTCTCCATCCGATTAATCAAGAAATAATCGACAGATTAATCACTTATCAAAACAGTGCCAAGTTTCAGCTCTTTTTTAAAGTTGATGACAGTAGATGTGAATGTGTTAACTTACCTGGTGACATCTGGCAACCATTGAGCAGTAAGACTGGGCCACTCCAGAGCGTGAGTCATAACCAGATCGTAAAGAAACGGAGTGTTTTTCTTCCATATTTTATATTCTTCATTTATCACCCTCTCCTCCACCGCGTCATCAAATGCAGCTGTAACAAAAAAAGGGGCGGGAAACCAAGACGAGATCTGTCAAAACGCCTTCAATGCGGCGTGAATATGTAAGGTCATAAAGTCGTTAATATTTTTTACCCCAACTGCTGTGCGACAAGTTACTTTGCGTATAATCTATTAGCATCACCATTCTAAGATGAAGATGCAATTAATATTGTCCAATTTAATAGACAAACTCTATGGAAAACGACTTAAATTAATAGCATAACCCTATATTTTGCATTTAGAAAAAAATAAATAAACTCAAAACAATACTAAAAGCTTCAACATAATAAAGCGACGCATAACATGGATTTACATACTTCAACTTAAAAACTACACAAACTAGCCGAAGCTAATTCGGCGCTATTTCACCTCAACTATGAAGCTCTTTAGTTACTTTCCAACATGTTGTTGTTGTTCCCATCACAAAAGAATGGATTAATGCCGAATAACAGTTAATGTGTGCTCATAACAAGCTCTAGAGTGAAAACTGTATTGATGTAGCAAAGACTGTGTCGTTATGGCGGGATTCGGCCTGCCCAGAAAACACACCAACAAACACCTCAGCGGCCGCTACCGGCTTCATTTAACCGGTCGCCGCTAAAAGAGAGTCCACCGGATGCACGAAACCATACTAACCTTCTTTATCAGCCATAACGACTCGACAGACAGCTATCACTCGTAAACTGAACCGATAACAAGATACCGGTGTAGTTTCCTCAGGAGTGCAGGATGCTCTTTGTCTCGCGCCGGCGTGCACGTTCGCGCCAACTCGGACAGACACAGCAGAGCACGCGCCACCAATGAGCGGAGAGAAGAAGAGCGGCTTCTTCTGCAGAGGAGGCTGATCGCACACTGCAACCATTATACTGCCCTCTGTTGATATCACGCGACAAAATGAATATGATTGATTTTTTTTTCCACAGTATTTGTATAATGTAACAGTATGGAGACTTTAATGGTAATAACAAATGAGCAAAATTGATAATACAAAAAATACAATAGTGTCTGCTATAATTTCATTTTTTTTTTACAGTATGCATATTATTTAACAGTATTGATACTCGAATGAGAATAATAATCGAGAATAATGATACAATAATACAAAAAACTTAAGTGAAACAACCCATCAAATTACAGTAATTAAACCATTAAGGGGAAAACATTTTCAAAATCTTATTTGCCCTAAAACTGGCTTGATTATTTATGCAAATTAAATAATTTATTTTGATTTTTTTGGGATTTTTTTTTTTAATTTTCCCAGTTATTGAGGATTACTCAGAAACATATTTTTTTCTGTGAAAAAAAATAATTGTCTGTGAGTTGATTTTAGTTTTCTAATGCATGTGAAGTCTATAAAGTAAATTAATCAAATAATAATCACATTTATAATTCTTCTCTCCATGTTAAAGGGGTGGTTGATTATGATTTCACTTTTCTAACTTTAGTTAGTGTGTAATGTTGCTGTTTGAGCATAAACATCTGCAAAGTTACAAAGCTCAGTTCAAAGCAAAGCAATTTTCTTTTTTTAAAAATTGCTTTTTAAGGACTACAACAAACGGCTGGTAGGGACTACACAACATTCCTCCCAGGTTAGTGACATCACAAACCCTAAAATTTACATAAACCCCGCCCCCGGGAACGTTATCATGACAAAATATGCTAATCAATGACTTGAAGACAACTACACATATGCTACATAAATTCATAAACTTACCATTCAGAAAAGTTGTCTACATGTTGTCACTTCTTTAGTCTCTCCATCTTTGTTAGCCTAGAAATCTAGACGCACCCTAGCGGCAGCAAAATTTATTTTGCAGCCAGGGTAGTCTAGCAACTCTCCGTTGACTTTCGGAGCTGTAAAAACCTAAATCGGGTCAGGCCAATCACATCGTGTATAGAGTAGGCGGGGCGGGCTTAACATGATGACGACAGAGTTGCAACGGTTTCCTGCTACTTGAAAACAAAGAACTGCTGCTGCTGGCGAACAGTCTTTCAAATCGACTTTGGCCGCGACTCTGGAGGACTTGGAGTTAAGCTTTTCTTTGAGAAAAGAGCAAAGAACGGCACTTAAGTCAAAAAAGGAAGATGTGTTCGTAGTTTTGCCGGCCAGATTCAAAAGTTGAATCTATCAACTAACATAAGCTCCGTTGTTGGGAAAACGCTCTGGTTGGTTATAGCGCTGTCCTATTGCGTGCAGAGGGAATTTGAAAGACAGCCGTTTATCCCGCCCCTCGGATTGAGCCGTGTCAATGGTGAGTTGGCTTGCCAGGCTACATCTTTGACTCCAGTTTGAACATAAAAGGCTAAAAAAATAAAATAATTTTCAGTGCATGTCTGTGTGAGGTAAAATGACACAAGCTCTTGAAGCTCCACCCTCTGTGCCGGGAGCAGCAGCTCATTTGCATTTAAAGGGAAACACAAAAACGGCACGTTTTTGCTCATCCTCAAAAAGTGACATTTTTAACATGCTCTTTAAAAATATCTGTGGGGTATTTGAGCTAAAACTTCACATACACACTCTGGGGACATCAAAGACTTATTTTACATCTTGTGAAAAGGGCATTATGCCACCCTGCTGAAAACAAATTACTCAATATGTGAGTGAGACAGACAAAGAGAAGTCCTCGACATCATTAGCAGGATTAAGGGAAGTAATTAATGAAGTCCTAATCAATATGCAAGTTTGCAAAGACATTCATGTTTATTCATTTGGCAGATGTTTTTATCCAAAGTGACTTAAAAATGAGGAGATAAAGCGAAATCAGACAAATTAAAAGAGACAAATTCTTGAAACAGAGTACATATAAAACACAATTTTTATTCATAAAAAGATTCAAAGCAGTCCCATACGACACATACACGTTTCTTTTAAAACAAAAAACAAAAAAATCAATTGCAAGAAACTAATGTGCACAGTACCTGAACGGTATTAATACAAAATCCATATTAAAGTGTTTGTTATTAAAGGCTGTCTATATGTAGCTCCCTGCACTCTTTTCCTAGTGCTCAGAAGCCTTTCCCTGGATTGGGCAGTGTATGTGACTTTCTCTCTGAACACAAATGTAACGAACATAGAGTCTAAATACGCACTAAAAAGCTGGTCACAGACAGTGTAAAACCTATCAAATCTTCAGGATCCTCAAGATTATTAGTCTTCTTCCCCCTCTGACTCAGACTCTGTGGGCGAGAATTAAGAAATAATTTGATTGATTTACATTTCGTATGGCAGGGGTTATTTTTATCTAATATAATTCCTCACCTTCCTCCGCATTCTGAAGCCACTCCACAAATTTCTTCATTTGCTCCAGAAATATGCTTTTTCCTTTGGCAGCATGGGCATCTTTATACCATTTCAAAATGGCCTCCTCACTAAGGACATCAGCTATGGATTGAGAAACAGATGCCATATCTTATATTACATGCCAATAATATATAATTGAATCACTGATCAGGGTGGACATGGGTACCTTTATAGAAGAGCACCACTATTTTGGAGAAGGATTTCATGAAGTGGATGTTGTCATAGCAGTACTCCTGAATCTTGAGCAGTAAGACCAGCTCTGATTGGCCCTGAGTACTGAACACAGCCAGGAGAGGTGCATAGTGCTATAGGAAAAACAGTAATGAATATGGTAATATTATATTATCCCACAGCTCTCTCTATATATGAAGAGTTCAGATGCAAAAGCCTCTAAGTGCCATCTGAAATTTTCTTCTAGAAGGATCATTTTTATAAAGCTTGTATATTTAAGTTCAGTAATTTCACTTAAATGACAATTAATAGGTAATCTTCATTGCCATTTAAGTGAAATTATTAAACTTAAATATACAAGCTTGATAAAAAAGATAATTCTAGAAGAAAATTTCAGATGGCACTTAGAGGCTTTTGGACATATTATATCAAACTTTATCCGCATGCATGCAGTAAAGATAAGTAAGTAAAATGCATATATAATGTTTGTATATAAAAACAGTGGGTGTCATTCACGAACCGTGCGTACACATACATTTGTGAGTGAAATCTGCATACAAATGTTTTCACGAACAAATCATGATTCAATAAATCAACTTTCTTTCTAAAATTTAATCTCAGTTTACGAAAAATATGTATGAACAACTTAAACCATGTGTTCACATGGAGATAGTTTGCGTGTTTTAAGCAAATGATTAACTTTTGCCATGGTTGCTCATTTAAAACAAGGTTAAGAACAAATGCACATGCACATGTTGTGCTTTTTTGTAAGAAGCTCTCCTGTGCTTATAAATATGAATAATTCACAGTTATTAGTGAATGAGATCCATTGAATTTCAGACAAAGTGTCTTGAGTAGCTCTACACTACATCAAAAATAGAAATCTGTCAACTTAAGATGTATGCTATAACCCGCTGCAACAGACTCTTCCAGCGTAGACAGCTTCATTGATTATAACCTAAGCTATTAAGTGGTAAGCATTCAATAAAGTGCAGACATAGTGTAAGAATCAAGATGGAGTATAGCTACAAAAATCACTCGCATTTAAATGATCATTTAATTGCAATGTGTGTATAGATATGAGCATTACAAATAAGTGTGGCATTAGAAAGTCAGTGTTGATACTGTGCCTTCAGGTGTTTGAGGGCCTGCTCGGTGACCAGCTCCTCTTTCTTGTTCCATTCAACATCATTCATGAGGCAAGTCCACAGTAAGCCAATCACAGCCTGCTCCTGAAGATCATTCTTTTTCATTTCCTCTTTCACATACACCACCATCTGTACACAATTCACATCAGAACATTTTAAAGAGGATCTATTATACTTTTTAACATTTAAACATTTCTTTAGTGTGTAATGTTGCTGTCAAGCATGAAAAAGGTCTGCAAAGCCCTTGCTAACAATACTTATGGGAAACGCACCAGAGAGCAATACTGACAGACTGGAAAGAGAGGTGCTGCAACAATGTAAATTATGTGAAAAATAAGGTGTTTTATTGAACAGTAAAGCATGAAAACCTATTCTAGTAGACCCCAAAAACAAAATCAAGACTTTGTAAAAGAGCATAATGTGGCCTATTTAAGTTTTTGTCCGCCCCTTGATGTCCAATAAATTTCTAGGTCCTGAAGCCAATTCAGTTGAGAAGCTGACTGATCTATAATGTTTAATGTGTGTGAATGGGAGAAGCAGGATGCACCTCTCTGATGGGACACTGTTGAGACAGGCGCTCCTGCAGCTCTTTCTGAAGCTCCTTGCGTGTGCCCAGAGACTGTTGGACGCGCAGGAATTCTGACAGCTCTTTCAGTCCTGCGTCAGTGAAGTACTTTGAGAAGTGCTCCACATTCTGCTTATTGGCAGGGAAGAGTTCCTGGAGTCAGAGCAGATTACACCATTAGATTAATTACAGGAGGAACTAGGAGGAACCTTTAACCTACTAAGACTAAAAGGTGAAGTGTGTCATTACATACACACTCTGGGGACATCAAAGACTTATTTTACATCTTGTGAAAAGGGTATTATACCACCCCTTTAAATAAATACAGCCTTGCATAAAACACTTCTAACATTCAAAAAAAAAAATTACCATCCCAAAATTTTTTAAAGCTAGTGTGTGTGTGTGTTTACTACCTGTGATTGGATACCAAAACCTTTGCTTTACAGAAATCTGCATTTTGTTGTACTGTGCGCATCAAGGTCATGAGTGAGTTTAGAGGTGTTAAGGCACATGTCAGCCAGGTGATGAACATCTCCATGGAAACAATTTATTTGCATAATGGTTCATTATCTCCTCATCTGTTTCTCTCATCAGTTTTGATTCTGAATTCATTAACCTCTGAAAATTGTGAGCAGCAAGCATCATACCAGGAGTTTCTTATCCAGGTTGGCTTTTCTAAGGGCAGATGTCACAGCATTAGCGTCTTTCTCTGCTATCCAAGCTTTAAACATCTTCACTGCAAAAGAGGCTGATATTCCTACAAACCAGAGAGTGGGGGGAAAAAGTAGACTCCATAATACATTTTTTTAAATAGTCACATGAAGAATTATCTCCTTATGCAAATCAATTCTGAATTCTCTTTAAGAAGAAGACAAAACAAACCTTCTTTGACAAGGTTATCGCTGAAGAGGCTGGTGAGGATAGGTGGCGGCAGTGTGCCGTTGGCCAACAGGACGCCTGTTAGCATGGCTAGTTTGGTCTGCTCGGACTCAGTGAAGGCCTTCAGGAAGAGAAGCAGCTATGCAGGGATGAGAAATATGAATCAAAACATAATGTATATCAGCCTATTTTCAATACCACGAATATTAAACTACGTTGGCATCATGTTTGTTTGTCCTGCAGTGGTTTATTTTTCACATGCGAGACAACATCCTCCGCAGTAAAACACATTACTGATAATAGTTACCTTTTTGATTTCCTCTTCAAAGGTCTTCTCCAGATATTTGTACCTTCTGATAAGTTTATTAAACACCTGTATATAGACATAATCATCCATCAGTAATAGCAGTTTTTGAAGCATTCATTTAATACATTTCTGTATAATAATAATAATAATGATATTTAATAAAAAATGATAATTATTATAAAAATGTTTTATGTATGCATGTATTACTGTACAAATGAATATTTTATCTAAAACTATTATTGCAGTGGTATTTAATATAATATTGTATTTTTGATATTTTATATAATTTTTACATTATTATCAACAATAACAAATAAAAAAAAATATATATATATAATTTCTCATACATTTTTAAATTTGTTGTTGTAAATTTGTATATACATGCAAACATATATGTACATATATATATATTTTTTATATATATATATATTAAAAAATATATATATAAGATGCAAAAAGCCTCAGATGCAAAAGCCTCTAAGTGCCATCTGAAATTTTCAAGAATGATCATTTTTATCAAGCTCGTATATTTAAGTTCAGTAATTTCACTAAATGACAATTAATAGGTCATTTTCATTGCCATTAGTGAAATTACTGAACTTCAATATACAAGTTTGATGAAAATGATCATTCTAGAAAAAAAATGGCACTTAGAGGCTTTTGCATCTGAACTCTTCATATATTATATTATATTACATTAATATATATATATATATATATATATATATATATATATATATATATATATATATATATATATATATGTGTGTGACCCTGGATCACAAAACCAGTCTTATGTTGCACGGGTGTATTTGTGGCAATAGCCAACAAAACATTGTATGGGTCAAAATTATAGATTTTTTCTTTTATGCCAAAAATCATTAGGATATTAAGTAAAGATCATGTTCCATGAAGATATTTAGTAAATTTCCCACCTTAAATATATAAAACATTTATTTTTGTGAATGCATGCAGCACTATCGCCAATAGAAATGGACAACTTTAAAGGCGATTTTCTCAATATTTCGATTTTTCTGTACCCTCAGATTCCAGATTTTCAAATAGTAGTATCTCGGCCAAATACTGTCCTATCCTAACAAAACATCCATTAATGGAAAGATTATGTATTCAGCTTTCAGATGATGTATAAATCTCAGTTTAAAAAAAATTACCCATAAGACTGGTTTTGTGGTCCAGAGTCACATATACACATACATAAATACACAACATACATACATACATACACACACAACATTTACATAATAGCTATTTATATTTTTTGTTATTGTTGTATTGATGACAATTAAATCGCAAAATTTATTTTATAATTTTATATTATATTTTTGTTATTTAAAATATTATTATTATTAACAATTCAATTACAAATTATATTTATGTAAAATTATAATTGTATATAAATATTGTAAATTATTATGGTTAATATTATTATTATTATTATATACAATTTCTATACATAATTATATAACATATTATTCACATGATACAAATTATTATTAATGTTTTATTGTTTTATTATTGTTGTATTTGATATGTTGTATAATAATATTAATAATAATTATTATTATTATTATTATTATTATTATTATTATTATTATTATTATATTACATTAAATTAATCATTTATTTAAATTGTTTAACATCCCTACCCTACACTTATACCAAAATAAAATTTGATTCCTCATGAATGATATGATATTTCATGATACATGATATGATATTTCGTCCCTTCGCGGACGAAAACGCTGGAAACAAGAACACACTTTTAAGATCACAGTGGTAGATGATGGAGAGACTTTGTAATCCAAGGGATTATGATGAAATGACAGTATAAATGGTATACTGGTTCGACCAAGGGGATTTGGGGACTAAGTACATCTAATGCAATTTTGAAATAGGATTCCCCGCCTCCCTGCCACCTTGGTATCGGCTGCTCATTTTTCATATACAAAAATGGAAAAAAGCATCTCACTGAACACAGTAAAGAGGGGTGTTCACCTGAGCATAGCTGCGAACAGCAGTGTGGTTTTCCTCCGCCTTGAACACACAGTGCTCCGTCACCTTGGTCTTGTCCACATCGTCAATGCGCGTTCCCCCGGGAGCTGAGGCAGGGAAAGTGATGTTACAGGTTAATGCTGTAAATCCTTTGAGAACACAGTGTCATTGTTAACCCCTACTGAGAAAATGTCACTGCCTACTGCACACTTATAATTGAAAAGAATTGCTAGAATGCATGAATCATCCTGTATCATGTGCAACAATTGCAATGTTTACAGTTTTGTTCATTATGTATAATGTACATTATACTTTACAACTTTATTTATAAAGGGAGTGATGTAGTGTAGATTGAGTTCAGCATTAGAGTGGACAGAGTGGAAGCATTTCAAAATCATTTAATCAAATTAGGAAAGAAATTTCAATCAACATTGCTTCCACTCCAAAATAGAACATGGTTTTTCAATGTGCTCTGCACACAAAACAATGCGTCCTTTCTTGCGAATGCAATGTTCCCTGAAAAACGCAAAAGTATTAACCCGGACACCTGTGGATTAGACCATAAGGCATTGCACACAAAACAAAGGACGCAATGCCTTATGGTCTAATCCACAGGTGTCCGGGTTAAAACCACAAACTAGTTAACTTCAGATCCCCTTGAGAGATTTGCTACGGATTACAGTGTTGATCCGCTGATCCATTGATTGGTCAATGTATTTCTTCCCATTTAACCATATTAAAAAGTACACTAAACTGGCTCTTGTCTGGAGCAACAAACGAGACTGGTAGAAAGAATATATATATTTCAGTGCTTTTGCAAGCCAATACAAAGTTTCTTTGGAGAAGGCAAAAATTTTGCGAGCGAACGCAAAGGAATTGAAATATAATTTTTCAGATCACCAGTTCTATTTGCAAAAGCACTGCGTTCCCTCAAGAAACTTCGCAAATGTGAGAAGTGTCTCAGGGTAAGGCAAAGTTTTGAAAAATAAATATAGTTTTTATGTGTCCCTTTAGGAGTTCTGTTCTTAGGCAGAAGGGATAAATATTCAAAATATTTTTTAAATCAAATCAAAGTACAAAATTTAGTTTTTTGCTTTTTTCTCCTGTTATTATTTTATATGAAGGCATAATATCACCAAATTACTATGCAAGAACATTTTCAAAAGAGCATATTTTACTTGCATAACGAGACATTTTTGAGTGGACTGGACATCCAAAAAAAAAAAAAAACAATAATAATTTTGTTGGGAATTATTTTCATTTATCAGGAATTGACTGGATTATGTTCAAATGTCTTTAGGACATGTTTAAGAAAAAAAGTGGACTTAATGGCATTAACCATATAGGAAATTAATGAATTAATTAATAAATGATGTGCACAAATGACCTGTTGTTCATGATTACACCAGCATTAAGAAAGTAAAAAGTAAATTTTCATGTCAACTTGAAAGTAGTACAAATATCACACATGCATAAATACATCCCACTCTATTTTCACAGAGTTCAGGGAAATCAGTCTTTGTTAAGGACTTATAAGGGCAAAGGTGACGTGTAACAGGAAGTCTAGTGATACGTAACAGAGGATTTGGCCTTAATCTCTAATTTAACAGAGTTAAAGGCAGCCTTCTGTTCATCAGAGCTCTATACCGTAGATGGAGTAATCTGACTTCTGACTGGATGCTTGACCAGGATGCTCTCCATCCTCTCCCGTGTGCCCTCATTGCTCTGTAGGCTTTATATAGAGCCAAAGTAAACCTTTTAGCTGTAATTGGGTTGACAGAGACAGTCCCTTCCTGGAGAAAGTCCATGTCCATGTCAGTGCCTGAAACTGATCAAATTCTATACGGACAGAACAGAATGTATGTAGTGTTTGAGAGGAAGAATGTAAACTCACTGAATTGAAGCTCTTCTCGCACAGAGGATTCCCCTGTATAGCAGGGTTATTAAAGTTACCCGAAACTAGCACTAAAACCATCAAATGAAAAAATAATGTTGCTATAAATAAACATTTAACTGAAATAAAATTGTTTTTCTTATAAGAAATATTTTAGTGTTTATTGACCTTGGATGCACATAAACCTATTGAAGGAGACCTCCAAAATTAAGAACCTGTAAAACGGCATAATAGGGGCACTTTAAAGTTAAATTGCCATAATGTAATTACATGCTGTGTGAACTGCCAGCATATGTGCTTCACAAACCCTTTACATGCATACAATTATAACACATTCAACCTCGAAAAAAATCCTATAACATGCCTTCATGCTGTTCTCTACACTGGCTTCCCATATCTGCTCGAACCAAACTCAACACTCTGCTTCTGTCCCACAGAGAAGCCGCCCACTCACTATCTCAGCCTGCTTATGTGCAAAAGATCTGAAGATTTCCAACCGGCTGTGACAGCTCCTAGGAGACAACTAAGACAGGGTAAAATCCTGTTGTGTATTCCCTCCCTGCTGTCCTCATCTTTAACCATCAATGGGATTTGTACGTTGATGGGCTGGAGGTACTTCATTATAAACACTTTGATCCAAAGATGTGTTGCGAGTGAGCTAATGACCTCTTATTCTGTTAATCTGCTGTGTCTTTGTATGAGCTAACAGCACAAAGGATGGCTCAGTCAGACCTATTCTCTAGAAGTAAACACCAAGCAATTTTCTGTCCTTTACGATTGTTGATTGATTGTCAGATTGTACAATATGACACCAGTCACATCTTGGGTAAAAGGCAAGGCATCAATGGTCTTTTATGCCAAACTGTAATTTATACGTGATGCAAAAGCTATGTCAGTGAGTGATTCATGTCGAAAAATTTCGCAAAATGCAAATGTACATGCAAAATTGCATACACAATAAAAAAACTAAAACAAAATGGGATGATGGGTCCGACAACAATGTGTATATGGGACGACAACAACAGGCTAACATGTTCTCAGGATCTGAATGCTGAGTAATGAGTAGGGCTGTCGCTTTTGTGAAAAAAATCCTGGGGTGCGTTTCCCGAAAGCATCGTTGGCCAACTATGGTCGCAAGTTCATCGCAATGTCCATTGAACTCTATTGGTAACAACGGAACTTGCGACCATAGTTGGCCAACGATGCTTTCGGGAAACGCACCCCTGTTCGATTTTTTAGACATAAGTGCTCATTGAATCGATTGCAAAATCGATTTTCCATGTCTAAAGACGTTTCCATTTTAAAACGCCAAATATGGGCAAATCCACGGACAACTATCAGGCTTTAGGACGAACGTAAAGAGGGCGCTTGAGACGTACACAAGTCAGCAAATATATAAGTTTCGTGCACAATGACAAACAGGAGTGCAACATTCTCAAAAAACAATAAGCAGAGTGGACTGCCATAACATAAATGAAAAACATTACTGCAGTCTTCAACATGGCTGTGTTTACGCGTGTTTGTCAGAGCCTGCAGTTGCTATGTGACGAGCGTTCGCTGCGGGCGTATAGTGATTCGTGACGAGCTGGACGCGCTCCGAGAAAAGACCGATTAGATAAAGATAAAATCGATTCCCTATTTTCGTTTTCGAAACTTGCGTTGGTTGGTCCGATCGATTGTGCAATCGATTTTCGAACGTAAAGTGACAGCCCTAGAAATGAGCTTCCAAATCAGAGACTTGGTGTAACAGGTGTAATTCGATTTTTACGTTTATTGGCCATACTTTGAAGTACACTGTAGAATACTGGAAGAAAAATTAATAATAAAAAAAAAAATCCTAAAGCTCAATATGATGCTTTTAAAATGGATCCTATATTTCAGTATAAAGAGCCTTTTTGTTGAGTTTAAAGTTCAGATTTTTTTTCCTTATTGCAGTGGTGTAGTGCTCAAGACCAGACAAGTCTGAGTCCAAGACCTTGTTTTTTGTTTTTTTTGACTAGTTAAGTCTAGCTCATTCAAGTCAGAGTCCAAATGCTCCTAAAAAATTTGGTCTTGCCTGATCTCAAGTACTACAACATTGCCATATTGTGATGCATCCGAGTGAAACGGAGTATAAAAAAAAAAATAATAATAATAATAATAATAATGTAGAGCTGGGGACTTGCGTTTCACCTTAAGATCGAGTTATGCCATTTTGATCACATCTTATTTTTAATTAAATATACGCAAAGAAGAGTTGTTCACAATAAGATCAATACCGCATTTAGGTGAACACATAGTGTAAATTTTCATTTCATGCCAACTTTAAATACTCATAAGCGCATAAGCTGGACCAGCCTGAAAAACCAAAACGTTCTTTAGCATTTGAACTAAAGAAACAAAAAAATACAATACCATTACTGTTACATTTTATTGCCAGTTTGAAATATCATTGAAACGTAATCATGGCAGTTTAGGAGATTATTAAATGCATCTCTGTATGAAGATGGTATACTTAAAATCATCTGTAATGGGTAATCACCAAAGTCATGACTCAAATTGGATCTACAAAACAATAACTATGCAATATTAAAGTCAGCACGAAACAGAACTGATAAGTGATAATTGAAGTGATAACTGAAAAGTGATTGTTTTTTCTTCCCTATTGTAACGGATAGCTGAGTGAAACGGCTTCTCAAAGAAGAAAAAAAATGTAGGGCGGGGCTTGAATTTGATTGGATCGTTAGATGGTTGTGGTTTGCTATTACTGTGATGTCATGTGAATGATAAGCTTTTGGACCTTCTCACCAAGCATGCTCCCAGCGATGAGGATGTCAAACAGGGTGTCGGCATAGCGACGGTAGTCTAGTCTCGACCCATTGACATCCAGAAACTTGGCTACAGCATCAAGATCACCACCTGCTTCGTTGAGGCCTTGAACAATTGTGTCTCGGAAAACCGTAGGCTCAAACTTCTCCTTTTCATCTGGAAGAGAGAAAACACAAGAAAGCCAGGGTTACCACAGCAGAGATTCAGGATACACAGTAGCTACCTATAGATATAGAATATAATAATGTAATTGATTTTGAGTTGATCCTTCATTTGTATTCATCTGTAAAGAACACTTGAAAACAAAGCAGGGGGTCACACACAAAAATATGCAAGCCGCACTTATACCTTAACTTATGTAAATGAGTTCCCTTGCCTCGCTGCTGGCTAGGGATTCTGATTATAGCACACGCTAAAGAACATGTTGAGTGTCTTCCTGTGAGATCTCACATTTGAAGAGCCAGTCACACCTACAACGCAAGCCAGTGAAGCATAACACTAATGCCCTGTTGAAAACGCCCTCACATTTGTCAGTCAAAAGCTATTAAGTAACGTTCCTAAGCTGTCCACAATTTCTAACAGTGTTCACCTTTCACTCAAATAATACACCTACACAGAAGATTCAGTTTAGAATTGTAAAGCAAATACTGTACAATTTCTTTCTATGTTAAATAATTAAGTGTGAATTAAATTTTTAATTTAAGATCTAAAACTTGACCAATTTTGTTTAACCATACACTACCATTCAAAAGTTTAGGGTCAGTCAGATTTTTTTTTTTAACCTAATACTTCTATTCAGCATGGATGCATTGTAATTATCAAAAGTGGCAGTAAGGAAATTTACAATGTTACAAACTATTTATATTTCAAAATAATGTTTTTTTTTTTTTAACATTTATTTTTTAATGTTGTTAATTAAAAAAAAAAAACAGGAATCACATAAACTGTAGAATTATTTCATATTATTTCACAATATTACTATTTGTACTGTATTTTATCAAATAAATGCAGCCTTGGTGATCATAAAAAAAATCTTACCAACCCCAAACTTTTAAACAGTAATGCATGTTGTTTAAAATGTCTGAAACAGAACCAATTTGTAGTTATTGTATTTATTTAGCCTTTTTGCCACGATAATAACAAATTATCAGTACACCACAATAAAAAAGACGATAATAATAATAATAAGAATAATAATATTAAGAATAATAATATCATTCCTATGATTTTGTGACTGGAGGCCCAGAAATGAGACATTTTAAACAGAGAGGATAAGATGTTCTGCAAACAATGCAACAGGCGATTTGTTAACTTCTGTGATTCTGTGAGACTGCAGCACTAAAATTAGGGTGTGTTCACACTTATAGTTCTGTTCACTTGGTGCGGACCAAAGCGTTCAGATTGGCATTTTTAACACCGAACCTAAAGGCATAGGGATATGTTCACAACCTGATTGGTCGGCTTTAATGATGTATTGCCTATTTTGATACGAAACTTACCGAACATCCAAAACAATGCTGTGTTCTAGGATAAATACACTCGTCGTATGTGCGAAGCTTACATATGATGGTATTTTGACCAGCTGAGAACTCATGAAGAGCTTATAAAATGTGTGAAGGAGTCAAAACAGCGGCAGGAATCCCTCGGTCTCACACAAATGAAGATGAGATGCGGTTCTGATGCATGTAATGAACTGTGATGGCAACATCAAGACTAAGAAAAAACAGGTATGACCAGCTTTTCAGGGGTCTCAGACAGTCCACTTGTTTGGTGCGCACCAGGGTTCGGATGCCAGCGTTCATACTTATTCAAATGAACCGAACTAACAGAGCAATGGTTTTCGTTTTATTCGAACCAAACATGGCAGTGTGAACACAGAGGACTCAAGTGTGAAAATACCCTAAAATAGCAAAATGAGTCATGACAGGATCTGCATTATTCTCAGTACTATTGTATGAGACACAGTAGAACACAAACAAGCTATTAATGGAACATGAACTGAGACCCTACATTGCTGAGTGAGCGTCTGCAACACGTGTGCTCATTTCTACAGGGCCTCCTTCCCTTCCCTTTACCTCAGTACAGATAAAATGTTGTCTGGATAATTCTGGTTTGCGTGGCTACGCAGACGCAACAAAAAAAAATCTGTATTATAAATGTTTAAGGCCAGACAAGTAGTTTATTGAGGGTTGATTTGTAAAGGAATACATGCCTGCGCACTGTATATATTCAAATGCGCATACCTTTGGACTGAACATATAGTGCGCATGTGCGCAACGACGTCTGCGTTTTCGCGGGTTTGCGTTTTTGAGGTTAGCGCAGAGATAACGGATAATCGTTTGCACCTTCGAACCTATTTCAGGGAGTGCGTCCTCGAGACACCAGGCACTGTTTTGTGCGGATGGGTGGCCAGAGCGCGTTAAGGGTTTTCCTGTTAGAACGGTGTTGTGTTAGCGGCCCCTAACTTAATAACTAATGATCTTCGCTTTATCCTAGAGCTGTTTTAAAGCCTAAACAATCGGTTAAAGTAATTTCCTATTATCACTGTAAAGCTGCTTTGAAACAATCCATATTGTTAAAAGCGCTATATAAATGAAGGTGACTTGACTACAGTGTGTGTGTGTTTCTGTATGTGTACGAATATTAAAAACAATCATTGTACACTTGCCCCACAGACTTTCATTGTAAGCGCATATCTGTCAACATGTATTTCCTTTGATATTATAAATTAAAATGATTTTCTGTGGTAATCAACATCATGCCACATGCATTTGACCTGGAATTTTAAAATAATGTGAAATATTGGGATAAAAAGTGACTCACCCCTTTTCCGGGTCTTAAACCGCTGGCCTGTAAGCACTGGCTTCTGTTGCTTACCGGTATTCATAAAAGTCCTTCACAAACAAGAAGACAAAATACATTCAAATCAGCAACAAAAACATAGATGACCCATTTTGTGTGCTATGATAGATCCATTATTGAAAAAGCCAGATGCCCCACAAAACAAAACAATGAAACAACTCCTGACGCATCTTCCTACACTACACCCTCCCATCATCACACACCTTGTTTATATAGTGCACTGTACTAGGTGGAAAAAAGCTAGCGATCCAAAGCCTCTCCAGTGCGCAGCGAGTGCTCCAGCAGAAAGCAAGTGAACCAGCAACAAGCCTTTCGCTGCCCTGTTCTAAATATAGAGGGGCTCATCCCCGACAGTGTAAACTTCAGTCACCCAAGCCTGGGACACGTGTCGTATTACAACAAGGACATGTCTGATCACCGCTTACAGCCCTGTGTTTGTGTGTGTACACAAGCAAACTCGCAAAGTATACACATGTGCAAACATATACACAAACAAAAATCATCATTTTCCATTAGCTGACTCAACAACCTATTGACTCTCAAACTATGCAGATCTACAAAACAATGTGGGGTAAATAAAGACGCGTGTTTTTAGCTCTGAATTACCAGTGCATTACCAGCTAATTTTTTTTCATAAATAATAATAATTCCTTGATGTTATCATCCAGTTATGACATTTTAATTCAACATATGAAACATTTGTCTAAATAAACCATATGCATGGATGAATTGTTCACAACAAGATCTATCTCCTGCATTTTTTTTTTTTGTGATGTATTGAACATTGTTATTGCAAATTCTGCTGATATGAATATTTCACCATGGTATAGTTGTCACCAAGGTAGTGAAGGTACCACGGTCTGAATTGCGAGAATGATTTGTGATGGTCTTAGAAACATTAGTTACACTGGATATAATATATAATATAAAACTGATTTATAATAACCTAATTAATATTGGTTAAATACATCCTATTGTAAACATATTAAGAGTAATAAAGTTTCATTTTGATATTCTGTTTTTTTTTTTTTTAAAAATCTTTAAATAAACTACCATTCAAAAGTTTGGGGTAAGTACTAATTTTTTGGAAGAAATTAATACTTATTCAGCAAGGATGCATTCAATTGATTACAGGTGTCAGTTAAGACTAACTACAAATGTTACATTATTTTTAAAATAAATGCGGTTAATTTGAACTTTCTATTCATCAAAAAATCCTGAGTTAAAATGCATCACGTTTCCACAAAAATATTAAGCAGCACAACTGTTTTCAACATTGATAAGATATGTTTCTTGAGCACCAAATCAGCATGTTAAATAAATATAAAAATAAATGCAGCCTTTACCGACCCTAAACTTTTGAATGGTAGTGTAAATGTATTACCGCCTTACACATTTAAAAGTTCTAAAAAACAAGTAATAAAAACTCGGTGAGTGTTTTAGCGCAATTTTCTCACCTCATGGGATCACAACACTAAGAGATAGTAAATCTTTTCCTGGATTTTTTTTGTGCGATCCCGAGATTAGACCTTCCTTAACATAATGCCGAAAACCCGAAGTCTCTAGGTGGTCTGGTTGAGGAGTAGATAGAAGTGCAAGATTGGTGCGCACAGACGCACAGAACAGGAATCATGAGTTAACAAGCGCAATTTCCGGGGGAAAATTGCGCTAAAAATACAAATTAAAAACATCTAGAGGTAAGTTTTCCCAACAAAGTTAATGCTTCGGAACCAAATGTGTATTTTATAATCAAACATTTCAATAATATATTTTGTAGATATGAAAGGTTGTGCCAAATTAAACAGAAATAAATGTTTCTCTCATTATACTACATAAAGAATACTCTTGATTTGTCCTCAAAGCTGCAGCTGCATGAACTCACAGTGATTTTTCATTGAAATCAGAACAATCGTTTTTAATCAGCATTGTGCACCATGGCTCATTGTTTTTCTAACATTGAGTCCATTCACGAAGCACTGAACAATATGTACTCATCAAGTGCAAGTCCCGTGTGATTTATAAATGATATCAACAACCACGCTCACCAGGGATGAGCCCACAAAGGGGATGATTTAGCTGATTGTCACCCACCCAAACTTAATCCATTACAACAGACAACGCAGTAAACTGCACCTAGATCAGCTCAAGAAACTCCTCCCTGGACCAGTTAGTACTGGTGTCAATAAAAAAAACTAGAAACACAGTGAGAAACTCTGGAGAGGAAGAGTCTGAGTCAGAGTCTGGTCTTTGATGTTTTCTGTTATTTCACTAGCTTTCTATATAATAAGTGACATTTCCTATAAAACAAATTAAAGTAGGGACAAATATCACATTGCACCTGGCGACCATGAAAAGATGTTCATGCAGACTTGTGTGTTGACATATAGCTGAATGTTTATGTTCCATTCCACGACACACACTCTTTAGTTAGTGTCGCCGGTCCCAATTTATAAGTACTCCAGTGCCAAGAATAACACAGGCTATGACATTCCTGGAAGAGAATGCAACCTGGTTTCAAAGTCGGAATGAGGTGCTAGGACAAAGCACAGGACCGAAGCTTTGATAGGATATAAATATTATACACTGTAAATATTACTATAAATATTGCAAAATACCAATCAGACCATGAATTGTTTCATGGGCATTCATATATATATATATATATATATATATATATATATATATATGGACAACTGAGATCAACAATTAGAATAAAGTATTCCATAAAGTTGTGTTATATAAGCAGTGTTGTAGAGTAACTAGTTACATGTAAAGGCGTCATGTAATTTAATTATAAAATAAATGTAACTGGAATCCGTTAATTAAATAACAATTGCTTATGAAAATGTTTACGATTACAAAGGGGGTTACTTCTGATTATTTTCTGTAAAAAGCTAGGATATGTTGAATGATATTAATTTGTTGCTTTGCCATTTAAAGGCCATATAGCAATGCTATTCTGATGCTTTTGATTGGTTCTCTTGTTTAAATTTGCAGCGCACCATGTCTGCCAAGGACACATGCTTATTCAATAACTGTTTTATTTCCTATTTGGGCTTATGTGTATGCTTTATTTTTTGCTATGCTTTATGTGTATGCTTTATCAGAGTAACTGTTTATTCCAAGGCATTGTTAGATGCCGGTGTTTCCTGTCATTGCTATGCAAAGATTTTTTTTTTAAAAAAAAACAGTATCATAGCTATTAAACAATTTCTTGCTGTGATTTTAAATCTGTATATAACCTCAGAATGATCACAAAGTAAAAAGAGTTGCTAAAGTCTGATTGTGTGGTGGCTGTGCTTTAAAATGTACTTGTTATAATCTAAATTCAAGTGATGAAGGATCTTGAAAGTCTGACAGTAATCAGTGTTGAGTACTACTGTAATTAACTGTGCCTGGTTTAAATGCTTGAAAATGATTAACAAGTTGAAAACATTCATTAGAAATTTAGAAAAGTAATCAAATGTAATCAGTTAACTTACATTACTTTAATAAAGTAATTGAAATAGTTGCACTACTTATTTAACTTACTAAATTACATTTTAAATAGGGTAACTTGTAATCTGTAACCCATTACATTTCCAAAGTAACCTTCCCAACACTGTACATAGGCTATAATTACTTTATTATAATTATTATAAAGTGGGTAACCCCTTCAAAATATAGATCACTGTCTGAGACGGAGACAGTGGCAGAAATCATTTTTAGACACGTTTGATGCACTGAAATGACAGAAGAGTTTTGTTGTGCGCTCGTGTCAAGCACAATATAATTAGGTCAAGCTGTCGACTTCTGATTTAATGCACTTGTTTCACTGCTGGTACATGCATCACATACAGTTCTATAGATTTACCATTACTCAGGCAAGTGCTTTAGAAACCAAAGCTCAGAAGCTTGCTGCTCAGACGAAGAGGTCGGGAGAATCTAGGCACGAATCAGACTTGTTCTTATATTTTGGCTAATTGTAACATGTTGCATTTTGACTATCCATCATGTGATTGCACTTACCTGTCTGTGATTCTGCCTGGTGTGGTGATGATGATGTCGAGTCGAGCACAGCTTCACGCAGTATCTCACGCGATAGTTTGAGCAAGCAAGTTAAGTACAGATGGACTGATCTACTCCTGACAGGGGTAGATTGTACGACATAAAGTACTAATGCAATTAGCGATAAAAAATATTTTGAATAAAAAAGTAACAACATTTATTTTCAATATATATTCGAATGATATTGATGTTTATATGCTAAAATATTCATTATGACTCGTTCACATCGTGTCACTCGGATATCCATCCCCCCTCCTTTTAATCTCCATCGTGGTATGATCCGAGGATTTTTTTCTCTTTTTTTTACATTTGAGTATAATATTATAAAGTCTGTGTTCAAAAGAAGATTTTTTTCACATCGATATACTATTTAACCCCTAAAATTAATAATAACCGGCTGGTGTCAGTATGTCGAGTGTGACCACTGCAAAGAAAGGTGATTTGACATCTGAAGAGAGAGTGATGTTACAGGTGGCTGCTGCAGGTACTGGACATTTTTAGTTTTCTTCTGTTTTTGTTGTTTTTACATTCAGTGCATCTTAATGCTCTAAAATCTCTGAACAAACTTTCTATAAAACTTTATACAGGTTATTAATTTAATTTTTTAATTGGTTGGGTGTTTGCTTATTTATTTGTTCAGCAGAACTGTTCAAAACACTGATAATAAAAAAAGTCTCTTGAGCTCCAAATCAGCCGATTAGAATGATTTATGAATTACTCTAATATATATATACATATATGTGTGTGTGTGTGTGTGTGTGTGTGTGTGTGTGTGTGTGTGTGTGTGTGTGTGTGTGTGTGTGTGTGTGTGTGTGTGTGTACTGTACACATTGAAATACTATTTCACATTATTAATGTTTTGCTGTATTATTTGATCAAATAAATGCAGCCTTGGTGAGCATAAGTGACTTATTTCAAGACAACTTACCGACCACAAACTTGAACAGTAGTGTACTTGTTTCATACTAAACACACTTTGATATTGTAGAGAGAATGGTGAAATATTTGTTCACATAATCCACTTTATCTATAAACTAACAAGGGTTGCGTTTCCCAAAAGCCATCAAAAGTTGATCGTAGAACAATTGCCACCAGTGGTCTCTATGATCAGCTTATAGGCTTGCCATGCTAATGGTAAACGCAGCCCAGTGCAGTTAAACTTTCTGCTGGTCTTTGAGCTGTATTTTACTGAATCCTAGCATAATTAGAAAAGCGTAGATAATAAAACTGTTTAAAATACCCTCAATATACTATGTCTTTATAGACAGTAATTACAGTTGGGTATGCAGACTGTCTAAGGGAATAAAATGGTGTATCATCATGAGTTGTCCATGATACCTAATGTTTAGTTTTTAAACTCTAGACTGTGTTCTCTCAAAAGGTGATGTGCAAGAGGCCACCCAGCTGCTCAGCAATCCAAATGTGCGTGTTAACTGTCTGGATGAGGTAAGAACATAAAGATGACAAATATGGGTAGTAATTTACAGGCCAGTTATAGCTCATTGGGATTCAACAACTGTAACACAACAAAACATAAAATCAGACATAGGGTTGTTTGCCAAACACAACCCATACTTAATGTCACTTAATGTTTATGTTATTTTACTGTAGCCTTATTACTTAAACACAGTCCTTACACTGTAAATAGTGGTATTATGTAGTTGTTTTCTGATGATCAGCCCTTATATAAACAAGTGCAGTGGCTGATGGGCTGGTGAGGTGACGGCATATGTTCCGCACTGTAATTCAGGCATATGGCAGAGACTCTTGAGTGGCGGATATGTTACTTAAGGAGGTAAGAAGGTACTTAAAGAGGTGTGATAATGGATACATGCCACTTGATGTAACCTACAGACAACTTGAGGTCTTTTTGGGGGCCAGAATGGTTAGAAACAGCAGCTGATAAGTGTATCCCACCTGTCAAAATCAGATGTGCTGCTTGTTCACTGTGCCACCAACGCAGACTTTCAACTTCATCCAAGATTATGACTCACCCTGCTCATGTCACTCTCAACAAGTTCCAGTGTTTTGACAGAATCACCATACTGAAGACACATTTCCTGGATTTTCACAATTTGTGAAAGGGTTGAACAAGGCTAAATGCCATTTGCTTTTGAGTCATGCAGATGAATAGATTGGCAAGATACATTTATAAAGTCTTTTCCCTCATGTCGTTTCAGTATGGCATGACCCCTCTCATGCACGTGGCCTATAAGGGCAAAGCAGACATGTGCAGACTGCTGATGCAGCACGGAGCTGATGTCAACTGTAATGAGCATGAGTATGGTTATACTGCCCTCATGTTCGCTGGCCTCTCAGGTAAACTTGCTCTCATCTAGCTAGTAATGTTAACAAGTTTAATTTTATCTAACATTTATTTAACCAACAAGGTAATTTAATGAATTTTTATGGAAGTCCTTGCATTAGGTTGCACAGATAGCTGTCATTAATAAACCTCAGAATTAAGAAATGCGAATAAGCATTAGATCAATGTCACAGTTTCTATATATGATAAGCTAAGAAATGCAGTTTAAAAAAATAAAAGACTTTGCAAAGAATGACAGAACACACAGGGCTTATTTAGGCAGAGTTAAGTATGTAATGAGACACAGCTGAATGTAATCAAGCATAATGAGTCCAGACAGTGGGTTATGGGAAATATGTACACATACATACACACATGTATGGGGGTAACACGTTACAAGTGAGTTATGTATCCAGATTATTTTTTTCAAGTAATAAGTAACGCATTCATTTTAAATTTACAACAAAATATCTGTTTTTTTTTTTTTCAAATAGGTAAGTTATTTTGTTTTTCCATTTATATTGACTGACACTTCTCCTGTCCCCATATTGGCACTGTGTAGACATGATGGTTAGTATTGTATCCAATTGAACCATACAAATAAGCAACAATGACTTTGGATAAACATCTAATTGTGTTTCTATTTTTGTTTTTAGTGCTGAAGTAAGAGTACTGAACTGCTGTAACATGTTATTTTCCATAATAAGTGGAGGTGTGTGAGTGTGTGTGTACAGTATACCACATTTATACAGTATACACACACACACACACACACACACACACACACACACACACACACACAAACATTATATATATATATATATATATCATATCATGTATCATAATCCTTCAGAAACAAGGATCCGTTAAAAAACTCTTCTTCTTATTATCAGTGTTGAGAACAGTAATGCTGTTTAGTATTTTTTTGTGGAAACCGTGATACTTTTTTAAGGATCCTTTGAATAGAAAGCTCAAAAGAACAGCATTTATTTGAAATGAAAATCTTTTAGAAAAATATAAATATATTTATTGTCAATTATTTTAAAAAAATATTTTATTGTCTTTTAATGCATCCTTAGTGAATAAAATATTATTTTCTTTCAAAAAAATCTTACTGACCCCAAACTTTTGAATGGTGGTCTATACAGTGTAAAATTTACTGAATTTCCCCAGCTCATCTGAAATAATCCTACAGGTAATGCTGAAATTACAGAGATGATATTAGATGCTGGAGCAGAGACAGATCTGGTCAACTCAGTGGGACGGACTGCTGCTCAGATGGCCGCCTTTGTGGGTGAGAGATTCATATACATATGCATGCATACTTATTAATGAATAATCACTTGAAAACCGAAATTCTTTCTTTTCCACCCTGTGCAGGTCAGCACAACTGTGTGACAGTGATCCGCAATTTCTTTTCTCGTGCGAGGTTGGAATACTACACCAGACCCCAGGGCTTAGAGAGAGAACCTAAACTACCTCCCAAACTAGCAGGTCCCCTATACAAAATCATCATGACTACTAACCTCAATCCTGTCAAGGTAGGAAGTGCCAAATGTGTTTATATAACTCAGATTTCAAGCATCAGTAAACCGCCACGCTCACACAAGCTGAACAATGTTAGTGGAGCACAGCAATCTATGCTTTTATAACACTGACCCATAAGAATACCATACAAGGTCACATGACTGAGGGAAGCATCAGTTTGCACTAACCAACACCCCTCCTGCTTTTATTCCATCTAAATATATCCTTGTGATATTACAGAGCAACAACAGGCCATTTTAAAACAGGCTTGGAATTCTACATATCTCTTATCCCTGATCAACCTAAATCTTCATTGCATATTTTATAAAAAAAAAAAAAAAAAAAAAAAATGAATTTTGACTGAAAATGACTGAAATGCAAAAATAATCACAGGTGAGTTTATAGTTTTTTATTTTTTTTTGTGGGCTAAACTGTTGATCATTGTCCATTCCTTTGGCTCAAAATACATTAAATGATTGCATCTATCAATTATTTTCTCACTCAGACACAACCATCATCAGAACTCTATATACCTAAAGGCCAATTTGCACGTTTACATGTTCTTTTCAAAACGGATAAAGTTCAAAACCCTACATAATATAAAACTGAATAAAACAGAAATTTGCTACATTTTAATTGTTATACCATATTGAAATATATATTAAATTTAATCAATTAATGAAATACTATCAAAACAGTTAGGTAGATCTAAACAACAGGTGTAAACCTTTAAGTTTCATTACCATACAAAAGGGGATAACTGCAATAAGTTAGTACTGAAATATAGAATGGACCCTGTAGCATCCCTGCTGAAAAATTCAGCATAATGCAGTATAATGCAGTATAAATTCCATGTTGGTCCAGGCTGGTTTATGCAGGTTAGAGCTGGTACAGTTCTGGTCTAGCTGGTGGACCAGCATAGTCATGCTGTTTTCAAGCAAAATTGAGCTAGTGTTGCTGGTCCACAGGCACTCCCGCTTCCCATGCTAGGGACCAGCAAACTAGCATCCCATGCTGGTCCCAGTATGCAAAACATACTTTGCATACCTACCTGTTAGTGTTTTTTAGGTCATTATTTTATGATTTGTGTTTGTTGGGTGATAACCTTTGCTAGTGTTATGGAAGAATAAGTTGATTTGAGACAAGTATGAGTGGTTTTGGTAGTTAACTGCTGTGCCAAGTTGAAAGTTGGTCAGGAGAATTGTGTTTTGATGAGTTTTGATAAGGTGACCTAAGTATTGAGGGTCCTAGTGATTGTAAAAACTGTAATGGGCGCAGAGAGTAGTTTAAAACACAGGTGGTCTAGTATAGACTTACGTGTAGGCTTAGATCTTGGATGGCATCTGTATGTGCGCTATCTCAGCTGTCTCCCATCCAGTGATTTCTGATGAGTAAGGTGTCTCAGCGCCACACTCAGCAGGGATCAGTTAACAGAATCATGTAGCGTGAGAACATGTTTCCTCCATGAAACCTGCTTTGTAAGTAAGGCTAGTGTCTCTCTGCTATATTCACTTCCCATATTTTGGGGCACATTTTTCCATCATGCGTTTTCAGATGGTGATGCTGGTGAAGGAGAACCCCTTATTGGTGGACGTGGTTGCACTGGAGAAGTGCTACCGTGTGATGGATCTGCTCTGCGAGCAGTGCGTGAAACAGCAGGACATGAATGAGGTTCTGGCCATGAAAATGCACTACATCAGCTGCGTTCTGCAGAAGTGTCTGGCCTTCCTGCAGGAATGTGACGACAAACTGGGCGCCCTTTTGAAGAGGTGACATCGTCATTATGGTCCTTGCATCTTAGATGGTCTTGCAAATGGAGTCACAAAATGATATACTTTTCTTCTGTTCAAGACTTCTGAAAGGAAGAGATGGTGATGGCTTCCCTCAGTACCAGGATAAATTCATCCGTGATTGTATCCGGAAGTTTCCCTATTGTGAAGCAACCCTGCTGCAACAGCTGGCCCAAAGCACAGCACCTGGGGAAATTGTCAGAACACTTTTCCATAAAAATATTAAGCAGTACAACTGTTTTCAACATTGATAATAATCAGAAACATTTCTTAAGTAGCAAATCATCATGTGACACTGAAGACTATAGTAATGGCTGCTGAAAATTCAGCTTTACCATCACAGGAATAAATTACATTTTAAAATATACAGTATTCAAATAAAAAAAAAACTGTTATTTTAATTTTAATTTTTAATTTTAATATTTTACAATATTACTGTTTTTGCTGTTTTTTTTTATCAGATAAATGCAGCTTTGGTGAGACTTCTTTCAAAACATTTTTAAAATCTTACTGACCCCAAACTTTTGAACAGTAGTGTACACATAACTTGCTGGCTGATGCCAAATTATACAAATGTGTCAACATTATGATTCTCCTCACTCTTGTTTCCAGGGGAACGACCCCACAGCCTTCTCAGTTCTGACCCAGGCATTAACAGGCCAGATGGTGCTTATGGACACAGAGTACTGTGCTACATGTGGAGACGGGGGTGCCGACATGAAGTGCTCCTGTAAAATGGTATGTTTCCTCTTTCCTTGAGTAATCATGAAATATCATTATTCCATTAATATTGAAATTTGATCATTTTGCAGCCAAATAATAAACTTACAAATGTTTGTCACAAACAACTATTTATTGTACAGTTAATCTTACATAATGACCATCCGCAAAGTATAGGCCTAGTAATGATTCTAGGCTGCTATTTAGCATGTAGTTTCTGTGAAGGCAAACATAACTTTCCACATTCTCATTTCCAATAACGATCTCATCTCTTTGCAGGTGGTCTACTGTGGGCAGACGTGTCAGAGTCTGCACTGGTTCACCCATAAGAGGCAGTGCAAAACCCCTGTGCAACAAAGAGATGCTCAGTTCAACAGCCAACCAAATCTGAGAGAACTCTCTAGCAATGGTATGTTTAGCAATGTTAGCATATTAGCACACCAGTGGTTAGTAGGTAAGAATTGTGATCTTACAGAATCTTACCTGTGCATTTGGACATCTTGACTTTAAGAACAGAATGTGTTTTTGCTATTAAAACGTGACACAGGGCAGTGGAACAAAAAAACCCCGCTCTGTCTAGAGAAAGTTGAACTTCTTTTAACTTGAGCGCCTCATTTTTAGAACGTCTTGTCTCGACACGCTGCAGAAGACGCAAACAATTTTTAGAACTACTGTATATCTTTATCGTTATAGTTATCATCCTTGGTGTGAACAGCCCTTAAGGCTCCATGATGAAACCAAGGCCGTTTTGTTCTTGTTGTAAATGTTCTCGTCATTTAATGTGACTTAATGTGTTTTTCTGTTTCATCCCAGCTGATAACAGTGATGAAGAGAAGGCCGCCAGCTCGATGCTGGCTGTTTGTCTGGGGTTGTCCGAGTGTGCACTTCAGCACAGTCCTTCTGATGACCACCGTGAAGATGATCCTTGTGCTGGACAAGACTAAAGAACAGAAAGATGCTGGCTGTCGTTTCATTGGCCAGGTCAACTCCCTTAAGCATCGAGTTCAGGCTCAGGGCGCTGTGCTGTGATTGGTGCTCTGCATTCTATAGGACACTTAAACCATGATACAGAAGTGTTGGATTGTATACTCATTCTGAGCTTTGTAAGTACCACACAGAGTACAGCATTGTGTAGAGCGCATGGAATCAACTGACAAAAGGACGTCCTCTTGGTTCTCAAGAGACAAAAAGAAAAGCTTGACGATTTTCTCTACCACATGAAGTGCTTTTGTTTAACGGTACACTATGTAACTTTTGGTCCTCTAGTCGTTAAAAAACAAAACTGCATGCATTTCGTGGAAGAACATTGTTTTAGTTGCGCTTCGGCTTTTCTTGACTGTGCGGATGAATATGACGCTTCACAATAGATGATGCTTTTTAATGAACTCCGTTAGAGAGCTACATATGGCAATTTATAAAATAAATATAAAATACCTTACTCAACTGTTGAGTAGCTGTGTAGTAACAAAATTTCCAGCGAAAATCATCCCACCCTGTGTAAAATATAAAGACTTATAATAAGCTTATTGTGGTGAATCAGGGTAAGACAAAAACACTTTTTAGAAGAAGGATTGATGATGTATTGACTTATTATTTACATTTTGTTCATCTTGAATTAAAGTTACATAGTGTAAGGCCACCCTTATTTCTTAAAAAAAAAATGGTTTAGAAACAATTTTCACTCAGAAATTGCTTGTACATTTCACAAACAGTTACAAATAATCAGCATTCTCACATTATTTGCTTAAGAAGTAGGCTACAACTGTCTCTAAAGTAGTTCATATTGTTCTGAAAGCTTAATTTTATCTAAACATTGAGGAGGATTTTTTCCTCCTCAAGAAATAGATCTTGCATCTTAAAAGGATAGTTCACCCAAAAATTCTGTCATGGATTTTTGAATGAAAATGAAAATGCCCCATTGACTTTCATAGTATGGAGAAAAAAAAATACTATGGAAGTCAATGGGGCCCATCAACTGCTTGGTTACCCATATTATTTGTGTTTAGCAGAAGAAATAATTGTTACAACTTGAGGGTGAGTAAATGATGACAGATTTTCATTTTCGGATGAACTATCCCTTTAATTCAGTAGTTTTGCCACTAGATGGCAGCGTCCATCCTCTGAAGATCAAATGATCTCAAATATAACATCAGTGTACTATTTACTTCTTAGAATGTGCAGTATAATATCATAAATGCTTTAATCTGGCAATTTCGCAGTGTTTATTACAAACAAAAACCTCTTTCAGGTGAAATTTTGACCACAATAATGATCACCAAATGAAGTGGGCAACTGACAAGACAACATTTAGTTTAACATTTTTTTTTTTTTAAATGAATATGCATCATCATTTGTCTTCATTAACCATTATATACCAGAATATTCTCCCAAATTTTTTTTTGGAAAACATGCCGTTTAAGGTGCAGTGTGGTAACTGTAGTACAGTGAGTTTTGTGCGAGCAGGGATCTCCTCCGTGGACTTTCTCACACTTGGTCCTGTTGCACACATCCTAAGGCACTCGCTAAGAATTCTATAGACGGCTCTGTCTGTTCCCGAGCGCTTTGTTCCCAGTCTCCACATCCCCTCATCCCAAGGGACTATCTCACCCTGTGGGCCAAACGAGGGTCTATTTAGCACACGCTTGTCATGTAGCATGTCAATATAGCCATAACTCATTGCCGTAACCTCTCTGTTTCCCCTGAGATTCATCCTTCTCCTGTCTCCATCTATAAGCATGTCACGGTCATTACAGGTGCATGAAAGGACTATCTCAAATATCCGGTTTTCAGATGCAGAAATTAGCGAATGCCGCATCGTATCGCATGACTTTGATATTCCTCTTTCAAGCCCTGAGGTTGCATATTCAGTGATCCCCAATAAACCCCCCCTTACCAATATGACTAACAGTGCTTTTTAGGTAATAAGAGATCATTTTAACAGCAATGGCTTTAGAAATACATTTTTTCTTCCAAAAAAAAAGCACAATATTAAAGTGTTTTTCATCCAAATCAAAAAAGTGTACCTGTGGGCAAGCGCAATGAATTAATCGTAAATGTCTGAGGAAAGAGTGAAACTAGACACTTTTGGGGGAGCCACACATTTTCGGTGGAAGAAAGTGAGCATTGGGCTTTTGTGTTTCCTCCATGTCATTTGTGTTATGCACATTCATTTGGTGAGCTCATCGGAGGCACCTGTTTGGATAATTTTGGGGTAAAATAATCCAGGGCTATCCTGTTTCATGGGTTTTGTCATGCATGCCCGTACTTTACAGCACTCACTGGAGCTGAATGCATCATGTTCACATGTAGAGGATCTAAATGCTTGAAAACTCACACCTCTCCTTTAAAGAGAGCAACATCCTCAGCACAGTATCCTATCTCTGTTTGAGAGTGTTGCAGTATAGAGTTTACTCTGTTAAGCTTGCATTCATTTGCATGAAAGGAAGGTATCATTTGAGGTTCACAATAAAGGTTACCTATGTTCTAGAACCAGCACTAATAGAATTAAAGACTAAAAGATTGTTTGCATTAGTAAAAAAAAATAATTGCATGCTGCTAATTAAATAATTCAAAATTGGAAAATACAATAAATCCACAAGCAAAATATGGAAATTCAACAAAATCTAATTCATTTCATTTTCCAAACCACTTATGCTCTGTGGGGTCACGGGAATTCAAGAAAATGTTATCCAAAATTGATCTTTGTTTTAGTGTGCGGAGTGAATCGTTCAAATGTCTGAATGTTCAAAACAATCAATTGTTTTTAAAATGCTGTCTTAGACAAATGTGTAATCTGGATTTTGTTGTTGTTGTACTTTTAGGCTAATATAACCTATTTATATTAGTTTGAAAGTAATATTTAAAAGTCAGTCAGACTGAATAGATCCTCAAGAGTAAAAACTACACATTTTTCATAGTAAAGGGGTTTTGGTTTGTTGGGTTACATCCATTTATGTTGGTGGTTTTAGACCAAATGTAATGTATAAATGTAGTTTAATTGGTTGCATAACCATTTAAAGATTAATAAAGAACCAGATAACAAAATAAATTAATTTGCCTGGATACAATATTGAGAATGTTCTCTCTTTTTTAGATTTATTGGTAATACTTTACAATATGGTTTCATTAGCTAACATGGTAGCACTTTATTTTACAGTACCGTTCCCCATAACTGGGTAATAACTAGGTACTAACCCTGAGCCTGCCCTTAAACCTACCCTTAATCCTTGTTACCTTATATTACCCAGTACTAAAGTACACTGTAACTTAGTACACGTAAGTGCATGTACTGTAAAATAAAGTGCAGCTATTAACATTAGTTAACTACTTTAGTTAACATGAACTAAGAATTAACAATACTTATACAACATGTATTAATCTTATTAATGTAGTTCATCTTAGTTATTTATGTAATTTAATATTTTTTTATTTAATAAATTATTTCGTGTCATGTTTCTACGACGACTGGCTCACATCAAGATCATTTTTCACGTGCATATTGCAGAATGATGTTGCTGTAGGTGGGCGTGCCTCCAGCAGGGTGAGGACACGCCCATTTCCAGCACACTTCAATATTCCACTCGCTGCTGCTGTTCAAAGCATGGGCGGGTATATAAACATACACGAGTAAACAGGTAGGTATAATCATTCTCTGAATTTTCAAGAGACACTGAACCGAACTGCTTTGCAATGCCCAGGAACACATGCGAATACCAGCTGCTGTTTCTGCTCTGTTTTCTGATTAAAAGCTGTCATGCTTTCAAAAATGATGCCACTGAAAAGTTTGATGGGCACATGGTCGCATCACCTCACGAGACTCCGAACAACGCCTCTTTAAATCGAGCACGCAACGGAGGAAGACGAACGGAGAGCCGAGACCAAAAAGGTGCGTGTTTACTGTTGTGTTTATGATATACTTTTGGAGGATCCATAATGTTACAATATACAAATCATCCAAATGTATATGTCTGCTCGCGTTCATTTTTTATATATTTTTATATTAACTAGTCATATGTATCTATATATCTAAGTTGCTGCCTAAATTTTAAACTGGGATGTTTAAGTCATTTCAACTTAAGTTACATTAAATTTACTTAAATAAGTTGATTCTTGTATAACAAAAAAGTTGAAAATTGCTTAACTTATTTTGATGAGTTAAAGCAATGTAAAAACATATGTTGTCATAACTTATTTATTTATCCTATACTTTTTTTTATCTATCTAGTTGTCTAAGTTTTGCCTTAGATTTTTAAGTACAATCAACTTGGATGTTTAAGTCATTTCAACTTAAGTTACATTAAACTGACTTCATGTTATACAATAATCAACTTTTAAGTTGAAAATTGCTTGATGAGTTAAAGCAATGTAAAAACATACTGTACTGTATGTTGACAACTTATTGATCAGATAAGTTTTTAGTCTATCTATCTATCTATCTATCTATCTATCTATCTATCTATCTATCTATCTATCTATCTGTCTATCTATCTATCTATCATCTATCTATGTCTATCGGTCTGTCTCTTTAACCTTCAAACCTAAAGCTTTTAAAGCTATTTAAATCTTTCATACAATGATATTATATTACTGTAGTAGTTATTTAAAGTGTTATGTATCATGTAATTTTACAATAATTCCTTATGCATCCACTGATTTCTAAAGCATGAAATTTCCTTTGCAGAACAGCACCAGGTCGGTTGCAGGGAGCTGAGGTCCACTAAATACATATCTGACGGCCAGTGCACAAGCCTGAATCCCGTGAAGGAGTTAGTGTGTGCCGGAGAATGTCTACCCACCCACCTGCTTCCCAACTGGATCGGTGGAGGTCACTACTGGAGCAGACGGGATGCCCAGGAATGGCGCTGCGTCACTGACCGCACACGCACCCAGCGCATTAAACTCCAGTGCCAGGACGGCAGCACACGCACCTACAAGATCACCGCTGTCACATCGTGCACGTGCAAGAGATACACACGCCAACACAACGAGTCCCCTCATGCACCTCAGAGTCCCTCAAAGGATCATCCGCTGCAGAACCCCAAGAAGAGAAAAGGCAAAAATAAAAATTCAAACCTCAATTCTAAAAATGAATAGTGCCTCTCCTTTATTGAGAATAAGCCATACTGGTGCAGATTTGACCAACACAACCCTGTGCTCATGGAAGGAAAGGGACTATGAACTACTACAATGACACTGACTTGGATTGCAATGGTGTACAGCTGTTTTTCTTACTATTTTCAGATGTGGATTATTTTATGACCGTGCATAAATGTATGCATATGTGTGTGTGTATGCACTTTTTTGAGTGTAACATGGTTCATGTTTTGTACAAATATCCTGATTTCATAAAGCAATGATAGACAGACAAAAGTTGGAAAAAACTGAACAATAACTATAGCTATGTAAATATTTGCATTTCATATATAGTAGTTTTTGAATAGAATTACATCTATTTTTTATATACGTTTTTTTTATGAATATTTCAAGTTGACATTTAAATACACATTTATCCAATAAATTAAGTAGTTTACATATGCTGGTTTGTATTATTTTGAAATGGAGACCATTGATTGTAGCTAACGGCAACTAAAGGCAGAAACTATACAAATGAGGAATTAGTTCAAGAAGCGAGTTCTTTCTCACTGTCTTCGTAACTCTACGCTGCGTTGTTGTGAAGGGTTGCCCTCACCTGAAGGCATATCAGCTACTTTTTGGCGGCAACATGTTAAAGCTGCTTCGTTGTATCCCGTATCCTTTCACTCTGCCATTCTGAAAGTCATGTTGCCGTGCCTGAGGTTATATTCCCAAGTTATGAATCAGATTCCTTGTATTGTGAATCCAGAGGAAGGTGACACTGCAAAGGTAACATTGCAAGTCACTGGGGGATGAGAAATTTTGTGGATCACAGAATTTTGAAAAACATAAAGCATACAAACTTTATGTAATGTCAGCTTTCCAAATCAAGGCAATGCATTCCAGTTTTGTATAAGATGCATCAGAAGGTCAGCGAACAGTCTGTGGGCGGTCCATGGGTGTGCCGAGACTAAAGCTGAGACATTAAGGCAGGTAATATCATGAGTCTAACGGAAGACGTCTTTAAAGGATGTCTGGTGTCTCTTGTGTGTTGACAGGTGCAGTCAGAAACGGGTGCTTTTGTCTGTACTGATTCTCCATCTCTATAATTATCCCTGACAACAGATTTGCCTCCAGAGTTTTTGAGATGCAAGGACCACCTGCTGTTATTTATAAGCTCAATTACCAAATGCATTCCCTAAAGAGCGGGTTGCTGTGATCCACAAAACTCGGCATACTCCCACTTACTATGGTATTCAAACACAGGCTTTTCCTTGGTAATGTTTTATTTGTTTACTCAAGATTTTGAACTGAGGATACTCTGGTTTTCCCACAGTTTGCCAGGTTAGTGGGATCAAATATGTGGCATCATCAAAGTTGCGAAGAAACAGAAGTAGCGATATTTTCTTCCAACATTGTGATGTAATAAAAAAAATAATTGGGCAGGGGCTTGATTCTACACTCTTAAAAATAAAACCTTAAAAAGAGTTTTTGCAGTGATGAAATAGAAGATCTAAATATTTTCCAAATACTATTTTATGCATTTTTAATATTAATTTTAACAGTATACGTTGTTTAACAGTATACATTTTCACAGTATGAATTTGTTCTTTATACATGATAGCTTCCTTTTCAATTTTAGGATGGGGGGGGGGGGGTCCATGGCATCTAAAATATTGAAAACCCTTGGTCTAAAGAACCTTTTCCACTATAAAGAACATTTTTGAAAAAATATCTTAATTTGCGTTCCGAAGATGAACGGGTTTGGAACAACATGAGGGTGAGTAATTAATGACAGCATTTTCATTTTTAGGTCCTTAAATAAATACATCACAAGAAAGAAGTCTGTAATTTTCTCTGTAAGTCCCAGTTATGGCATTTTGATTAAACATAACAAGGTCAAAACATTGAAATAAATAAATAAAACACAGGTTAATTGTTCATAATAAGATATACAGTATGCATTTAGAATTTTAATATTTGGGGTTTTGTTTGTGGTACAGTTGTAAGTAAACAATATTTATAAGTAACTGTACATTCTTTATTGAGTTAATATGAGTTAATATTTCAATAATTTAACAACATATTTTCATATTCATGATTATTTAACATTCACATTTAGCCATATGCTGTGATCAGTGAACCTCGAAAATCCCATAAATGTACATGATGACATAATTACGTACATAATTCTTATACTTGTGTCTCATTGGTTCTCGGATTTACTTTACTCAAAGTTTTAAAAAAATACAACCCATTAAATCTGGTAATTTACACACCATTTCATTTGTTTCTCGTCACATGGTTTCATCACTCCATATAGTTTTATGTTGCTGTGCATCATTTCACAACATTGTCAATTCTCAACAAACTGTCATTGTTTAAACCATACATTTATAATCATATTCCATACAGCCCTGGGCAGAGCTTAACTTCAGTTAATTCCTGTAGCAAGTAATGTATAACTCTCTCTGTCAACACAGTACAATGTGCCAAAATAGCCTGCTGTATCGTAACTCCACCTCACCTACCTACGGTTTGGACCATTACCAAACAACACAGCAACCTCAGTCACACACACACACACACACACACACACACACACACACACACACACACACACACACACACACACACACACAAAAAACTACAAAAAAATTATGTCTTCAAATTTTATGTTGCATCACCTTGAGATGTTTAAACAGAACATACAGTTGGACTCGGACTTGGACGTCACCATGAAATCAAATTTTGTATGCAATATTTCAACATTTTATTATAAATGATTCATACGTGCACATCATTATTATTGTTGTTGTTGTTGTTGTTGTTGTTTTTTAATTCATATGCCCTCATAATCTTTAATCAAAACAATTTCCCCTCGCTCTTGCAACAACATTTCATCTCTTCTCTGATGAAGTGTTTACTGGCACGAGGGCATGACTGAATTCAATAATTTATCTATACCTTAATTGTAAAGTTACAGGCCCATGTTTAACCCTAATTATAGTCTGAGTTAGGCAATTTAGGCATTGTGAAGACTCTTCAGATGAACAATCTATAATGAAGGTGCAGTGAGCGATTGATGGTGGATCAGACGGAGCACCACAACACAATTGTAGCCAATCAGCAGTAGGGGGCGTGTCCACTCATGATGGGGGAGGAGAGAGAGGGAGCAAGAGGGAGATTTGAAGAAAGTCTGTAGAATGAAAGATTCATTACAAAAGAGAAAAGGTCATAGGAATTTCACTGGAAAAAGAAGAGTTATGATTGGGCAAGAGCTCCAGGACCCACGTTAATATTAGTAGGTTGCGTTGTTTCTGCTCCATACATGAGTAACATTGGTTCTACGGAGAGCCTGGCCACTCCCTATTAAGTCCTATTGTACCGAATTTTGGTTGTAGTTCCACCAGAGTTCCACTGGGGGCGATTGCCCATGAGTGCAAAATGAATGGGAGTCTATGGAGCTAGACGGCTAAATTTGTCTCTTTCACCCGATTGAGGTTGAGAAATCTCAGATTTGATTGTAGGTTTTGCAAGTTCAACATGGGTTATAGGTCGAAAGTTGAATGAACGAGTACTTATGTCCTTTCAATTTCTTACAGGTTGAGTTGTTGTTGCCCATAACATGCTAGCATTCTGCTAATGAACGCTGATTGGTCAGTGAAGGACTGATTACGACCAGAGATACCGCTTGATGGCATTGTGTGTGTGTGTGTATTTTCGGCGTAGTCTTTTAAAACAACAAAGCAAAAACTAAAAACTTCTAGCACGTGTATTTACCTGTGTTAGCTGTGTTGTCGATGCCTCGAGAGAAAAGAAAGTGCAGAGCGCGAAAGCACCAAAGTGACTGAAGGATTGCCGTAAAGCAGTATCTCTTGTCGTACGATGTGTATGACGTCAATGACATTTTAAAAGACTTTTTAAAGCAAATAAGTGACTCTAAAAAATCGAACACCCAGCAATGTGTCATTTCTTTGCATCTCCTTTCGAATACAACATTCAAATTACTAGACAAAAAAAATTATATCCTGAGAGACCTCCCTTCATTCTGCACTCGTCCTGTGAGCGCCCTCTTATGGAACCAGAGTGGAACTGTAACCAGTTCAGAAGCCGGAAGTTTACTGAGAGTGGAAGTTCTCCCCTTATTAGACATTCTCCGTGGCAACTAACAACAAACTCTTGCTTGTATACTCGTGTACTGTGGTCATTTTTTGTTCTTCCTTGTCGTTCGTTCGGCATAATTTCTTTTACGAAGCTTTATTTTGCTTCGCTTCTGCTATAATAAAGATACATCTACTCTTGCATTGCGTGTACGTGCATTTTGGGGGTGGAGCAATGAAGGGATGGGTGTGTTTGTTTGGGTTGATTTCAGATATCAACTGTGTTGTTCAACAATGATTCTCAGATATCGCTTTCTGCAATTTTAAAATCACACAAACAACAATAACGGACGGTAACAATGAACAAATAATGAGCAAAAAGACAAATAACTGAAAATGACAAACACAACAATAACAGCATAATAGCAGCAAATAGTAAAAGAGTAAAGGCACGTTCAGACGTGCCTTGATGCCTTCCTACCTTATGCATCCTCCGAAGGCAGTATTTTTTAAGATTTCGACCGCAGCCCTTCAGAGAAGAGAAGAGATGTCACTGCAGTAAGGAGGTGAATTTATTTGGATTATAGATTCTAAGGGCACATGAATTAAAATAACAAATATAAATAATTTATAATAAACACTGCAGTATTACATTAAAAAAAGAGGAATGACAGTTTTTGATTCATGGTATTTCATGGTGTTCAATCATCTGCCACAAAACTCACAAGGTCGATGTTTTCATGATTTAACCCAGCAGAGCACACCTGTGAAATAGCCAATGAGGGTATAATATTTGACTATTCCTCTCAGCTCTGGAAGTGTGGGTTAGATGGGGGCTGGATCTATGCATGTGGGAACAATTCTCACAGTAATGATGCACAATTAATCATGATAATCATGATATAACCAGGAAGAGGGCCAGGATGCCGGGATATAGGAAAGTTTACCTATACTAATCCTTCCTTTAACAAGCCCGGTAAGATCCAGACAAGAGGTCCGATAAAGTTTTGATTTGTACTGTGTGTGAATGTGAGCAAACCTATTGTAGAAATGGACTGAATAAGGCAAACACATTTGCTTCATTTAAAATAACAACACACAAAGCTACACTGCATAACCTCCGGCTGACAGGTTTGCACCTGTTGGTGATTTTGATGATTTTGCCTCGTCTTTTAGAGCACAAAGCAAGGTTTTTGAGATGTAGATATGCCACTATCTGCAAAGCTTTTCATACAGAGGTCAAAGTAGCGAATGTCGCTCACACTGAATCAAATTTGAGAGCCTAGCTCTTGAGATGGCCTTGCTCTTGAGATGGTTTCATCCTCCAGCTACAGCACATCTTGTGTAAAACAAAGACCCTCAGTGTTTCTGGGGCCCCTGGTTCATATGTTAATACATCCAATTATGAAACTGTTACTGTTATTTGAGTTTGGGCTTCGTAGGAAACAGAAACAGAATGAAGTAAAAATGACAGTTGGAATGTTAAGCACCAAAATGTGAAATCTGAGTAAACAATGAACTGGAAACTAGAATGGTCTTATAAATATGCATGCAGTTTGTAATGAATGTAGTGAATGGCTAAGATGGCCAAGGCAGGTAAGCTTGTTAAGGAAAGAGCAACATGAACTAAAGATATAGTTTAGTAATTTAATTTACTTTGGCAAGCAACGATGCCACATTCCACTGTGTGTTTCTGCCCTTTTCATGATGTTATTGACATTGATCTGTTTATATTATCACAGGCATGTCTCAGCCAAGTGCAGCAAGAGGATAGGCACAAACCTGCTGAGCACTAATGCGTGTGACATGTTAAGTAAACAATTAATCTTTGATTATTTATGGTTGTGTTTAATATTTATGGGGGGGGGGGGGGGTTCAAACAGAAGCCATTTAATACAACAAACCAAAAATCTTATTTTTTCCTGATTTATTTAGTCACTTATAGGCCAATGCTATCAATAAGGGCCTAAACATTTGAATCAAATTAATTACATGACATAGGCCTACTGATTAATCAGATTAATCACAATTAGTTTAGATAAATTAGCCTAAATGGCTCTTTGAAAACCTGCTGTAACCGCTTGTGCCTATTTTCAGACAGGACTAATCAACCTTATTACACTGCGCTCTGGAATACTTGATTCTGATTGGTCAATTCACCCCATTCAGGGGTCTGATATTTCATAATATTTGCCGTCGCTCTTAGCAATGCTGTATATCAGTCCGCGCCATCCGGGTAACAGAATCGGCGCAACTGGCGCCATCTTGTGTCTCGAATCGATTATAGTGAAATTTACCTCAGTGGACTTCAAAGTTCATGTAATACAATTCTGCATTGTTCGATTGTTTTTATACATTGTAGTGGATTTTTTCTAAACAGAAGCTTTAAGATACAGGTAAGATTGTACAATTATTTCAACCAGTGTTTCAACATTTATTTGTTTATTAAATAGCCAAAAGGGCAATTCTTTCACTCTCTTCATTTAGGCCAGTGGTGGACATGTGGAGGCAAAGTTCCCTTTCTGGGTTTGGATTCTTTTAGTGAGATTCATGTTACATTTGATGTTTACACCACATTGGTGTTGCACCACATTGGTGTAAAGTAGGAGTAAATCTAATTAGTTATGGAACTAATTATCTTTTTTTGGCAACTTAGTAGTTTGGCAGAGTATCAAAGATATTAGTAGGCTATTACACTGCTTGACTACATTTTTGAACATGCATGTACTCTTTAATCCAATAGGCCTACATTTTTAACAGTAACAATTACTTGCATTTTGCAACTTTTTCTGCCGTTTATTTCTGCTTCAAAAGAAGAAATATTGAAGGTACTGCTGTATATCTTGTGTGTTTTGCCTTTAGGCTACTCACCAAATGTGTGCGAGATGAGGACATGTCTGCAGCCAGTGATGAGGCCGAAACCAGAATGTCCGTTGCAAGTAGGCGTTGACGATTTAGGCTAATTTGACTTAAAATTATTTTATTTATCCGTTAAATGGAAAATACCTTTTTTGGTTTAATTATGCCATTTTTAGGCACCTGAGTTCAACTGAGAGTTTTTAGACTTTTAAGAGGCTGTTGTGTCAACCTTGATTTATGGCAATATTGAGGTGTAGGCCTAGGTCTACAGTTTTGTACAGTCACAAATCAACTGTTTCTTGTTTTTCACTGGCATATATCTTAGGTGTTGAGGACTAGTGCATCTTTGAGACTTACATTCAAAACTTGGGCTACTCTTACTCAAGTGGTATTGGAATTGATAATTTGGTGTAATTTTCGCTGTAAGGTATCTCTGCTTTTACATTAGTTGCGTTTTCACAGGTAGTCTTTACACATCTGTTACACACAGTTTTGAGCTTGACTTAAAGACTTGTGAAACACAATTTTACCTACACTTCAACCATCAACATGCAAGTTTGAGCAGCCAAATGGTAAGAGCTTAGTCTGCTAATTATGAAAACCGCAACATATCAAATAATAAAACAGTAAAAAGCAACTTGTGTTGTTATTATTTGATGTTATAGTCTCCTAGGACAAGACGCTCCAGGTGTAGGCATAGCCATATTTCTTCTTTGTCTGTGTTGACACATGCATTAAAAGAAATCCTTTATAATTTCTGTACCTGGCAATGAAGGTTTCTCATGTCTTAAAGATGCAGTTTTTTTTAAGAAAAAAAAAAACGCTGTTGAAAAGTGGATCGGACCGAGCACCAAAGCACACTTGTAGCCAATCAGCAATAAGGGCTACCCTTACGAAAAAGAAGTTTATTCAAGTGTTCTATTAGTGTACTTCTTTTAAACTAAAAATAAGAAAGTATACTTTCAGTCTACTTTTTATATACTTCTCAGAAATATACTTTATGTACTTCTCAGAAATATACTTCAAATTGCACTTAAGTGTACTTGACTTATACTGAGAGAAAAGTCCAAGTATATTTAGCCTATACTTGTGGATCAATATATACTTAAAAGTATAATTAAGTATTCTAAGTATTTTTGGCTTGTACTTGTGTTTACTATTTTAATTGAGTAGCTTATTAAATACTTTTTTAAAAACATAATAGCCTATTACACAGCGTCTTATAAACTAACATGTTCAGCTTTATATAACAAAGTTTCGGGTGGAATAGCTTATAGAGTAAATAAAATAAGCATGGAAAATAAGTTTATTCAAGTGTTAGTATACTTCTTTTAAACTAAAAAGAAGAAAGCATACTTTCAGTCTACATTTTATATACTTCTCAAAAATATACTTAAATACACTTAAGTGTACTTGACTTATACTGAGAGAAAAGTTCAGGTATATTTGGCCTCTACTTGGACTCAATCTTTTGATCGAGATATACTTAAAATTTTAATTATTCAAAGTATACTTGGCTTGTAGTTGTGTTAACTCTTTTGATCGAGTAGCCTATTAAATATACTTTTTTACATTGTTTTTCATATAGTCTTATGAAACTTTGTTTGAAAATATTGATTAAAATGTTGATATAGAACAGATATGTTTCTAATTCTGCGTATCTGAATTTTTGTGTAGGCTAGTCCACTGGTAGTGTACATACACAACTTTTCCCCACCATTGACTGAATTTTCCAGCTATCCATGTTTTCACTGGTATACGGTAGGGAGCGCTAGACAGTTCTAGTACAGAATCTCTGGATCAAAACACAGGAGAAGAAGAAGCTGAACCATGTGATAGAAGATTGCTCACTCAAATGTAAAATAATGTGATCATCAAACATTAAACAGCTTGTAAATCAAAACTGCTTAATGTTTCCAAATGAAATGAAGCGTAGGCCTAACCCATGAAGAGAAAACGACTGTGAATCTTTGGGGGTGTTGGACTCGATCTGCTCCACCTGTGTTTTGATCATCGTTCTGGATCTGATCAAGGCGTAGTCTTTGACAAATATGTGATTTTTTTCAACTATTTTCTCAACATTTTAACAAAATGTTGCCTTTCTTTATGAAACTTACTGACATTCAAGTGTTGATAAAAAATGATGAAGCTAATAAAATGTTTTTAAAATTAAAGTAGAGTTAAAGGTATTTTTCAAGTATAAAAAATAACATTTGAACATAGTAGTATACTGTAGGCCTACTGCAACTGCAAAAATTGTATATAAATAGTAAACTGTAAGTATAATGTTAAGTTCACTTAAAGAAAACTTGTAGAATAAAACTACTTAACTAGTAGTTTACTGAGAGTACATTAAAAGAAAACTTGTAGAATAAAACTACTAAACTAGTAGTTTACTGAGAGTACACTAAAAGAGTAAAAATAATATATAAATGGTAACCTGGTTAACACCAGACCCTTCTCAGTGAGTGTAGGGTCTGGAGAAGCTATGTAGACAAATCATTTCCAAAGGGGCGTCACCAACCGACGTAGCTCAAATTCCTCTGGGCGCAATTGGATAGTCTTAAAACCAATCAGAACGATGAAGCACTGTAAACCCAGATTTTGTTTCTAATTAAACTTACGAGTAATCATTACTTATTCTTTTATGTTTAGTAAAAACCTGCTATCATTACTAAACAACATTAGTTGTTTGTACTATTTAGCTGAAAGATTCATTGCACTAATCATGTTAAGCTGAGATAATGTTAAGCTTCTGTAAGGGAGGGGCGTGGCCTATTTAAACAGGTGACAGTGCGCAGAGTGTGCCATTGCAAGATTGAACCGAAGTCGAACATTACCAGCTTAACTTATTACTAAACAGACTGACTTTATTTCTATCAGACGTCTACAAAATATCTAGTTGAGAATCAACAGAGGTTTAGATGTTGATTATTTATTGTTTCATTTGTAGTCACCATGATGGTGAAAGGTGTTGGCTTTAGTTGGGCTCTAGCCTTTGATATTTAAACATTATATTTTCTCTGGCTGCTATAATTGTGAGTTTAAAAGGCACAAAAGTTATAGCAAAAAGCTAAGAGTAATGTGATCTATAAATTTCCTTCAACGTCGCTGCGCTGTTCGGCATCATGTAAATCCCTCCTCAAACGTTTATGATTGGTGTCAAAATGGTAAACTATAAGTATGATGTTAAGTTCTCTTAAAGAATACTACTAGTTTAGTAGTTTTATACTACAAGTTTTCTTTTAATGTACTCTCAGTAAACTATTAGTTTAGTAGTTTTATACTACAAGTTTTCTTTAAGTGAACTTAACATCATGCTTATAGTTTACCATTTCTATATTATTTTTACTCTTTTAGTGTACTCTAAGTAAACTTGTAGTATAAAACTACTAAACTAGTAGTTTACTGAGAGTACACTAAAAGAGTAAAAATAATATATAAATGGTAAACTATAAGCATGATGTTAAGTTCACTTAAAGAAAACTTGTAGTATAAAACTATCAAACTAGTAGTTTACTGAGAGTACATTAAAAGAAAACTAGTTGTGCACTTGAAGTTTACTACTGTTACACTTATAGTACACTTAAACATATACTTTTATATACTTCAAGTGGGCCAATTTAGTCCCAAGCGGTATTAAAATAGTACACTTACAAGTTTACTACTAGTACATATTGACATTAGTATACTTACTACATAAAGTATACTTAAAAATATACTTGAACATTACTCAAGTATACTTCATAAAATGAACTTGAAGTATACTTTTTTTTTGTAAGGGTATACACTCATGATGGGGAGTATGCAATATACTCATGTATTATATTGGCTTGTTTGTTCATTTGCATTATTATTGTATAAGCCTGGAACGTCTAAACCTCCTCCACCGCCCGTTTCAAGTATCGCCTCCCAAAGTGTGTCTGAAAGTGAGATAACATAGGAGTATTATCTCACTTTTTGGATACATATGGTTTTTCTTTTGGTTCCCCTTTTAGTGATCGCTATAACCCCTTAATCTTGTCACGTTTTTAATAAATGAATTACTTGGACTATCATGTTATGTAGGGAGCTGTTCATGAAAACTGTATTTTTTGGGATGGAAGGGATGTCTTTGCCATCGAAGGAGTAGAGGAGCTAAATAGCAAACAAGACATTCGATCTGAATTATCATAGTAACACAAATTGCTTGACTTATTGATGAAATCATACTCCCGGGAGACAGGCACAGGAGATTTTGCCATAGTCGTTACCTGTGTTGCATAGCGTGTACGTGAATGTGGGGGCTGAGGCATTAATCAGCTTCATGACAGCAGAGACTGAGCACACTTAATCCTTGTTATTAATGCAGAGCTGATGATTAGTCCCTTCGATGCCGAGATTTAGGGTCTTCTGGCACAATGGTGTATTTTTCCATCATTAAAGGACGTGTTGGTTCTGTCACTTCATTTGAGAAATATGACTTGGAGTTTGGTATGGCAGCTGGCAGTAATATTGAGGGATACACAGAATGCAGTGTTGTATGGCAGTTGGCAGTAGTTTTGAGGGAAAAGATATGACACATTAATAAATTGCTTTCCTTTGATACTATTTTGAGGTGGTGCTGTGTATTTCTCTCAACTGGCAGTGAAAACGCAGTCTTTGGAACATTTGGGAAAATCCAAGCAAGGCACCAGAGCAGGATTTATAAGCCGCTCATAGCTGTTAACATGAATATCAGACTCTGCTGTGGTTGCAGGATTTATTGGACATAATAACCCTCCATCATAGATCAGATTATTTTAATTATTATTATTATTTTAAAAAATCACTGCAAAAGTAAACAAAGCAAAATCTTCCAGTGAGGACAACTCTTCTATTGGATCATTCCGCGTCAAATCAACCAAATTTCGGAAACTTTCCCCAGCTCAAATTTTTGATTTTGTTAATATTTTTTCTTTAGAAAGACAAACATAAATAGTGATGAAAGCCAAAATATTGAATGTCATGGATGTATATTTATGAGTAATCCACTATTTTGTAGAGGGGGATCAATATGACAATTTTTTACCTAAGATTTGGAGCCAATTTACAGGGGTGTAAAAATGACTTTAGAAAGATGACAGCATCATAATTTTATTTTTGCACAGATTGATAGGTCTATTTAGTAAAATCTGTTGACTTTAGCCATCTTTGTTGCATTATATGCCAACAGTGACAGTTCAAAAATGGCAAAAAGCACTTCTTGTGATGTTTGCTTCAAGTTTGCATGCCAGTAACTCGAAGTATTAAATATATTTTAATATTCTTTTAGATTTTGGTTCTTAAAAAACTTTCCTTTTAGTATATTAATTTTAAAAGCCCTATATGGTTCAATCCCAGAGATATGGAGATCTAAATGTGGCACCATGAGTAAATTGGTAAATTGTACACATTTTCAATGGTCAAACAACAAATGTTGGTCACTTTGTATACAGCTGATACTTTTTTCTTTTAAAGTAGAATATCTAAAGAGCAAATGATGTTGAAACTAGAAATGTATCTCGTGATTTTCTATCAACTCAATTGCATAGGACATACCTGTCTGAGTGCCATAAATAGTTTTTCCAAAGATTGCATGCAACTCATGCATGCAATTACAATATTACAAATTACAAATTTGCATTACAAATAAAAGTATTCAAGATGTCTTAATATCTTTCTAGATTCTCATTCATAATAAACTTTTCTCTAGAAATCTTCATTTTCAAGGCCCTATATAGTTCAGTCACATAGATATGGGGCTCTCAAAGCAACTCTATATTCATATTGTTGAATTTACCCATTTTCAGTGATCGAAAACCAAATGTGGTTCAATTTGCACATCGTTGATACTTATTGTATTTAAAGAGGAATGTCTAAAGAATAAAAAATGTTTAAACTAGAAATGTATCTCGTTTCCCTCAATCAAAACGATTGTATGCAACATTTCTCTGAGTACCAAAAATGTATTTATAAGAATCTATATTTGAATCAGTTTTAGAGATCTTTGAAATATGGGTTAATTTGAACAACATCAGAAGCTACCAAGAGCATAAAAAATATGCAGTATCATAACTACACGTGACCGCATTGACATCCATAAATCAATGAGGTTGAACCATATAGGGCCTTAAAAGATTCCAAGATTCCAATTACATTAAGATATCTTTAGCACTTCTTGAATTAAAGACATGTAAACTTTGGAAAAATGTTTGCTTTTGGCACTGAGAGGTGTGTTGTATTCAATTGTTTTGATAGAGGAAAACAAGACGCATTTTTAGTTGCATTGTTATTTGTTCTTCAAACTTTCTTCTTTAAACACAATAACTATCAGCTATTAAAATGTTACCTATACATTTGGTTCTTGACCATTGAAAATTGATCAAATTCAACAATTTGGACATGGTCACATTGGGGGTCCTAATAGCCTATCTATGGGACTTAACCATATACAGTAGGGCCTTAAAAATGAAGATTCCAAAAGAAAAGTTTAGTAAGAATGATAATCTAGAATGATAATAAGATATCTTGAATACTTTTACAGGCATGACAACTTTAGAAATAAATATGGCACTCAGAAAGGTATGTTCTATGCAATTGAGCTGATAGAAAAAAAAAAATTGATACATTTCTAGTTTTAACATTATTTGTTTTTTAGGTTTTCCTCTTTATACAGTGACCCACTTTTGTTTTTGACAACTGAAAATGTGAGCTGCGGCCCTCTGGTTGAGTTGACACGAAAATGAACCTATTAGATTTGTGCCATATTTGTTTGCATATAGCTTTGATTCTGTAATCATTCCAGTGGTAAGTCCCACCAGGGAGTGAAATTCAAATATTGCTATATTTTGGAAATGACAAATTTGGGAAAGAATGATAAAACAGGATATCCAGACGTTGTTGTTTTTTATTCAGCAACATACAGCAAACATTTTGGTTGCGAGAGAGAAAATGGATAAATAAACTGGTAAACTTGACCACCCATGAAAATATTGAAAACAGTCTGGAAAAGATTTTTATTTTATTTTATAAGAATGCAATTAGGCTAAGCAAGTTTCAGCATGTTTCCTTATTCTGCTTAAGCAGTGAAGCCCTCAAATTAAAGCATTTTTGTTATTATAATCATTATATATTAATAACATATTTATTTTATTTGTATTATATTTTTATTTTTATTTTGCATATTTGCATAAAATGTGTAGCCATTACTTTTTGTATACCATTAACCTTAAGTGCCATGTCAATGTTAATGAAATAGGCCTACAAAAGATTTTGTGCTATATTTGCATAATTATTACATGCACATACGGCTACAGATAACAGTTTCTGTTCATAACTTTCATTGGAGAACTTCATCTTAAAATGTAATGCTCGCTTAATTTAAAATTTAAAATTCATGGATCTCCTAGTTTTGCCCATGCAGAAAGCTTAACTGGTTGGTGGTGAGTGTAGGCTGTTGGTGTAGGATGTGTGTTGGTGTAAGTGCACACATATACAGTGTGAGTGTGTGTGTGTTCACTTTACGCTTTGTTGCATCAGTGATGATAAGCTTTTTCCTCTTGTCTTCTGGCCTGAGCTCTTGTGACATCATCATTCATCACCATCAGAGATCACTGGGGCCAACGTGGGTGGGCTGGACCAGGCCAACATCTGCAGACTTGAGAGCTTCCAGGACTCTTTTCATCTTTCTTCTCGCTCTCTTGTTCTCTTTTCTGTCTATTTCTCTTAATATTCTCTCTTGTTTTATAGAGTTTCCTTTCTTTAAATTTGAATGTTCATATCATTTGATGTTTATTTGGTTTTGTGTACTCATAGGTGTAATCAATTTAAAAACAGACTCCATTAAAAGGCAAATAGATTTATTTAAAGATCTATTAAAAACTTATTGTGACAATGGCTGCATTAATATGCGCACGTTATGTTATAAAATTAACATGTTTTATTATAATGTAAACATCATGTAAAATAGATTAATCTTGCAATATTTTCTAGAAATCTGAAAATAAAAATCTGAAATAGTTTCTAGAAATCTGAAGGCAGTTGGCATATGTCTGTATTAATCCAAGTTTGCCACTTTATCCACCTTATTTTCAATATTCACTGTAACTGTACTGAACATTAATTCTATAGAATTCAGTGAAATAAAGCGCAAGACTGAATATCTTCAGTATTTCCATAAAAAAATAGGCTACATTAGTAGTTTATACTGAATATACTCATTACATAGGAATATTCAATATTCCCTTTCAGATTTAAGATTTACAGCATTGCAACATAACACGGTTGCTGCAAATTTGTTGGATGCACATGATGCAAATCTCCTGTTCCACCACATCACAAAGATGGTCTATTGGATTGAGTGAGATCTAGTGACTGTGGAAGCCATTTGAGTATAGTGAACTCATGAGTCATTGTCATGTTCAAGAAACTAGTTTGAGATGATTTGAGCTTTGTGACATGGCGCGTTATCGTATTAGAAGTAGCCATCACACTGTGGTCATAAAAGGATGGGCATTGGTCAGCTCAGATACTAAGGGGCCAAAAGTCTACCAAGAAAGTATCCCCCACACCATTACACTGTTGATTCAAAGCAGGATGGATCCATGCTTTCATGTTATTAATGCAAAATTCTGACCCTACCATCTGATTTTTGCAACTTGCAACAGAAATTGAGACTCAGACCAGGCAACATTTTCCAATCTTCTGTTGTCAAATTTTGGTGAGCCTGTGTATATTGTAGCCTCAGTTCGCTGTTCTTAGCTGACAGGAGTGGCACCTGGTGTGTCTTCTGCTGCTCTAGCCCATCTGCTTCAAGGTCCGACGTGTTATGTGTTCGGAGATCCTCTTCTGCATGCCTCGATTGTAATGAGTAGTTATTTGAGTTACTGTTGCCTTTCTATCAGCTCAAACCAGTCTGGCCATTCTCCTCTGACCTCTGGCATCAACAAGGCATTTTCACCCACAGAGCTGCCGCTGACTGGATATTTTCTCTTTTTTGGACCATTCTCTGTAAACCCTAGAGGTGGTTGTGCGGGAAAATCCCAGTAGATCAGTGGTTTCTGAAATACTCAGGCCAGCCCGTCTGTCACCAACAACCATACCACACTCAAAGTAACCTTTTACCCCATTCTGATGCTCAGTTTAAACTTCAGATCATCTTGACCATAGCTATGTTCGAAAGTTTAAAAATGTTGCCTTTGGAGGATGCATTCCAAGGTAGGAAGGCATAAAGGCACGTCCGCATCCAATGCTATCTTTACTTCCTGTCTCCTGAGACACCTTCATCTGATTGATTTTTGAAGCAAGCATAGATAGAAAGTCCCTTTAGATAGAAAGGCAAGTCATTTCACTTGGCGGTCTTACTGGTTTGGAACGATATAAGGGTGAGCGATTGATGACAATTTTTTTTTACTTTTGGGTGAACTAACCCTTTAATAGGAAAATGTGTTGCTAGTAAACAGTTTATTCTCATGGAATATAGTTCACTTAAACATTATTTAATGTATTGACCCTTTTTACTTAAAACCTGTAAGAGAATATCGATGCATAATGTTTTGCCTCCACTGCAGCTCTCATATCAAATATGAGCACATATAAAGTATAAAAAAATCCTGAAACTCTTAAAAAGATAATCCTGTAATCTGAGACACTGAGGTATGTGTTAATATTCATTCATTTTTATGCAAATTCATAAAAGAGGGAGTGGAGGGGGGGAACTAAAACATGGGCATTAAGTAGCACATCTGTTTGAAAGATTGCACTCTTGCCCCACAGTCATTGCTGAAGTCTATAGGCTGCTTTGTGGGCCCGCTTTTAAGTGCTGCGAATCCACTGATCCTCTGTATCTTGGGTAATGATGAGACTACTCATCACGGCAAATACACGAGACTGTTTTTGTTGGTGGGGACATTTGATCCAGAAAGAGAGGAAATGCAGTTAAAAAAACAGCACTATTTGTTCCTCAGTATTATGTGTCAGCGCTGTGTGTATGGAACCACATGATACCACTGTTCCTCGCCCTGTGACCTCATGTGTGGAGCCATGCCTTTCTTTAGTTATCTGTATTGCATCACACTCTGAAACCTGCCTGAATGGGATCATGGCACAATGAGACTGTGGATCTTTTCTCTCTTGCAGGTTTTTTTTTTTTTTTTTGGTTGATAAAAATGTGTATATAACTTCGTCATACTTGCTCTGTAGAAGTGTGAGAACCAATCCATCTACCTTCCTCCTTTAAGTAAATACATCTTATGGCTTGACAGTTGTGATTTTAGTCCTGTTGTCATAATGACAGGATTTTGGCGGGTGGTCCCAATTTACACCTGACATTAAGATGTTTACAGGGTCCAAAATTATTTGTGATCTGATCTCACAGTAACTTGGAGATGGTTGAAAGTGCACATGACCACATTGCATTGGTACTGTACATGCTAATCCATCCTGGGGTTTTGGCGACTGTAAGTCGAATATCCTTTTGCACACAGCTGTCAGTCTATCATATAGGCTACTGTAGGCTACGAACCACCAAAGCAGATTCAGCTTTAAAATAAATGAGATTGGGGAGAGAAGAGATCAGAAAGTATTGGGTTATTTATTTATGTATTTTAATAGAAAGTTAAATAATACTAAACCGAAACATTCCTTTGCATGTTAGGAATTGTTAGGGGAACATTCTGAATGTTAGCGGCGAACTCTCAGGGCCTGCAATACCTGGTGTAACAGGTCACAGATTAAATCAATAAATATATATCTATTTTTTTTTTTTTTTGCTTTACTGATGTATTTTAGATCACTTCTTTTCCTGAATCTGCCCATATGAAGACATTATCTGTTTACAAATTAGTATTGGAGAAAAGTTTATCCAATCAAAATGTATTCCTTGATGAATGATTAAGATTTCTGATTGTCAGATTAATCAAATTGTTAATTTTGTACCTAGTGAGTGAAATCTTTGCCAAGGCCCTCTCGTGTTGCATAATATAAATGTGTAAACAGAAACACATTATGTAATTGGAGCATGAACTACACAAGAGATTTTCTTCCTGACCGTGTTTAGGTGAATGCATTAAACACAGAAAATAGGGCTTTTCTGTGAGTCTTGTGATTTGTTGATTGCTTACAATGAGATTACTTCACTTTAAACAAGTCTGACTTAGAACCTGTCCACACATACAGTGTTTTTTTTTTGTTTTGTTTTTTTGTTTTTTTACATTCCACTGCACTGCTATGGCATTGTTTTTCTATGTAAATACGCGCTAAATGGACAAAGGTCCAGAATTAAAATGAACGGACCACAAAAAAAAAAAAAAAGTTAGATACTCCATTAAAATATTCAATATTCAAGAATTATGCTAGAACACCTTGATTCAAGTAAATTTGGCATGAATTATGCATTGATTTTTTTTTTTGCATGTTTGCTTTCTTTACCCTTTTTTTTTTTACTTTAAAGTGCAATATATAATGAGTGAGACAGTGAGTGATGTAGTCTAAATTAGAGACCATCCTCTAAAATTCTGTTCAAAAGTGGTAACAGGACACGCATTTAAAATGCATGTTACTACCAGGTGTAAACAGTGATGTGTCTTGGCTGACCACAGATCTATATACCAGGTGTAAACAAGGCCTTTTTGAAGAGTTGTTGAACTTGTTGAACCATGAAGTGAAAAGCTGTGATGTTTACATGCCAGACACTTTCAGCTGGTCAAACGGTTAAGATAAAACACCTCAAACCTGATCTGTTAGAAGAGTCTCTGGTTACAGATGGATCTGAGGTCAACTCGCCCAACCTTGCTATCCATATTGATATTCATGAAAAGACCCAGACAGAATCTAAAGCTCCCCCAATGACCTCTCCTGTTTACAAAGCCTAACACTTCATTAGAGTGTTTTGTAAGGGTTGGGAATGGATTCAAATATTCACAGTAGGTTTTTTTTTTTTTTTTTTTTTTGTAGATTAAAAGCCAAAAACCACAATGGCCTGTATGGAATCAGATCTGGCCTACACACAAAATTTACTTTATTTTTCTTTTGCATAAATTTCATATATGGAATAAAGTACAATCTACTCAACTAAGTTAAGTAAAATTAACAAAGAAAATAAGTAACTATTTAGCAAACTTGGCCAATTAAAGTTTGAGTCATTTCTGCTTGGTTTTGCAGTACTCTGTTCCAAGTACATTTATATAATATAACACTGAATTAAGCCATGCTTTTAAAGTGTGCTTTACTTTGAACATCTTGTAAATAATACAATAGATATTACAGTGAGACTACACTGTAAAAACTAAAGGAGCCTCAAGTATCCTGTTGGATACTCAAGGAACTTCAAAATGTAATTTTGGTGCCTCAAAGCTCTTTTTCCTATAGTAGGGTTACTGGAGGAGCATTGACAATCTTTGAGGTTCTTGCTGGAACTTATGGGATCCTTTAAGCACTTTGTATTTACTTCAGAGGTTCTGGAGTCACCTTTTCATTACCATGAGACCTCGAAGTGCTTTGGGGGAAAATAGAGGAACTTAAATGCGATAAAAGGGTTATTGGAAGATCTTTTAACATTTAAGTGGTTCCTGGAAGATCTCTTATGTTAAAGCCAGCATCTGGAGGAACCCAATGGTTCAGTGAGGCCCGAATTAGATTATTATTCTATTATTATTATTATTATCCTATTATTATTATTATTATAGGCTACTTAAGTTTGATTCAGTATACATACCCAGGTGAAAAAGACGTACTATTAAATGTATTAAAAATGTACTTGAGTGTGTTTTTAGTAGACCTACAATACAAATATACTTTAATGCATTTTTATTATTATTATTATAGGCAAGTTTGATTCAGTATACATACCCAGGTGAAAAAGATGTACTATTAAATGTAGTAAAAATGTACTTGAGTGTGTTTTTAGTAGACCTACAATACAAATATACTTTAATGCATTTTAATACATTTAACAGTAACCTAGTCTTTTTCACTTGGGTAGCTTACATATATTTAGTATAGGCCTATTTTATTAAGTCATTTAAACCTTAAACAACAACACTAAATAATAATAATATTATATGAAGAAGAAGAAGCAGGAGGAGAAAAGTATTATTCTGTCACGAAACTGCTGCTATTCCTCTGCTGTCGTCGCTTCAGTGATCCTTGCGCTGCTCGCGCGCAACAAAGCTCAGCTGATCGACGTCATCAGGAAAGTAACGGCTCCTCTCATCAAAGCTTCCGCCGTTTGTTCGGCTCTCCATTACAAGGTTTGTAAACTCGCCAAATAAATATAAATACAGAGTCTACTCACTATATATTTAAACACATATATATAAACTAAATGTATTATACATTACTACGTTTTTACAGTGTTTACCACTCGTTTATTGCACAGTATCTGGTATGAAGGTTTTAGCCGCGATGCTAACTACGTTGATCTAATGAACAAATGGAAATGATTGACTTATTGTCTTAGATTGATTCATTCAATTCAACATTTTGTACAACTGTGTCTTCAAATTGCTGATATAGCCTAACTACTTTAGAAAATTCTCTGATTCTTGGCGTTTGTTATGAATAACAAAAACAGGTTATAGTTTGCTCTGTTTTTGTTTAGCCTAACATTAACTTTACTTACTACAGGTGCCCTCATTCTCTCTCCATTTACTAGTCAATAAATATTATGTTGTGAATAATCAGCTTTGTTCTTTTGTTTCCCCAGAACAACCATTACATTTCTAAAATAATCTGAACATTTCAGTGGCAACATTGAATTACAGTAAGTTTCCTGCACCACATGCAGTACTTTATTACTATGAACTTTCTCTGTGTGAAATTGTATTGTTTGACTGTGTACTTGTGTTTTTTAATCAGTTACTCTCTGAAAATCTTTTCTCATGATCTCAAATCTCATTCATGTTACTCAGAAAAATAATATCACAGGTTTGATTCACAAAAAATGCTATAGACATTTTAACTCTGAATTATAACTTCAAGTTTAGTCTTTTTCGACAAAAAAAAATAAAAATAAAAAAATAGGAAAAAGCAATTAGGCTTCAGAAGACTTGCAACACAACCTTTGTTGTGAGTTGTGAACTCATTGATTATTTTTAGGATCTTTTCTGGGACATTTTTGGAGCTTAACCATTTTCACATAAATTGTTGCATTGAATTGAACTAGACAAGTGTACATAAGAATGGTTTCATGAATGATTTACACAATTCTTTTCTGCTTGTTTCATGCAGTGAAATCGAACGGTGACTGGGGTTGCATTATGCCTGAGATCTGCTTTTGGGTTCCACAGACAGAAAGTCAAACAGGTTTGGAACGTCACAAGGCTGAGGAAATTATTTAAATTTCACAACTATCACTTTAATAACATTACTAACAGCAAATTTTGTACTTTGCAGGGATCTCGGTAAGCTGAAATACAAGTTTGATCAAGAATAAAAATCCTCCTGTAGACCTGAAAATCACTGAAGTGCCTGGACCATCCACCAGAAAAGACGAAAAACAAACGGAAAACGATGCTGTACCTTTTCACTTTTCTAACTCGTTAAGTACCTCACACCAACTTGGTCCCATAGTGACATTTTTGACCACAAACGAAATTGCTGATCGTGTGGATTCTTATTGAAATGACTGGAATTCACCAGTGAACATTCACAGAACAACAGATCATTTTACTGCACCTTAACTCTGTTTCCGGGTCGAAGCCTCTACTTCTACTTCCTCTATCTTGTTTCATGAGAATACTCAACAACCATTTATGAACACTGTTGATTCAAGTCACACATTTAAGATTTTCAAAAGCCATAGTGTACATTACAGTCTCCAGTCAAACGGCATCCCAGACTTCAACATTTTATGATTCAAAATAGCTGAATAACTAACCATCAGAGATTTCAGTATAGAGATAAAGGTTACAGCACAATGAGTGCATATTAGCACTGTTGTTTGTTTTTGGCATCTGATAAAGCTTTTGGACTTGGAAACGGTGATGTCAGACTAACCATCGGACTGAGACACAAATGTTTTAAAGTTAAGTATGATGGACATTTTTAATTAGTTCAAATGTAATTTTTTTACATTGATTTATTTCGTGGAACATATGTGTTTCCATGCATTTTGTTGAGATGTCTTTTCTTGTTTATCTATTGTATATACATGGTTGATTATTCATGTTCCTTATGTATTATACTATTTTTTTGTGTAGTCATTGATATTAATCTGTAGTTAGCTTTTTTCCCCATGTGCATGGAAGTGTATGTATAAAAATGAATATCAAATATGTAATAAACAATTCTTATTTTGTATTTGGTTCAATTTGTTTATTATAATAGATGTCAAAGGTAACCATAGTAACAACATGAAATTAAATATTTAAAAAACATGAAATTTGGTTCCTGGAGGCACCCAAAGTGGTTCCACACAGTGCCTAATAAAAGAGTTCCTCAGGAAACCTGTGTGGTTCCTCAGAGAACCGGCCCTTTTTAAAGGGTGCCTAGAGGATCTACAGACGGTTCCGCCGGTGTGGCGAAGTGAAGAACCCCAAAAGGTTCCTCCAGGCACCTTTTATTTTTACAGTGTAGTTAGATAATTTTTTAGTATGAATGTGTCATTCTGAGTAGTAAATGAACTCCAGATGTCACAAAACTGTTTGTGTGTGTTCAGTACACACTTTGTGACCACTACAGGATCACCTGGCTGTATCTCGTCTTGTCAAGCGCTGCGGCCACCCACAGAGGTCATGGATAGGATTTCTGTGTCTTGGTCCACTGCTCTCCTGGAAGCAGATGAGAAGAGATTGGCGAGGACACGTTGGCTGACCTTTTTTTATTTTATTTTCTTGACGTGTCAATGATCTCATTGATGATTTCTCTTTGAGAACATTAAATCATTTTGCACTAAAAAAATGTAAATCATATTGATCATTTTCAAATGTTCATGTGAAAGAGCATTCATTGTAGAAGGGCCATGTTGTTAGCTACTCAAACAAAAAAGCATCCTTTATTTTTTTTTCTTTTAATTTTCATAATTACGAGTTATTGATGTTCAGACCATTACAGAGAGAGAGTAAAAAGAAAATAAAGTAATTTCACTTGAATTTTTTGTTACATTTTCCTGCATGTTGTATATTGCCCATTGTAAATGCTGCCTTGTGAATAGGAAGTGTACTTAATAGGTTCTATGCACAAATGCTGCTGACATATTCCCAGTAGAATCTCAGCCAGCGTCTTTACTTCCACATAGCGCGTTCTATAGCGAAGTGTACTAGTGGCAAAACTCTTTCATAAGATTCATTTGACAGCGATTTAAGTTTTATATATAGTATTATAGTTAAGCATTGTAGTAATGGCTTCCAGAGTTTAAATATCAACAGTGGGAAGACAGTATTTCGGCTGAACATTGTTGTGTCCCGTTATGTGAGGCCTCCTCAAAGTTTAACTCTATACTGAGTTTCCACCCTTTTCCTGTGGACGAAGAAACAATCAGATAGTGGATTCACAACATTCGACGTGAGAGATTTAACATCACATCTCATACAATGGTCTGCAGTCGTCACTTTTAAAGTGATGATCTGATTGAGCCATCGAACCCTATAGGGCATAGCTTGCTGAGAAAGGGTGCTGTACCAACCTTATTCTAATAAAATATAGTAACAAAAATCAGTCATTTGTGTCCAAATATTTAATTATGTGAGAAGTAGCAAAGTAAAAAGCAGGATAACATACATCCAGCCAGTTGTTGGCTTATTCTGTAATAACAACTAGTAGGATGTACTTTATCCCTTACATAGAAAATTACAGTGGAATAAGCCTGATAGGTCTTTTGTAAAGTGTAAATTTGTAAAATTGACGTAACATACTACATTTGTGTTGTACCTTAACCCCTCAGCAAGCTTCCTCTCTTTGGGTCTTGCAGACAGAACCATTATATTGACAGGACCTGGCTTGACACCCTGGAAAATACAGCACTATTACAAACAATTAATACAGCAACATTTTTAATACTGGATTACAGTATACAGCAGTCAATTTAGCACTTATTCGCACAAATATTTCTGAACAATAACCACTGTCCACAGAAATACTGTTACTGACTAGTCATCTAGAAAAAGTATGTATCCCAAGCTAATACAAAAATGAACTCAAATAATGCTCATTTATTAATTTATTGCATTTCCAGTAGTTATGTTTTTATATAATTTTTTATAAGCAAATTCATTTAAAATGACCTTAACCATTGTTCTAGGTTTGTGCCAGCTCTGCTCCGTTTCAGTACAGCTGTGAACTGGAGGAACTGCACTGATGCCAAGCTGTGAGTAGTGGGACTGTTTGGTAGAGTAGTGCAACAATGTCCCAGCAACACAAGAACAACCACTCTGTGACAGTATTACAGGACGAGAGTCCAATAACAAGAATTAGGAATTAATGTTATTTGTAAATAGATTCTAAACTATTTAAAGCTAATTGAAGTACTTATGAACCCATTTACTGACTATGCCTGTCTTTGTACAGATGTAGAACCCACAAACAACTTTTAATGTTTAAAACATGCATTTCATTTAGAGATCAGCTGTCTTTTATGTCCTCCTACTCTGAATCTATGAGGCTTCTCTGACCCTCACGCTGATCTCTCCTGAAAAATGTAAGCTTTAGCTTAAGTTCTGCCGGGAAGACTCAGTTGTTACGTCACTTATTACCTTCTCATTTATCCAATCGTGTTCTAATACTTGTACTATAAAAGATCGGTACTTACACATGTCTGAGTTCGCAGATGCTGACGCTTTCACCTCCATCCTCCCCACCACCACCAGGATGGTCCCTTCCCATACCCCGGGGGTTGGCTGCGCCCCTGCCTTCATCTTCAGGCAGGATATGCATAGTCCACCACCCTCCGAATGTGAACTACGGACGGGGCCTGCACCAGAGAACTTAACCATCCAATATCTTTGTTTTCATTTTCTGGTCTTGAGGCATTGCTGCTTCTGCTCCAGGCAAAGCAACTGGACTGCCGGTAAGTTCATCTTTTAATACTCAATTTGAGGGTCCAGTATTCGGTAACATTGTGTGGGTGGTTGTAGCGAAACGACAACATGACTTACAAGTTTCAATAGAAATTACAGTAATATTTTAGTTTAGAACATACCATAAATACTTGCCACTGTCATGTAAAGATTACTTAATTACTTAAAAGTACTTAAGGCCTATTTGACTGGGTTAAAATAACCCAGTTCTTGTTCAATAAGTTAAGCTTATTGCATTCAATATAAATTTAAACTACATTTAATGTACAAAATAATATATTTTCATTTAATTAATATGCAATTAAGTGTCTGAAAACATCACAATCAGTTCGCACTGAAGTATATTATTATTTCCATACTCTTTTAAAGAGTATGCTAAAGTTTTTTCTTTTTCACAAGGGTAAGGTCTTCTAAACAAATCAAAACATTAGCTGTCACCGTTTATTCATGTTTAGTTTTATTTATATAATACAATAATTACGGTAGTCCTTTACAAGTCAAACCAGCCTTTTTCCATTTTTATTTATTTATTATTTTTAAATGTATTGCTCAGAGCAACCAATCAAATTGACTAAAATAACACCTCATAATCAAAACAAGCATGTCCGTGTCTTTTCGGATACAGTTAGTGGAAAAGAAATAAATCTCTGGCATTAAACCATAGCATGTTATAATTATCTGTCTTTTAGATCTTCGTGGTGTGCTTGAAGTTCAAAGCCATTGAATTTGCCAGTGGTTTCTGAGCATGCTCAGTCCTGATGCCAGGATAAAGATGGAGATTGTTGGTTGTTTGATAATTGCTAGACTTGGTCAGAGCTTGTTGCTTTTTTGTGAGGACCATTTCTGTATTCATAGCATGGAACATTGTGTTGTGTGTGTGTGTGTGTGTGTTGCTAAATTCTGTTTATCTAATCCAGTCAGCTGATTATTGTTGATTGTGTTTTCCATTGTTTTGCTGAAAAGAAATGCATATGCTCTCTTTCCAAAATAAATTGGTAAAACGTTCTGGCAAAGTAAAGTATACATACTTGTATTGCACTGTGCCTATACCCGAGCGTGTTTGTGTGTGGTAGTCCCACTTTGTTTATTGCTCAAGGCGTCTTTATACAGCCGGGCTCTCCAAATTCTGTGTAAAGACACAATGACGCAAAAATAAAAAGTATGCCAGCTCTGTCCAACCTCAGTGACTATAATCAAAGGTCGCGTCAGATGCAGATCCACTTCCAATCCTTATATGTTAGGCTATATAAAATGAAAAGGCAATGCAATCATTGCCAGACAGACTATATTTCATGCCCTTAACACCTTCATGGTTACTGTCAACAACTCAAAGTGTGATGGAGAAATTTAATAAACATTCATGTACATTTCCAGTTCTGTTGTGTGGCCTTAACTGCCCCCTGATCGAAGCCAAAGATTATATCACTATTTTATCCTTATTTGTAGTATTAATAATACTAATTGTATTATAGATAGTACTTAGGCCCTGGTGAGTTTTTAAGTTGTCTGAAAGGTCATAGATGGATAAAGAGTATATAAATACATGCAGTACTAAGTCTGCTGGTAAGTTTCCCATCCATTTGAAATTTGCTCATAAATGGAAGCCAACCCTAATTGCCATACAAATGATATGTTTGATATCTCTGTTCGGTGCTGATATTTTCATGTGCCATCAGTCAAATCAAAGCAGAACTGCGGAAAGATTGTGCGTTGCTATGTAATTAATGCAATTAGGTAAACATGTCTCCTAGCAACTAAAGACCATTTTGCACAAACATTTGGAATAATTTCACTAGTGCAAGGAATAACAGGGGAGCACCCTGGGTGTTTCTGCAGTCATTGGATGGGTTTTAGCGTTGTTTACCAGGGCTATTTAAATTCCCTGGAAAAGTAGGTTTGTGTAATAATGACCTAAACAAGTGATGATCTGATAACTGAATAATACAAAACAGTGTTTCCTCACAGTCCCATCAGTAAGAAAGGATCAAGTGATCCTTCATGAGCACCAAATCATAATTTTTTATTCATCTAATGCTGGGTATTCTTCTACATTATCATTAATGTTATTAAAGTGACCAATATAATTAAGTTTTTTTTTTTTATCAATATGGATGCAAAATAGACTGATCAAGATATTGCTCATGAAATTAATAGTTAAGCCAAGAAACTCTCTTCGCATTCTCATTGGTTGTTTCAGTGTAACTTCCACAGCCAATCAATTTCATGTGTCCATTACTACTTCCCTTTATAACCAAAACTACAAATACACATTGTACGATTTTGGGCTGTCCCATATGAAAGATAACCTACTATCGTGGTGATATCTGTGGTCGTGTCGGTCCTACGTCGTACAGTGAGAAAGATGGTCGTTGTCACGGTCTTGCGACCAAAGATAGCTTGCAATCATTTTCTGAAAGTTTCAGAAATGTACCATGATCATCTTACAGTGTGTTTGCTGCTACGACCTACGTCTACTGACCAGCCAATAAAACTGCAACACAAAATGGTGCATTGATCAACGCGACGTGGTGCTAAAATTTTATACTTACCTCAAGCTCCATTTGCAAAATTGGCATGCCAAATTGGCCTCTCTTCCCTAGCCATGACCATTTCCATATTCTCCTCTTTCGCTTCCTAATCTTTTTTTTTCGGCGCAAATTAAAAACCACAATTGCAGAAGTGCTATTTATCCTGCTCTATTTGGCTACCATGCACTAGCCGCGCATGCTGATTACGTTTTATTCTTCTATACTAACTTGCATCGTAGCCTATGATTCAATAGGTGTCATCATCGTACAGTCTACATACATGTCGTACCCAAGTTTATTAGATCCATGCCGTACAGTGTGATTTATAGGATTGACGAAATCGCACAGTCTATAGCAGGCGTAACTCTGCGTGCTATGCAAATTCTTATTCTAGACCTCCGCCTCCCCAGCACCACCTGCCTAGGTCTGCTACAGGGGTCTCCCTCCCTAGCAGCAACAATTAGCAGAATTGAACTCCCTCCCTTTAGCAGAAACAATTCGTACTTGCACTGCAGCAGCAGCAAAGCAGATCTAGTCTGTCAAGATTGATGAAATGTTTTATAAACTATCCCAAGAGTTGTCATGGCTGGAATTCTTTTAGATTGTTTAAAATAAAAATCTATCTGGCATCTGCTTAAGGACCCAAATGCATAAGCCCTAGCTGGGAATCGATGTATTAATGAACATCAGAGATGTTTTAATCCAGTGACTATTAGTTAATTTGTCATTTGAACCAATCAGTGGCCACAATGTGCTGCACATTTAGGGATTTTAATCAAAGGATTTATAGATGTTGGCAGACCGATTTGCAACTGATTTGCACTGTGTAAGGGGGTATTATGTTCAGTTCAGTTGGAACAGAGGAAATTACTTTAAATTAAAATAGCTCTAAACTCATTTGAGGAAGAGTATTATTGTGCAGACTAATCTTATGTTTTATTTTCTGGCTTTTTGCTATTTATGGAATCAGGTCATATGCAAGCCAAATTCAAACCCACGAGGACACCGTTCTAACGTGTTGTATGATCCACTGGTACAGCTCCAACTTAAGTTTTCCCCAGGTTTCTTTATCTTCAGTATGATTTTTTGTAATGTGTTTTGAGTTAAAGTCTGCTAAGGTGGCCTGCGTATTTCAGACATATCGTAAGGCTGACACCTGGCGTATTACTTGGTTATTGCAATGAATTTCAGCCTCGTGCAGTGCACTGTTTAAACAAGCAGGTGGCAATCTAAACATACACAATAGAGTATTTTACAGATCAGAGTGGCACATCTATGACACATATTTCAGTCATAAAAGAAAAAACATGATTTCAGTTGTATGAAATTGTACAATTCCAATGTTTAATGGTATAGTTCATATTGTCATTTTAGTATTTAGTTGAAATTAATTAAAAATATGAACTCTTTCAAAATAATATTAATGTGTCAAAACAATACTGTTTGGTATATGGCACAACTATATTTACTTTGGCATTCACTGAATTTTATACTTAGCATAAGCATATTTAATATAAAATATATAATATCCAATTTATTACACTTATTTTATATTTTTTGTTTTACTTTTTTTATATTACTTTTTTCTATTATTATAATTTTTTTTTTACTTAAAAATTTTGCATACAAGCAATTACTGACAGTAAAGAGAGATTGTCATATTTTTTTCTTATATTTTCCTACATCAATATGCTGAGGAATATGAGATTAAATGGTCAAAACAACTATCATAACATAACTATCATAATAGCTGTCATTTATCATTTAATAAAAAATATGGTGCAAATCCAAGCATCATAATTATGGCTTTGGAGCAACTATCGTAAGATAAATGGCATTCCATGAGCGGATTACAGTGTTGCTAGATGTTTCACTGTCCCGGTATGTTATCATTTAGAATCGATCAGCTGTAAAACACCTTTATTACATGTTATATAATTTCAACTGTCCATGTTCACCTTTCTAACCCAATTCAGAATGAATCACACTAATTATACCCGCAAACCTGACCTTGACCAAGCTACTGGATTATGATGCACTGTATAGGCAATGGATGTCTAACTCCTGGTCCGCAGTGTTGACTAATGGTAGGTTGACCTTGTGGTGCCAGTAGGCAACTGGTCAAGGCTGTGTGCTCCACCACAGATGTCTGGGATGGGAAGTGTGCAATAAATCTATAGGCTCAAAATTACTTCTCATCTACATCACAGAAATGCCAGCCTATGCTTTGTTTGGTTGGGGCATTTTTTTCTAACCGACACTGATGTCATATCCTGGTTTGAGGTACATTTAGATATATGAAGTTGGCTTGTGTGTGTGTGTGTGTGTGTGTGTGTGTGTGTGTGTGTGTGTGTGTGTGTGTGTGTGTGTGTGTGTGTGTGTGTGTGTGTATGGCCAGGTCTAATTACAGACTGGGTAAAGAGGCCCGTTGAGGGACATAAGTAAGCTTCTAGTAGGCCTAAGGTCTCCCAGATTTACCACAGCAAGAAAAGTGAGAAATAGACAGAGAGAGAGAGGAGCCAAGAAAGAAAGCTGTGGAGAAATTTAAGGACGTGTAGGCGGAAAGAAGGAGTGTATTAGTGTGTGTGTCTATTCTGATCATGTCACAGGATTCAGCACCATCGAATCAACACGTCTGCCAACCAAATGGTTTGAATGAGCATAAAAGCAAATTTTGCATTTAAATCGTAGAAGGACGGGTCTTATTCACAATCCAAAACATAGTTTAACCAGATGCTTGTTTGAATTGGTTAAGCTGTAATTCTTTTCAGTGCAAAGTGCAAACACACTTTAATTAACACATTAAACACACTCAAATTATGATTTTTGACCTACAAATAAAGGTTTCAAAATTAGATTTTCACAGTGATGCCATTAGTAGAACCTATTTTTGTTGTACAATTATACAATACTAAAAGAAGCATGTGATAAATGTTTGGTGTTTGTGTTCTTTTTTTAGCGCATATATATATACACTGTATATATATATATATGATCATATGATGAACAAGGTTAAAAGTAGACCAATTTCTAGCATACAATGTAGTCGAGTGCACTCTCAACATTTTAAAGAGCTGTTCAGGTGCCTGAACCACAATAAAGTACTTCAGATCTTTATAGAGAGCCTAAGTCCCTCCCCTTCTGGTGGACCACCATGGGACCTTATTTCGGAAGAATATTGTATGGTAGTCAATGGCGAGAGACAACAAATATTTTGATCTCGTCTGAATTGTGCCCTGAATTACACATATGATGTTTGTCAATTTAAAAGATACATTTTAAAGTCAAGAAAGTCTCAGTTTGATGTAAAACTGCTGAGGTATAAGACTGTGAAAATACGTAATTACAAAGACTACAAACCCAAAAGGCGCACATGTGACGTCATACCTTTTCTCTCAATGAATGAAGCTAACTTTACTGAAGCTAACGTCATTTTTTCTATAGTCTTTTAATACTTTTTTCCTCGTTCTGGAAGAACGAGATGAAACGCGCTAAGGTGACAGCCATGTTGGTGACGTACATAGTGCGAGACGAGAGATGTAGCTCATTGAGCGATTTACACATAAAACTAAATGTGACTCTTCTGTTTTATGACAAACTGCGACTTTCTTGACTTTCATAATTATCTTTTAAATTGACAAACATCATATGTGTAATTCAGGGCACAGATCAGACGGAATAAAAAGATAAGTTGTCTCTCGCCATTGACTACCATACATATTTTTTCCGAAATAAGGTCCCATGAGCCGGAAATGGAGGGGAGGGACTTGGGCTCTCTATAGTCTGCTGCATCAACCACTTCAACCGAGCATCCAGAACAGGCCTTTATACTGAGGCATTGTGAGAAAAGTTACTTTATAGTAAGTTTTCAAAGGGTTTTTGTTGTTGTTGTTGTTGTGTAGTATCACTTGTTTAAGGCTTCATATCAATTGTTAGAAGTGTTCAAGTATTTTGTGGTGTTTATTCATCTTAAATGATTAAACACGTTCAATCATGTCAGTCCATTGTTTGTTCTTAGAAAAGTGTACTGACTATGGGGTTTCTAGGAGGCAAAAAATAGCACTACAGTAGTATTTAGCAAGAGCTGTAGTCCGAATATTTTTATGCTTCCACCATCCATGGACCAGAAAGAGGGATTGTGAGATGGAGTGAGATTGAACTGTAGATATATCATTGGGCCTACTGAGGTTGATGTGTTCTGATATTTGCTCCAGCTGTAAATGTCAAAAAAAGAAGCAGTGCTGATTGCTAGACTAAACCCAAACCCTGCAGCTTTGAGTGTTTTTCATCACGTCGCTCATGGGTTTAATTATATCTCTATGGAAGGAAATTCAGTGCAAATTGTATATAATTGTTCAACAAATGATATGTTGGTCCTGCATTTGACGGTTTACAAATGGTTCATTACTGCTCAGCAAATACAGCCAAATACAGATACAACAAATACAAAGATTTATTTGTAGACATGGGCTTAATTATGGGGAAAATCACATTGCCTTGTCCCTGCTCTCCTCACACATTATCAGCGACTAACTGCTTTGTTGTTCTGTGTTTTTATTAAGGCATCATGTCATTCATGAATCATTGGGTGCAGTTCTAGAGCTCAATCAATTCAGAACATTTATGATGTATAATATTAAAGGAAACCTCATAATTCACATTCATTCATAATTATAAACATATTTTTGGGGAATATTTGAGACAGAAAGGCTAAGGACAGCTGTACATCCCTCATTGCATATGAATCAAATGTCTCATTTAATGTGTAATAAAATCTAGCCCTCAGTCTCTGCATGAAAAACATGTTCTGACATGGAGGGGCCAACGAGGGGTTTCTGAATCATTGAGAGATTATTTTCTGTATTTCCATTTATATGCTTGGGCTGTTTATTTTTCACTGTGAAGAAAAAGAAACATATCAAGCATGATATTTGCTTATCACAAAGCCAATATCTGTATGTACTGTATGTGTATTTGTTGTAAATGGTGAAATTATCTGGAAGGGCTTAAACTGGATGCGTCAAAACAGCATGAAAAAAAAACATGCTTGTATAATTTATCAAATTATTTATTTTTCCTTTTCTTTACAGACTATATTACTAGACTATATGTAAAATTAAGCTATTGTATATAAAATAAATGCTAGTGTGGATTTTGATTCATCTCAGTGACTCGATTCTCTTGAATTCATTCACCAAACCGATTTGTTCATTTCCTTTTATAGATTACATTAATGGCAGTAGATATAGTGACAAGTGATGTACAGTATGATGTTTGTCTCAGTTGGTTGCAGTAAGGAAGAGAAGTTGAGGCAGGATCTGTACGCATCAGTCACTTTAATTAAAAAAAATAAGTAAAACAACAAACACGCAGGAGCTCAGGAGGATAAAGGAACGCAAGACAATTACAACCAACTTATCTTAGATGAGAACGGACAAAGAATGAATCAAACTAAGAGCCATAAATCCCTAATTTGCATACTTATGCACTATTCTATGACTATTTTTAATATAAAAAGTGGGAGTAGTGTGTTTAAATACCCGGATGATGGGAGTAGCGTCTTTAAATACCCGGATGATGCTGTCACGAAACACACACCGGAAAAGGGAGATCCAATTGCAGTATTTTAATAGGGTATTCCATACTCACAATCCAGTCCAGGCCAGGGTCAAAATCCAATGAGTCAATCCAAAAACAAGAAAACAAACAAGAACAGGCTAAAACAGACTACCAGAAGTGGTGTGACAATATACAAGGACTCCATGACAATGACCAGAACAGGATGATGGGAAATGTATTTATGAGTGAAAGACACTGTGGGGGAAGAGGACCTCTAGTGGTTACCCAGGGAACACAAACCAGACACTGTGACATAACCTCCCGTCTACGGAGCGGCTACCAGACGCTCCAAGACATAACTATAAAACAAAGAGTCCAGGAGGGAGGTGGAATGGTGGAGGATTAAGGGGAGGGATGGGGGGCCAGGTCCATGAAGGGGAACAGAAACGGGGTGACGGCTTAGCCGGCGGCCAGGGTGAAGCAGACAGTCCATCGGGCGGCCAGGGCGAAGCAGACGACCCATCGGGCAGCTGTGAAGGAGACGGCAGTCCATCGGGCGGCCAGAGTGAAGACGACAGTCCCTCGGGCGGCCAGAGTGAAGACGACAGTCCCTCGGGCGGCCAGAGTGAAGACGACAGTCCCTCGGGCGGCTATCGGGCGGCCAGGGCGGAGACTTTCCCTCGGGCGGCCAGGGCGGAGACTGACCCTTCAGGAGGCCAGGGAGGAGACGACCCTTCAGGAGGCCAGGGAGGAGACGACCCTTCAGGAGGCCAGGGAAGAGACGACCCTTCAGGAGGCCATGGCACAGAAACAGGCTCAGGAACGGACACCGGCTCAGGCACAGGAACAGACACCGGCTCAGGCACAGGAACAGACACCGGCTCAGGCACAGGAACAGACACCGGCTCAGGCACAGGAACAGGAACAGACACCGGCTCAGGCACAGGAACAGGAACAGACACCGGCTCAGGCACAGGAACAGACACCGGCTCAGGCACAGGAACAGACACCGGCTCAGGCACAGGAACAGACACCGGCTCAGGCACAGAAACAGACACCGGCTCAGGCACAGGAACAGACACCGGCTCAGGCACAGGAACAGACATCGGCTTAGGAACAGGAACAGACACCGGCTCGTCTGTGGCCATCTTGTCCGGAGACACTGGCTCGGCGGCGGCCATCTTGTCTGGAGACACTGGCTTGTGAATAGGAACAGACACCAGCTCAGAAACAGACACAGGCTCATCGGTGGCCATCTTGTCGGGAGACACAGGCTCGGCGGCGGCCATCTTGTCCGAAGACACAGGCTCGGCGGCGGCCATCTTATCTGGAGACACAGACTTGGTGGCGGCCATCTTGTCCTGAGACACTGGCTCAGCAGACGTGACCTGAACAGTCTCTGGATCGGCAGGTTGCATCAGTGGAACCGGCTGGGCGAGACACTGGCAAGCAGCTTGGGGACAACCTCTTGGATGACACCGGGCTGCATGGGGACTACCTCCAGGACGACAGAGGGCTGCATGGGGACGACCTCCGGGACAACAGCGGGCTGCACGTGGACGACCTCCAGGACAACAGCAGGCTGCATGGGGACGGTCTCCGGGACATTAGGGAGACGGGAAGTCTTCTTCTTCCTCCGTCGTGTCCGCGAGCGACTGGATGCTGCTCTCTCCCCGGAATTCACCGGGAGCGCAGCACTCTCCTCTCTGATGCGAGCACATAGAGCAAAACAGTCAAATAAAGTCATGTGAGGCTCCTCCTCTTCGGCTCGCAAAATCCCACTCTGCTGCCTCCTCTCCCTCTTGGTGGTTGAGGAAGAGTTACGAAAACTCATACCGCTGGATCTTGACATGATGGAGTCCTTCTGTCACGAAACACACACGGGAAAAGGGAGATCCAATTGCAGTATTTTAATAGGGTATTCCGTACTCACAATCTAGTCCAGGCCAGGGTCAAAATCCAATGAGTCAATCCAAAAACAAGAAAACAAACAAGACCAGGCAAAAACAGACTACCAGAAGTGGTGTGACAATATACAAGGACTCCATGACAATGACTAAACAGACAGGGTATATATATACAGATACTAACAAGGTGACGGGAAACAGCTGAGTGCAATGATCAATGAGTGACAGAACAGGATGATGGGAAATGTAGTTAAGAGTGAAAGACACCGTGGGGGAAGAGGACCTCTAGTGGTTACCCAGGGAACACAAACCAGACACTGTGACAGATGTACTCAATTAACCGAAAAAACAAAGTCTGGAATGTTGGACACTTCATGCACTATAAAAATATCAAAAAAGAAAAAAAAAATGTTCTAAAACAGCAGTTCACTTATGAAACCTGCATGCAATGTTTATGGAAGCTTTAAAACATAACAGACAAAAAAAATGAATAGGAAAAAAAAAACATGCGTGATATAGCATATTAGGTAACGTAATGTAAATTTTCTCCTATTGAATGATTGAGATTTATGTCATGTAAACATCATCAGCTTTATCCTGTGTAAGTATGTGTGTTTGTGTCTGTAACTGATTGTATTTGAGTTGACAGACTCTTACAAAGAGTGTATGGAGAAGGCATTGGCAGATAGAGACTGTTTGTATACAGTCTAGAAAAGACAGAGATAGAGTGTGTGTTACACGTGTGGTTTGCTCTTTCCTCTTTTTTCCCCTTCTTCTTCTTCCAGATTAATCAGCGCCCAGAAGAGGTGAACCCTTTTCCACGTAAACATGGCATGGTGGTGTGACACGGCTCATTAGCAAAGAAAATGGTGTATTCAGAGCAATGTGATTGTGGCTTTCTGTTAAGAGCTCACATATTTACAGGCCTCAGCATCGGTACAGCGGGATGGTGCCAGCCGCAAATAATGTTTACACTTAATCTTCTAACAGAATTAGTGCTCAGAGGGCTAAAATAGTAAATTACCGCCTGATTACAGAACAACTGAACATGTGGCAACAAAATGCAAGCAGTCATTAGCAGGACGAATGAAGCGTTCAGCCGAAGTTGGTACACTGTTTGAAAAAGAATGATTTGCGAAACTTTAACGTGTAAACACTTGTTGCTGGATGAGGAAAGCATCTGTCATTATCTTCAGCTAGTTTTCTTTCACCGCATACATGATCAGTTTGTTGATGTGTCAAATAGATTAGCAATTTTCATGGGAGATATTTTGCTCTGGTTTTAAATATTTAAACGCAGTTTGTTTTTGTTAAATATTTACAAATCATAGTTTGACTAGAAATTTGTTTTAGACTGAAGCATTTTCTAAGGCTATAAAAAGGGGGCTAAAGACCTAAATGTTTCCCTATTAATTTACATGTGCCTCATATCTTTTCATTTTTTTTTTTTTTTTTTTTTTTTTGCAGTGTGGACCCATTTGAGCTTCTTGGTTACCAAAAAATGAGATTCTCTGAGAAGTCCCTGGTAACGGTTCTTCCATTTGGAACCCGAGAAAAGGAAAGGTTTACAAGACACTTGTAATACACTACCATTCAAATGTTTGTGGACGGTAAGAATTTTTTTTTTTTTCTGAAGAAATTAATACTTTTATTCAGGAAGGATGCAATATATTGATCAAAAGTGACAGTAAAGACTTTTACATTGTTACAGATTATTATTTCAAATATACATATATATTTTTACTTTCTATTCATTAAAGAATCCTGATTAGAAAAATGTATAATGCTTTCCGCAAAATTATTAAACAAGACTGGAGTAATGGCTGCTGCAAATTCCGATTTGATATCACAGAAATGAATAAAATTTGTAAATATATTCAAATGGCAAATGGCTATTTTAAATTGTAATAATATTTCACAATATTACTGTTTTTATTATTTATTTCAAATAAATACAGCCGTGGTGAGCATAAACACAGAGAAAATCATACCAAACTTTTTAATGGTAGTGTATATATTGGAGTTCTTTTCATAATAGGATATTTGAGGCTCCTTCAAAGGTTGCCTAGATTCTCCACCCCGGCAGTCTGAAGAACCTAAAAAGGTGCCTTAAAATATCTTTTCATTTGTCGCATTATGACTTAAAAGTATTTTTTAGCAAGAAAATCCTAAATCTGTAAACCTCCTCCATAGACGAGCCATGAGGTAATGTGTCCTTCATGGTTTGGTATGTGGGTCCTGGTGGCTGTATTTCTGTAATGAACAAGAATGATTAAGGCATATAACCTTGATTTGAGATTGATGTCTTGGCAGCTGAATCCGCAGCAAGGAATTGTCTGTTAAAATTATATGTATGAAAATCATTAGCATCAGTTCTGTGGCTAAAACTTTTGGAGAAAAAAAAAAAAAAAAAAATTGTTGTAGTAATACAAAACCATAGGCAAAGTAAAATCTAGTTTTTAGATCTGGGCTGTTGCATTAGGAATTTAATAGGAGAAGGGAAGCCATTAAATCACAAGATGTCATCTTTACGTTTCAGAATTATTTCTAATATTAGAACAACATGTCGCATTGGAGGTAGAGAGCAAAGTTGGAATAGGCTGGAAACTTGTTTTTATTTTTAGTCTCTAACATATGCCAGTATTCCACCAGAAACAAATTCGGTTTTAAAAAGCATTGACGAAGTGTAGGCTCTGCATGGAATACATTAGTCTCAGCTCATGTCAAGAGCGCAGACGGATTGACTTTACAGGCTCAATCAGATGCTCTGGCTGAGGAAAACACATACCCTCATGCACATTTCAGGCTCTTTAAAACACTGTGCTTCAGATCAACTCTGATTATACTTTGTGAAAAGGGGTTTTTCATGTTTCATTTTTATTTCAGATTTCAATTTTTGTAGTGCATTGCAAACGCATCAGCAACAACTTTGGTAACTAAACTGTAAATCACAATTAATGATTTAATAAATGGGTTGGTGTAAGTATTATATGGAATATAGTAAATAAATAAAAAGAATAGACAAGAAATTAAAACATGAACTGTTACATAGCATAAATGTCAAGGGAAAAAATCTTGCAAAAAAGTAGTGAATCTTAAAAAAAAATCTAAATATTGAAGGTATTTATTTATTTTATAAAAAAAAGATACTGCATTTACATTTTTATTTATTTAAAGTATTTAATTGATGTGTGTGTGTGTTTTAAAAATCATTTTACTTGATTGTTAATTCAATAAACTTTAAAAAAAAGGTTTATGTATTTGATTTGAATGATCTTTCCAGCTTTAGTGCCATATTAGTTTTTCATTTAGAAATTAAATTATTGTCATACTAAAATGTTGATTAAGTACAACAATAACTTCATCAAAGAGCATCAAAGTGTTCAAGAGTGGATTTTGTCGGATCATATGACAGCATTTTTGATTTTTTTAATAGCTGTATAGTTCCTACACAGTCTCCTATAAATTGACTCAAGCATAGCAGAGATTTCTGAGGACTCTATATTTTCTCAGTCTTTGTGTGTTAATATGAAACGCATCACTTCCTCCTCCTTTGACTCCTTTCATCCTCTCATTACAAAGCAGTGCACATTACACTAAAGCCGCTTCGGGTATCCTATTGGAAATGTCTGTCTGAGGTCTGGCATTAACAGATACCAGAGTTAGTGGTTTCGTCTCCGAGCTCCTTTTCCACTCAGCTAATGAGCGTCACGAGGCCTTTTAAAAATAGAATGTGTTTTAATATGAACCGAAACAGAATGACACTAAAATTACAATGCATAAAATGACAAATTGATACAATCTAAAAGACTACAAATATGAAATGCATGACACTAAATCACGAAAAGTTTCATAATATCCGTCAAACTTTCAATTATCTTCCAAAACGGCAAAACTAAAAACCCGGAAAGCATCGTCGCTCTATTTTAACCATCATCTGTCTGGTTTTACTCTTGTACATGTCTGATTGACTCCGACAGGCTCTTCAAAATCCAACCAAATCTAATAAGCATTAGCCTGTCACACACACATTCAAAAAATGGGCCACCAGGTGAGAGGACTCACCTGCAGAAAATCCCTTCTCCCCAGGGACCTGTCAAATTAGCAGTTAGCTATTACGGAGGCTTAGGCCTTGGACCCGTAGAGAAGGAGAGAATGAGGAAGGAAAGTCAGGAGACTCGCATAACCGCTCAGAGGCCTGGGGCAATGACATGGCGCAGGGTCTGAGGCAAAACCGAAACCATATGAACATTAATACGCACCCGGGGGCCGTTCTCGGAGATTACTTTACATAACGACTAATTGGCCTAATTTGTTGAATAAACACTATATTTTCTTTTGAAGCTTAATACAGGACCACTGGACACAGCAGTCACTCTGAACCGAGCAGCGACACCCACATCGGGTTTTGGCGGTCTGCTAAAGTAATTTCCCCTCAAAACGAACCTAATTTCCTCTCTGGGTTCAGGCTCATGCGTGTTTGGTTCACCACAGTCATCTAAATGCAGAGATAGTGCTGAATGTAAAGGATGTGTGGACAAGACCGACAGCGGTCAATATTTCTGAAATGCACAATTCAAAAAGAATTGGTAATTGTGTAAAATACTGTTTTGTAATATAAGGATGGCTTTTCAAGCTAATGCAGCTTGGTGGAAAGTCCACAACTACGTTTTATTTGATTTATTATTATATTTTTACACCAGCTGCGCTACACCAATCATAAAAGTGCTAAATTACCAGTCCAAGCGAGTTCTGGATTCAATAAAACTGGGATAAAAATATATTTTTTTGTCCAATGAAGAATTCCAAGGCCTTTTTATTTTTAATTAAATGTACAGCTAAGTAATCATGGACAAGAGTTGCAAAAAAATATTCTGAAATGATAAAACTATGAACTTGCCGCAAGACTATATTTTAATAACTTTATTAGACATTGAAAGGAGATTAAACACTTTTGTTTTCCATTTTGCCAGCTTTTTTGTAATTGCAATGCATTCATGAGCAACACTTTCTTCAGCAAGTTTCCACCACATAAAAAAATGAGATCCTTTATGATCTCTGCATTGCTAGAGTTGTTATTTCATTGTGGTTGAAATCTATAAAGTGAAATTAAAACGGTGTAAAAAAATGAATTGCTCCCCCAACCCATAACATTCATTTGATTGTTCTGAATTTTTGCAGTATCAAAACTTAACCGCTTCCAGTCTGCATGAGACAGAATAAGTTTGCATTGCTAAAAAATTGCAATTAAATATAATGACAATCATATAAAAGTGTCTTTGTATTTTAAATTAAATTCATTAACAACTAATAAAATATGATACTGACAGTCTGTCTACCCCGCAAATGACAAGCTGGACTTGCTGTTGGAGACGTAAAACAATATGCAGATTTCTATAAATCTGTCTAGAAATAGATACACCGGTCATTTGCACACACACACACACACACACACACACACACACACACACACACACACACACACACACACACACACACACACACACACACACACACACACACAAAAAATCCTTGAGAACACAGATGTTGCTCATTCTCGTATGTATTTCTCAGATGGAAAGTCATGATTCTCTCCCAGAATGCTCAGTGAAACTAAAAACTTAAAAGAGCTTTTTTGCTTGTCAAAAATTTATTTTGCTATGAGCAAGGGATGAAAACTCATTTTATGATCTGAGTTGACATGCAGTACAGGAAAATTACATATTTTAATGAATACGTTTCTGAAAACAAAAACAATTTTATTGACTTTTATTGAGTCAAATATTGTTGTATTTGCTTTTTTTTTTTTTTTACAGACATTTTGATGGAAAATGATCCTTTTCACAGTCTGAAAGAATTCCAGGACTTTACAAAATGATGCTGACAATCTAGATGATTTGGGGTAAACGCACAGACAGATAGACACAAGCTAGCACCCCAAATCCCCTCACCCCAATCTTCCGTCCCACCCTTTAGACCCCCATAACCATTCCACGCTCACTCTTTGGCAGCTTACGCAACTCGTTTCTTAGAAAAAGTGTCCGTGGGATCAGATAGCCCGAGTCCAAAATATCGTACCCCCGTTTTCATGAGCCCAGAACTTGTTGGCTGGCCTCAGATTTATTGTACCTTGTCGTTCTGGAGGAAGATCGTATGCATGTGGTCAGTAGCGAGGAGCCTGCGACCCAACCTCCCTCTCATGTTACGCCCTATATATAACATCCATTCCTCCAGCACCTCCGTTCAACCCCCCCTCCCACGTTCCCTCGCTCCGACACCACTTCTCCAGAAGCGCTGTATCCACTCGGGCCCAGACGGCTCTGTCTTTCCCTCTCCCTCTCTTCTCTCTCTCTCTCTCTCCCATCTGTCACCCGAGCTTCCTCTTGCAGGCTGTGTGTGTTTACCCTCTTTTTCGGCCTGGCAACGGGGCTGCATGCTCAGGATTACCGGAGGCCTTGCCTTTCATCGCCGCCCGCTCCCTCTTCCTTTCGCCGTTGACTCCTGGACTACGGTGGAAACGGGTGCGAGGCTGTGTTTTTGGGGCTTTTCGGCTTCCCTGCGTTCTCGAAGAGTCTGGAGTTAAGTGGAACCGTCGACACTAAGAGAACATGGATCACTCACTGTTCGGATGCCTCCGGAGCCCGCACGCCCCATCCCAAGCCCTGCACCCGGCGTTTACCCAGTCCTCCCTGGCCCTGCACGGTCGTTCCGACCACGTCTCCTACCCCGACCTCCCAGGACCCTCGCCGCCCTGCAGCTACGCTGGGGAGGAGGGCAGCTTCGGAGGACCTCATCACAGGGTTCACCCCACTCCGCAGCATCCACACCTCTCGCAGCATCAGTCCTCCTGGCACGTCCCGCAGATTCCGGCGATCGACGGCGAGCGCCTCAATCTCTGTCTGCCGCACCATGACTCTTCGGGTCCAGAACTGTGTGAAGCGGGTTCACAGGGCTTGTGCGCGGGTAACCCAACGCTCACTGGTAGTGACCCTTCTGGGGTGTCATGTGTGCCTGGAGAATACGGGAGACAGAACATGTCACCCGCTGAGCCGGAGAGACGCAGTAGCAAAGGAAAGAGTGACAGCTCAGGTATGTTTTTTATTTTTTTCGTGTTCTTATGCATACAGTATAATAATCATTGAATTTTATTTCTAATAAATATTTTTTGGGAATAAATAAATTGGAAATGATCAATCAAATTGCATTATTACATTATAAATAAATCAAGTGCTTGTCATGACTGGAGACTGAGTTTTATTACTCATCAGATTTATTCAGAATAGTTTAAGTAAAGGACTTACTGACTTTGGTCAGTAATACAGGATTTCATCATATTTTCTGTATTACCTATTTTCTGTAATCTGGCCTTGGAATAGAGAATTGGGTGTTTGGAATTAGAATTTGAATTGAGCACCACATTTTTTCAAGACACTATGAATTTGAAATGAAATTTAATTTTGCTAATATATATAATTTTATATAAATATTAAGGGAAATGCATAAATGCACCAAATTATATGTTTAATAAAACTTCAGAAAATCTTGTTTATTTTGCAATATTTTGTGATAATTTAAGTATTAAAAATGTAGAATTTAAAAATAGAGTACCTTCTGTCATAAAATGATTTAAAATAGGGAAAAAACTAAAGACATTTATTTTAGAATGATTATTATTAGTTTAAAATTTATAGAAATTGGTCCATATCAAGACAGCTTAAAAAAAAGGTGCTATATGTAGTAAATGGGTTTTATTTTATTTCTGCAGTATTTCACATGCGATAATTCAATACAACTGCCCTATGTTAGAAAAGACATAAGCAGACAATCAAACTGAAGAAAATATCAAACTAGCACCAGAGAAAAGAAAAGGCTATGTGATAATCAAACTCATAGTAGTTTTAGATAATCAAACTCACTGCAGTTTAAGAGAAAATCTAACAGTTTACACATTTGACATTCAGATCAGATTCACACACATAAATCGTTCTAATCCATCCATGAACCATATAGAGGAGCGTGCAAGCTTTAAATATATATCAAATATATCAAACTGAGCAGTTGTATAAATATGCTCAAAAGCAGCTTGATTTGTTTAGAGATATGTCTAGTATTTTAGAGAAAATGCTTCTTAAAATAAGAATGAATCCGAGGTAATAAAACAAAAGGAACGGAATCCGGAACGGGCTGGACACGGCACAGTAGTGTTTTAATGGCAGGGCCTGGTGCTGTGAGGCTGCCCTGTTTCTTTCTCTCATCACTCTCAGAGGTGTAAGTCACTCTGGCATTTACCCTCAGGTCTTTAATAGACCACAGGTGAAAGCCGCTTTAAATGCTCACACTGCCCCGCAGCTGCGCTTTTGATACCCCCCAAATGCATACGCACCATTCACGGCTGGGGAAAACCGTTAGAGATGCAGCTGGACAGTTTTTATATAAAATGTGACCCTTAAATTTCAAGAACAATAGAAAATGTCACACCTGGTGATCAGTGGTTTGACATTGACGTATAGACTTTAAAAACAGAGGTGCAGAAAAAAAAAGAATTGTGAATGTCTTCAGAAAAATATCACTGTTGTGTGTAAAATTATATAGACGAAAGTTTCTGAGATTGAACTCAAGTTTTTGTCACCTTTACAGTTAGTTGAACTGAATTACTCCATCTTATACTGTACTTTTTTTTTCATGTTATGATGCTGTACCTTTTCATCCAGGTGCCTGTAATTTATGGCTTGATGGCATACTGATGGATAGGCCCAATGGTGGTAGAAATTTCCAGAAGGCTCCTGTTGGCACTTGCTGTGCCTTTATACCAAATCTAATTTCCTCCAGTCTGTTGGCAGTTATCAAAGGCAGTGTGGTTTCCATTTAAAGCCGTGTCATATGTCGAGATGTTGCAGCGATAGCCTGAACAGATTATAGATTATTCGGAAAAGTGATGTTGCATATGAAATACGATTTTCAAAGCTCATAATCTTGTGTACTATAAAAACCTTGGATTTCTAGAGCAGTTGTATTTCTCTGCCGCTTTCAAAGGATCCAAGAATTCGACATCATACTCGTCTTTGAAAGGCAAGCTTATAAATATTCATTGCAAACATATTTTCCTTTAAAGATTTTCTTTCTTTTTTTTAAACAAAATGATTTGTATTGGGCTCTCCCAGTTTATTAACTCAGATGATTAGTGATTTGCTTTACTCTGTTAGTCACATTATATAAAAAGTAAAGAAAAAAAAAAGAGCGAGAGAGAGATTTGAAAATAAGTAGAGCAAAGAAAAGGCTATGATAATAAAACTCAGTAGTTTTAGATCATAGATTTTTCATAGAAAATGTACATACTGTACAATTATAAGGAATTGTATAATAATGAGAATCATATTAGATGCTTTTCACATACTCTAATGTGGTAACCTGTGATTGTTACTTTTTAAAAGCTTTTTCTACCTAATCAATCCCCTAAAAAAATTTTTTTTTTGGAGTAACCTACTGTATCTAGGACAATATTTTTGATTTGAGTCAAATTAAATAATTTAGGTTACCACATAATGTACTTTTTTAAAGTTTATTTTCTAACAGCAATTGCTTTAGCTTATTTTTATTCTAACTTAGAAAATGTTCATCTATCGTGCTAAAATGAAAACCCAACTAGTTCTTTGCTCTGGAATCGATATACTTTGCTCACTGATAAACGATTCAGTTCCATTGTTACTTTTAAAGAAATGGTTCAGACAGCACCAGACTAAATGTTCTATTTTGCACTTTTTCTTTTTTAATTAATTATTTAAAATGAAACTAATAAATGAATGGATCCAACTCTGTGATTCTAAACCCTCCTATATATGTTCCCGTGCACCTGAATAATAAAAACTTTATATATAACTGTAATATATTAACAAGTTACACAGTTACGGTTGAATTTGATCATTTTTGGACCAATCAGAAATGTTCCTTGAGAGAGTTTCTTGCATTGTGTTAAAAGAGAAGTGTGTGGAAAATGAGTAAATTGATCTGATTGTTGGAGAGTGTGAACGAAGCGCTGTTGATTCAGGCCAGATTTGAGAGCATGTGCTTCGTTCTCTTGCCATTCTCCGCCTGCTAAAAACACCAGAGCCATATCGCCATAATAAAAGGTGATTGGCAGGCCAAATTGTTCCGCTTTCATTTTTATTTTTGTTCGTTTATTTTATTTCAGAGCCCTGCAGTTTATCACACCATCTTATTATTTCACCCTTTTTGCTTTCTCTTATGTTTTTTTTTTCTTTTTCTTTTTCTGTGCATTTACAGCGGCTGGAAAGTGATCTGTTTTTCATTTCAGATTCCCAGGATGGGAGCTATAAGTCAGACGTGAGCAGTAAACCTAGGAAGGAGCGCACAGCGTTCACCAAGGAACAGATTCGAGAGCTGGAATCAGAATTCGCTCACCACAACTATCTGACACGGCTTAGACGTTACGAAATTGCTGTCAACCTTGACCTCACAGAGAGACAAGTACGTTCAACGCTGAGCCTGTTTTCACATGTTACCAGGAGACATAACAATGGCACTTCCATTGGCTTTGAAAATATTTCTTAGATTGATTGATGGGTAAAAAAGAAAAACTTTGCTTAAAGGCTGACTCCATTTAAAGTGATCAAGTCATATAAAGTGATAAACGCAATGTTAAATGTTAGCAATTCTCAACAAATTAAATTGTATGCCCTCATTTACTGATATAAATCTCAAAGTATTTCAGTATGAGCTCTCTAAAAATATGTTTTACGTTAGAAATACAGCGCCCTGTGCCGAAGGGTCCAGTTCCCTATGATATAGCCTACTCATTTGGCTTGAGGGAGGTATTCCCACTTCTTTTTTTCTTTTTTTTTTTTATCTGAGTCTGAAAAACTGTCAAATGTAGCCATGATGTTAAACCTCAAGTTTTTTTTAATGCAAACACGTATATTTTTTCTAATGGCTTTTATTAGAAAAGACAGAAGGGAGAACAGGAGAGGGACATGATCCAGGCTGGACTTGTACCAGGGGACCATGAGCACTTTTTTATTGAAAAATTAAGCTATCCCTTTTATATTTATATTTATATTTATATATATATGTATACATAAATACATACCACTATGGTAGTGTGTGTGTGTGTGTGCATATACACACCCTTTTTTTTTAGATCTTTTTTTTATAAACTCAAAAATATACTATGGAACTATATTCCAAATACCAAGAAATATTCACTGGAGTAAAAACTAGCTCCAGTCTTGCATATTAATCTTGAAATATATTTACAATTAGACAGTGGTGAAGTTCACTGTACAAATGCTTTCTTCAAAATGTCCCACACATCCCACACACCCACTCCATAGTTTAGGATCATTCCAGCTGATTCTTGGCCCTAAAAAGAAGCACTATAAGCAACTCACCTAGGATTTGCCTTTTTGTGTTTCATTCCCATTTCTCCTTCCTACTCCTCCACAATTGCTTCCTATCCAGTAACTCTCAGCACAGATCCAAAGAAATCTGTAGACGTGGGTTGATCTCAGATCTTAAACAACAAAGTCTTGAAAAAAATCAGCCCTTTTTGTGCACCTTCGATGTATTGGATTTATATTAACAATTTATGTGTCACACACACACACACACACACACACACACACACACACACACAAAAAACATAATGCATAATATTGTGAAATAAGGGAGCGCAGTTCCATAAAACCAGTAGTTGCAAAAGAGTTCTCACACTTCAACTTAAATTTTTTGTCGTGTAAGGAAATCTGCCGACTCATTTAAGAGCTCACTCTAAAATACCTGCGATGCTCATCCTAAAATAACCTTCTCAGCCTTAAATAGTCCCCTGTCAAGGGGGGTGAGGCGCTGCAACTCGGTCCAGATCTGATCGACCCGTTTTAGGCAGCAGCTTGATCATCACAGTGGAGACGCAAATACAGAGAAAAGTGTCAAGTCAGGACCTGGAACATGGGTCAATGGGCGACCATGAGTTTTGCATCAGCACATAACTGACCAGGTGGAAATAGCCTAGAGAACCAATCCTAGTCCCCATGAGAGCCAATCATATCGCTGCTCCTCCAAACTTCCCAGAAGTCGGCTCCAAAAGAAAAACACAAGAGCAGATCCGCTGTGACTTTGAGAAAGTTTAAAGATTAAAAGCAGATATGAAGGACCCTTCGAATCTATCCGCAAAGCGCATGAAATTAGGTGTTTTGCTTGGTTTATGTATGTGGTCTATACGTGTGGGATCTGAGTGCTGTGTTGGCAGAAAGCTTGAAATCTGTCGCTCATCCAATCTGATACACGGGCATAGTATGAAGGGGGTTCTGATACAGAGAGCATGATGGTGGTTTTAGAGTGGGGGTCCACATGCCAAAACAACTCTTTCTGGAAAGTGCCATAACACACACCCTAACACACGTTCCCACAAAGTGGCGTTAAGTTTCCCTGATGCAGATCTTGGGCGCCTGCGTTGCTAAGACACCAATAACGCCTTATAAACATTGTGTGTAATTGACTACTGTATAATAGCTTTGCCAAAAATGTTTGCTAATGAGCAAACAACACTTATTTATTCATTTGTTTACCTTAAAGCGTTAGTTCACCCGAAAATGTTCCAAACCCGTAAGACTTTCGTTCATCTTCTAAACACAAATGAAGATCTTTTGATGAAAACTGAGAGCTTTCTGTCCCTCCATTGACATCAACGCAAATTCCACTTTTTTACGCTTCAAGAAGTTCATAAAGAGATCGTAAAACTAATCCGTGTGAATCGAGCGGTTTAGTCCAAATTTTCTGAAGAAACTCGATCGCTTTATATGATGAACGGATTTAATTTAGGCTTTTATTCACATATAAACATTTATCAGCAAACATAAACAGAAGCTCAACCGAACCTGCTTGACGCTCAAGAAAGAACCTCATTGGTTCTTGAGGAAGTAACCTGGCGTAACACACGAGAATAAACACGCTTGAGCTTCCGTTTACCACAACTGACGTGTGAGTTGATGAATATTTTTATGTGAATAAAAGCCTAAATTCAATCTGTTCATCATATAAAGTGGTCGTGTCTTTTTATAAAAATTGGACTAAACCGCTCGATTCATATGGATTAGTTTTACGATCTCTTTATGAACTTTTTGTCAAAGTGGTAGTTGCATAGCTGTCAATGGACGGACAGAAATCTCTCAGATTTCATCAAAAAGATCTTCATTTGTGTTTCGAAGATGAACAAAAGACTTGCAGTAATGGGAAAAACTAGAGGGTGAGTAATTAATGATAAAATATTAATTTGTGGGTGAACTAACCCTTTATGATATTGTTTTGATCTATTCTTAATTATTCTTACGAGTATACTTACTATAATACAGTATAAAAATGAGCTCCTTTGCTGCTACTTCTTTTAGTTGAGTGTGAATTTCATTTTGTATCGGCCACAGGACGTTTTACAGGAACTTTATTGATGTACAATTCAAAGATATTCACACATAAGTTTTTACAATAAAACAAAATGACATCATTCATTTTTGCGTACTCTAAAATATTCTAAATAAATTCTTTACCTGAATGCATTTCTGTAATTTTCCTGTTAAAATAATTTAAAATGAACAAAATAGGTGTTTAATATTAAATCCAAATAAATGTTAAATTATATTAATATTATATGATTATTATATTTAATTATGTAATACACTGAATTAGAGCATTTGTGGATATGAAGTTCTCCCTCCACAGTCCATAAATAGATAATTTATTAAATATATTGAAATATTTATAAATCCAATACAAATTAATGTAGGCATTTCAAATATTGATTCTTGACTTATTTGATTTCAGCTAGTTGCCAAATCAACATTTCTCATCTTTGTTTAGTTTAAGTACTAACTAAAACTAGTATTAACAAAAACTATACTAGTATATAAAATGATACTAAAATATGATAACATGTTTATGAGCAATTCATATGGAGAAATGAAATGTACTATTAAAAATTACACTAACAGTAGTTGTATGTATTTCTTTGACTAACTACTTGAACTAAAATTCTGCACTCTGTTTGTTTTCTATATACTTAATATGACTATACTTGAACATCATTTTTCTTTCCTGCAGGTAAAGGTGTGGTTCCAGAACCGAAGGATGAAATGGAAGCGAGTGAAGGGAGGTCAGCAAGGGGCCGCTGCGCGCGAGAAAGAATTGGTGAATGTAAAGAAAGGAACTCTCTTGCCCTCCGAGTTTTCCCCAATGGTCGGACTACACCATCCCATCGGTTCTCCTAGCAATGAGGACGACAGCCACGACAGTGACCAGAGCTCCGAGCACGCACATTTATGATGCCCGGACTCCACCCAGTCACAACCTGGCAATTTCCTCAGGAATCAACTATGTTGGTACTCCGAAGGCTGTTAACAACTAGTACTGGGCCATGCTTTGTTATTTCACTCTGAGTGGTTAGGGTTTGTTCTTGGTCTGTGAAACAGATGCTCACTGGGTTGCAAACCAGAGCTCAGCCCCCAATGGCACCAAACTTTGAAGATTAGTCTAAATAAACGTCAAAGGGGTTTAAAGGTGGCCACCCTTTTCAAGAGACTATGCATTCATCCACCTTTGACTCTAAAGATTGACATTGTAAATAAATGTATGAGTTTGAATGTTGTAAACATTCCACACAAGTGCCTTGGGGAGGATTTTTGCACTGTTTTAAGTTTTTGCCTAACTGATTGCTACTGTATTTTCGCAGATTTTGATAAAAATATCATTGATTACAAAATAGATTACATAATCTGTGACAGCACAGAATAAGAATTATTTTAGTCCATTTGTAAAGGGAAAAAAAGATGCCATTAATGACCATTTGTTGATTAATTGATTAATTAGAATGAAAAAGTAGTTTTTAAACCGACAAATGTCCATGTTTTTTTTTTCCTCCACAATTATGGGTGCGTTTGGATAATCAAATGGACTGAAAGTGACATATGCAGCATAGTGATAAACATTTAATTTAGAAGGATAATTAAAGGATAATTTTTACTTGCCTTTCCAAAGGCGTGTGTACTTGAGGACTGCAAATAATTTTCCATGATCACTGAAGGAGTCATTACACAAAAAAATACACTACAGTTCAAAAGTTTGGGGTTGCTTTTTGAAAGAAGTCTCTTATGCTCACCAAGACTGCATTCATTTGATCCAAAATACAGTAAAACAGACATTTTGTGAAATATTATTACTATTCAAAATAACTGTTTTCTATATTTTAAAATGTAATTTATTCCTGTGATGGCAAAGCTGAATTTTCAGCATCAATGTCAAGATGCATGCGCTGCTTAATATTTTTGTGGAAACCAATTTTTTTTTTCAGGATTCTTTACGGTAAATAGGAAGTTAAAAAGAACAGCATTTGTTTTAAAAATAGAAATCATTTGTAACATTAAAAAAGTCTTTACTGTCATTTATGTGATCAATTTAAGAAATCATTGCATTTCTTTAAAAAAAAAATCTTACTGCCCCCAAACTTTTGAATGGTAGTGTTCATATGAAGGCAACATTACAAATGGAACATTTTCTTTTGTTGTTCAGGTTTATGATATAGTTCATATCTTTTATTTACCTTGTAAATAAAAAAATGTTAGGTATTTTGATTTCAACTTTTTTTCATGAAAAAAATTAATAAATTCATAAACATAAAAAAAAAACTCATTTGAAAGGCGTTTTATGAAGGAAATCTTCCCAAACGTTGAAGAGGATTATGTTATGTAAATGTTATAGAAAGCCATGTTGAATATCTAATATTATTTGTTTGGCGTTTCTGTGAAGACCACGTGAGTAAGCATTCTAATTTCTGGACTGGCACTTTATCGGGTCGGCCAACTTCTTGAACGTCGTTGCTCATATGTGAGAGCAGCTGGTGATTCGATAGCTGTAGAAGTTTGGACTGGTTTGATTTGTGGCTTTGCCGTTCCCCCGACACATAGGCAAAACCCAGGCTAAGTGGATTTGTTTTCAGTTGTGGTCAAAGCCAGCCATGCATTTTCTCTCTGTGGAAGACGTTTTTGATTAGCCGTCCGATTTAGATGTTTGTGTATGATATACTGTGATCAAAGTGAGACGAAGAACGATCCCCTTGGGGAAACAATTCGTGGCTTTACGAAATGAATGGGAAATATATTTATGACCCCTCAAACCCTGCCAAGCACCCAGCTGCACTGATCACAGCCGCGTCTAAACAACACATGATGAATATGGCCCGTCAGAAGCGGTCCCAAACAGACAAATCAATAAAAACACGAGCAAATAAACACAAATCAAGACAAACATGACTTAGGTATGAAAAATACATCACGGACCACAAACAAAGTTGAGCAAAAACAAACGGAGGTAAACAAGCAAGACTTTTTTCCTGTTTGTCTTTCCAAACAAACCTGACTTTCGTAAGATTGTTGATTTGCTGTTGGTGTGATTTTTCTATCTTTGCAACCGCTTTGAATAGTAGGATCCTAAAAGGGATAGTCCATCCAAACATAATTACCCTCACGTTGTTCCAAATCTGTATGACTTTCTCTCTTCTGCCGAACACAAAAGAAGATATTTCGAAGAATGTTTCGGTTCCCATTGACTTCCATTATATTTTTTGACCATACATATGGAAGTCAATGAGAACCAAAAATGTTTGGTCACCAACATTCTTCACAATGTCTTCCTTTGTGTCCATGACATGAGGGTGAGTAAAGGGTAGAATTTAAGGGACCTTTCACCCAAAATTATTTACTCACCCTCATGCTATTACAAGCCTGTATGACTTTCTACTGTGGAACACTAAAGAAAGTTCCATACAATGATTTTTTTTTTAGTTTTGAGTGAACTGTCCCTATAATTCAGAGAGTTTAGTTCTTCTTGTTACTGACAAATGTAACCCATAATTCAGAGAGTTTAGTTCTTCTTGTTACTGACAAATGTAACCCAGAGCAATTATCTTGAAGCAAAAAGCTTCAGGCACAGTTTTATTTGCACAGAGTGCAAGATAATCCCATTTCTTTCTTGCATTCAAATAACTATGTAGGTTTACATTGTTCTCCTGAGCATTTAGAAACTTCCCAGTCAGTGCGTGCATTGCATGAGGAAGATTTTTTTTATTTTTTTTTTATGCAGTTGTTTTGGAATACCTCTGGCCTGTTACTTTTTGATCCTGAATGAACCTTCTACCTTGACCCCACAGGGAACAACTTTCCTTTAACAGGAAGGGTAATGTTGTCATTTCTCCATGCCATGCCAAGAACAACATGGCCAACTGAAGAGTTTTCCACACAGGGTCTGAGTGTCTGCTCAGCCTCCTTCCAAAAAGTGATTTAGGATAATTTTCAGTGCAACTGTAGGTGTTGACGAATGATGTTCACTGAGGTACAATCCTCCGTATACCACGTGACTGTTGTTATTTTCCTTGTAATGGCTGAACGTGCCCAATCTTTTCTTTGTCTGTCATCAAGGAACAAAAGAAACGGTTATGCAGGTAATGAAACGTTGGCATTTAGAGACTCTGCGTCGGTGAAATACAAGTCTAGAGAGTAAAATGACTACGGATACGCCTGCTCTGAATTTGTCAGTTTCTACAAACCGTTTAGGTCAAGGCCAGGTCACGATGCATCTGGGACACGTTAAAAAAGGCCATCTGTGAAAAATCTACAACTGTTACATGTTTATTTAAGTAATTAGAAACAACCTGGAATTAAAATCACATCGCATATTTTGTATTTACCAGAATTTTGAGAATATCTATTGAGATTACAATCGTTTAAATATTAAAAATGTATTGTACACTCTTAGAAATAAAGATTCTTCATTGGCATTGATGGTTCCAAGAAGAACCTTAAACATCCATGGAATCTTTTCATTTCACAAAAGGTTCTTTATAGTGGAAAAATGTTCTTCACACTAAGAAAATATGGTTCTTTTGAGAACTGATCACTGAAAGATTCTTTGGGGAACCAAAAATGGTGATGATCAATAAGTCGTTACAACATATGTTTTTACATTAATTCAACTCATCAAAATAAGTTAAGCCTTTTAAACTATATTCTTTAAGTTACTCATACACAACTCAAGTCGGTGTAATGTAATTTAATTTGAAATGACAGTCAAGTTGATTGTACTTAAAAATGTACGGTAAGTGTTTTTCTTTTTTAACAGTGTTTGAAATCTTTATTTTTAACCTTTTCTTTTACATTCTTTTATTCCAATGTATTTTTTTAACCTGCTTGAATAATGAGAATTATGCAGTGAGACAGATTTAATAATAGCAGTTCAGAGCAATCCAGTGATGTGGTTTTATCATAATATCACATATTCTCTATTCGGCTAGGGCTCAGGAAACTCTTCTGAATCTTAAGAATATGGCCGGAGACTACAGGATGACGAAATGCAGGAAACCACAAACCCTCCAATAAACTGGCAGGGGACCATGACTGACGGCTGTTTTAGCCATTTAGAATCTTATTTATTGGCACAACAGTCACTTTTACTACAGAAGAACTGGGCCAAGAACTGAAACTAACAGCGTATAATGTGACTTCACACCTGGAGCATTAAAACCACAAGTCAAGAATATAATCCGCAGAACAGACAGGAGAGAACTCCGATAATTATGGAATTATGAATAAAAGCAAGAAAATATAATAGAAAAGTTGCAGCCTATTTTACTTTTTATCCTGTAACATTCACTTTACATGATAACTGCCATTTAGGTCAAAATGGTTAAATGGCTTTTTTGATGGGGTAAAATTAAAGGAATAGTTCACTTAAAATGACAATTCTGTCGTCATTTACTCACCCTATGAATTTCTTTCTTCTGTTGAGCACAAAAGAAGATATTTTGAAGAATGGGGCATTTAGTGGGGCCCATCAACTGTCTGGTTACCGACATTCTTCAAAATATCTTCTTTTGTGTTCAGCAGAAGAATGAAATTCATACAGGTTTGGAACAACTTGAGGATGAGTAAATGATGACAGAATTTTCATTTTGAAGTGAACTATTCCTTTAAACTCAAGACCAACCCATATACACTGAATTCATTTGTAATTAATTTAAATTCATTAGGCTAAGTTAACTTTATTTTATTTTTTTAATTGCAGTAAATACAAAATGATAACTACAAGCAACATTCTTGCATCCAAAATCTACTACATAGTAGGCAAAAAATTGTTTGTGACAAAAAAAAAAAAAAATAGATGTCAGAATTCATAGTAAGCTACTCATAAAAGAAAGAATGGCCTACATGGCGAGATTTCGAAGTGCATAATGCATACGATGGACACTTTATTATCCCATTAGGGCCACAGGAGAGGATTTGTGAATGACAGTGAAACAACACAACTGACGCTGGTAGGTCACATGATAATGGCAGCATGGCTATGCAGTAGGCCTATGTCCGGACGTTTAGCGTCAATATGAGACGCAGATAGATATGGGCCAGAAGGCGCCTCCTAGCGGTCTAACCCTAACCCTACCCCAGACCTAAACATACCCATAACCGAACAAAGCTCTGTGCGTGTCATATTGACGCTAAAGGGTGCCATGTGCGTTCGATGTCGACGAAATGTCAAAAGCGTCAGTATTCATAGATGCCACCTACGTCACTACAAATAGAACGCCGCCATATTTGCAACCGACTCGCCCGGTGTGGCCGCCCAAACTGCCCATTTGAATGAGAGAGAGAGAGACAGAGATACCTGGAGAAAATTTCTATTTTAGGCTCCGATCCTTATTTTTTACCCCCAGTTTTCTTTAGTCCATTATTATCTGCCCCAGGCTTGCCCCAATTGGTCTTTCATGATATAGAAATACTTAAGTCATAGAGCTTCATGGCGCGCGTTCATGAGAGTCGAGGCGATGTCATGAATGAATCTATGAATCTGCAGCTGTTCGGCTGGCATGAATGAATCTATCTAATCCGTCCATCAGCACAGCCAGAGACATCAGCCGAATATCATAAAAGACTGCCATATCTGTCCGAAAGAACAGATGTTCAATTACAGAGAGAAGGTTTAAATAATACACACAAATATCGAAATGAAAGAATCTTTCGAGTCGAATCTTTTTGAATGATTCGGCTGCGATTAAAAGCTATCAAGAGGTAAGCTCAGTGATTATAATATAAGGACTTAAATTGCAGTTTGTTCGTCACATAAAGCTATCATATGAATAAATAACGATATAAATATAACGGACGAGTCGTATTAGATCACTTTTATGATACTTTTGTGATGTTTTTTTTTTTTTTGTCTTTTATTATTATAATTTTTTGCGTGACAGCCCCCCGTAGGCTAATGTTACTCATTCACTTCCATTACATCGACAAGAAGAGTCTCCATTAGGCTACATATTCAAACATTTCCCTTTGTCTTCCACGGAAAGTAAACTTAAGGATTTGCACATGAAGGTGAGTAAATGACGGCAGAATTATCTTTTTTGGAAGAACTAGTCCTTTAATATGCATTTCAAGGCTGAGATTATGCATCGTCTGCAGAGCTAACGTTAACGTTACTTACACAAAATAACATATAAAGCGCATGTGACGAAGACAATATCTTTATGAACTTCAGAAAAATATTTATTAGATTTAGGTAGGTATTAACTAACAGACAGACTGACAGTTATATCCAAAACAACCCCAAATCTTACTAACTTACCATGATAAAGTGCATTTAAACAGATCCAACAATAAAATGAAGACAAAACATTATCTGTCGATATCTGTCTATAATGTTGGCCACTGCAGTATAGGATGGAAATATAATTAACCACAAACCAAGACTTCAAGTCTTTTAAATAAATGATTCTCTCTTCTCTCTTCTTTTGATATAGAATAAAATACCAGTTCAGGGTTCCTCTTTCGGCTGTTGTTGTAGCCAACTGCACAACATATTGCATTACTGAGACCGCCGTGGTCGCAAAGATGGCGGCGCAAAGCTACAGTGACGTCATGTGAATCGAATGAATATGACTCTAGGATGAGAATGCGTTGCGCATTCATACTATATAGAATGTACTTTTTTTTTTAGCAGTCGTGAAGTAATTACTTATTCAAAAATAAGTACCTGCTCAAGAGAGAATGCGATTTCAGACGCAGCCTAAATGTGTTGTATCACTGTCTTCTTTGTACACTCACCGGTCATTTTAATAGTAGGCTACACCTGTTCAACTGCTCCTTAACAAAAATATCTAATCAGCCAATCACATGGCAGCAACTCAATACATTTAGACATTTAGACAATGTTCAAGACAATCTGCTGAAGTTCAAACTGAACATCCGAAGGGGAAAGAAAAGTGATTTAAGTGACTTTGAATGTGCCATGGTTGTTGGTGCCAGACGGGCTGCTCTGAGTTTTTCAGTAACTGCTGTTCTACTGGGATTTTCACGCACAACAACCTCTAGGGTTTACAGAGAATGGTCCTGCAGTTCAGAGGCTACAATTCACCCTCAACAAAATTAGACAATAGAAGATTGGAAAAACGTTGCCTGGCCTGATGTAGTCTCAGCCTCAGACGTCACGCCCACAGTCTGATGCAAATGGTACACTTTTCTGGAAACACTTCAGGAGTTTCAAAGTCGTAATCTGATTGGTTGAATTCTACAGGATGTCAGGGAGAAGTATGTGTCTCGCGTTCTTTCATGGTCCGCCTGGAAACAAATGCCATGACGCCAAACCCCCTAGTGGAAGAAGAATGCTGTAGTGTTCACAAAAAGCACTTACCGGGATCAACTAAATGCTGGATTTTCAAAAGTATGTGGTTTGCGGCTCCATTGTTGCAGTAAACTTGCACAATGTTCTTGAATGAATAATTTACCATGATGCACACCGGTCTGTTATTGTAGGGACATCGACATTCTATTTTCACGCCCCTAAACATGACGCAGAACAAAACGAACTGTGATTGGTTGCGTTACATCAGTCAAACATACTCTTGGGCGGCCCTTGACCAATGAAAGCTACGATAGAGTCCAGACCTACTGCCGTCAGTCTAAAGGTATGGCTATGCGAGTCTGATGAGTCTCAATTTCAACATCTCTGAGGAATGTTTCCAGTACATTATATAGGATGCCACGAAGAATGAATGCGGTTCTGAGGGGGTCCAACCCAGGACTAGCAGGGTGTACTAAATAAGTGGCCGGTGATTGTATATGCATGTTTGTATGCGTATAATGTTCATGGGACAACAAGAGGTAGAACAAAAAAACTTTTCTAGAATAGACCTCAAAGTAAAATCAAAAACATGTTTTGGAAAATAACTTCATTTTTAACAATTGCTATTTATTAATTATTATTAATCTAAATATTTGTAGTGATTTTTTACTGTTGTTAGAATACTATTAAAAATGTGGAAAAACCCAAATGCTTCATGACAGAATATACTGTAAGACAACATTTTACTTAAAATTATTGAATTGTAATATTGTGTATAGAAGCTCCCTCCACTGCATTCATATTCGTTTTGTCACACACAACAACAACATCAACAACAACAGAGAGAGAGAGAGAGAGAGAGAGAGAGGGTTTCTGAGGGCAGTAAGAATTTAATAATGTAAAAATGTGCTGCTTCCACAAGGTGCATCATACAAAAAGCGTGACCTCGACAAATTCTAAGTAACCTCTTCATTATAAATCATTTAACTTACATGCTGTCATGTGCTTGCAAAGAAACTGGGTTTGGTACCCAGAGGCAATGTCATGCAATACAGTTAACACTTATTTTTCTGCTTGTATAAAAGCGGGAACTCCTTCAAATGTAGTTTAATTAGAAACACATTTTAGACAAAACAGAGTAGATTTAATTTGATTTAATGTAATATTTTTCACTCTCAAAAAACAATTCTCACATCATGCACAAAGTTGGCATAAAGTTCACTTTGACAAAAAAAAAAAAAAAAAAAACACACACACACAAACGTGCACCACGAATGCGATTTTCCATTCAGGACCCCAATCCAAGATTTGCAAGTGAGAAGTGATAGCGCATTAGTTTAACAGTTTGGCACCAGCTGAGTGTTTAATGTTTGGGATTCAAGAGGACAGCTTATCATAATTTTATTGATTTATCTTGAGAGGACTTCATCATGTATTTGTGGTGAAGCATGCTCATTAATCTTTAGAAGTCCATGGAGAAAGCAACCTCCAGAAATGTTCCTTGGCAGCAGGTTTGCAGTAGAACACTGAGAGGGGGAAATGATTGTTATCAAGTTTGTCCAAATGGTGGCGATACACAGACCCAGGCAGATTATTTCCAGAACCTTCCACTGCCTGTTCTCACTGATTAAGCCTTCGAGCAGAATGCAAAGTGCAGCTGTTGGTTTACTGTCGGGGACTTGGTTTCCCAATTAACTGTCTGATCCAATCTCTCCTTGTATCCCAGCCCACCTGTATACACACTCCATGACATTCCAGTCATTCCAAGGCACTCCCAAACACTCCCTGCCTCCACTGGAGGACCACCTGCACTACTCCACACTCTAGAGTCAAGCAATGTATTCAGTTCAGTTAGGAATTCATTCATTCTTTCTCTACTTCATAAAAACAGATGGATAGGCTGAACATAACAGTGGTTCCATGTGATTGAAATAGGTAAAACCCAATATCCCCCCCAAAAAACTAGAATCAATAATGTTAATTTAACGTAGATGAATAGTGTTAGTTGCTGTATAAAAGGTTCTGTATGTAAGTATTTGACTGTACTAAAGCATAAAAATACCATAATATGTTTGCAGATATTTAGGAAACATGTTGAGTTCACACACTCGTTTCTCTGGAAAAACAATGCTACAGCCAGTTATTTTACTTTGAAATGTGTGTTCCATGTCGGAATGTTTGTTTTTGTTTTGGGGATATGCACATTGCCAATTTACTCAATAGTATTTCGACACCACAGGGAAACAGCATATTGCAGCCATGGAAGCCAGCAAACAAACTGGGTCAGATATTGCAGATTCTACTCGACCTAAAAAGCCTCGGTATCCATCTAAAATGGGAGCATATTAAAACGTGATATCAACTCATCATAAATCAATAAATCAATTCATCAACTTACAAGTCTCCTCGCCTTCCATTGTCAATTGCGCTCGTTCCTGTTGCGTGTCCTCAATCTGGCAACCCACGTGAGCCTCAAGCCTGAGCAGGAGGGGGCGGGGGAAACAACTCTCTCCAATATTTTGAATTTGGACTGCAGTAACCATTTCAACCGCTAGCTGTCAATCTCACATACTGCACCTTTAAAGGTGCTCTAAGCGATGCTGGGTAACATCACTTCTTGTTGACATTCGAAGTATTGTCAAACAAAACGGAGGCTAGCTCGACCCTCCCTCCTCCTCATTCCGTCCCATCCTGAAACAGTCATGAACCATTTAGAAAAAATAAACTGGATTTACCCATCTGTCCAGCAAAAACAGAGCCACCTGAATGTCGGATTGGAAGCCCCTCTGCCGGCGGAGTTCTCGCCACCTTTTGAACGCTTTTCCGATGTAAATTCGGGACTTTGCGTTCCTTCTCCTTTTTTCTATTCTTTGTTCATCGGAACGTCGTCTCTTTGGTCGTGTATCGGCCATATCAAGAATATACAATTTTAACATTAGGACATCTCTCCTCTAGCTAACTTCCTCGACCCCCCCCCCACCCCCTTCATGTGCACGCGCACTAACCCCCCAACCCCCACCCCAAAATCATTCTTGTCGGTTATTGGCTGGAACACTGTTATGTTTCGAGGTCCAGGCTGGGCCAGTTTGTTTTTCTTGCCGTTTGTGGAGCCTGGGCTATCTTCAGAGACCGCGTTTTTTTACAGTGTGTTCAGGGGACAGGCAGCTAGCGGATAGTGAGGAGATGTTTGCTGGATGTGACAAAAAAAAAAAATTGGCCTAAAAAATGTGTGATATCGCTTAGAGCACCTTTAAGTGTTTGCATGGGGTAGTGGCCAAAAGTGATGTCTGAAGGGGATATTTGTTTTTAATGAGCCTACAAGATTAAACCATCAAGATATGAGGAAAATATGAGGTGTAGGTGCAGGAAAGGTTTATTTCAACATTTCGTCTTTAAGTGTAGACCTATTTACTTGAGAGATTCCGGTGTAGAGTGATGAGGGTATATGTGAGTACTCACTTTCTGTTGACCTTTTCATTTTGATTGATTTCATTCTGCTTGTTTCATTTAGTTTCATATTTGCTTGTTACCTTGTACCATAACCATCGTCATTCCACATGCTGATCCTGTTCAACATCGTTTAAATGAAGAGTTTGCATCTAAACGCTTTATGGATTAAATAGCAACTACTAGCTACGTGCCATTGCATGAGGGAAGAACAAAACACTGAACATGGTTAAGGTATTTCACTGCGCTATCTAGATATTCAGCTTGCTTTTTCTATTAATATAGCATAGATTTTAAATTTAAATTACATGGAATGTTTTACTTTTTACTTAACAAATTAGTATAGCAAATTAAAATCGCATGAAATGTCCTGTGAGGTAATATCATTTTAGCTAAAACATTTTTACATTCATTTTTAGTGTGTACACAATGAACCCTATAACTAAATTTATATGATCGCACATTACTCAGAACTAATTTTTATATATATATCCTAATCACATATATACATAAATATACATAAATATTATACATAATATAAATTATTAAATTAAACAATTTATTTATCTATAAATAGTAAGTTGACATTCAGGAATTAATCCCCTAGAAAAGACTGTGGCGCTGTCAAAACATGGTCAAAATAAGACAACCTGTTTGAAACCAGTCATACTGATTATTTTACTATTTTGTATGATGCAGAAGTTACACAATTAACCTTGAAATATCTAATTCCTTAAGCATTTTTCCACCATAAGTTGTAGCCTATCATCATTGGTGTGGAAGAATTAAATCAGCATTTTTTTATATAATAACATTTTATGTTCTACACTATGTTTCACCATTGATATGCCATAAGCATCAAACTGTTGGCAGTTCTCAGTTAATTGCTTTGATTTACGATGGTGCAGAAGGTTATTTAAGGTTAATATTCAGAGTTTGGATCAGACCGTCGAATCAGTCATCGTGTGGCAGAGATCCCACGCACAGTGATGATAGGTCGGTCCACCCTGCGTTTCCTCGCATCAGACCGGCACATGGGAACCTGATACATCTTCACTTATTCTGAACTCAGTTCATCTAACCTGCCGTCCAGGTCCAAGTCAAACAGCTGTGGCTACTGTGAACACTACAGCAAAGATAAGTTACCACGCAATGAGAAAAAACAACAGGCCCAACTCCCATCGCTCCGCAGGCGAGGAAATTTGTGTGGATAGGGAAGATCTGGTTTAAGTTGTGCGTGGACAGTCATCAATCCAAAAAAACTCCCCCCTCTCCCAAAAGACAAAAACATCCACATGCTGAATGCACCGATGCAGTAATAAGACCCATGGCTGCAAATTTTCCAAATTGGAGATCAACTGGGCAATGACACTCCTTCTTGGTCCAAGAGTTAAAGGAGTGCCCAGATATTTCTATGGACCTGAATCAAGGAACATCACAGCTTATCCCTTCTAGGTCTTTGTCCGGAAGGATCCGTGGGTAAACGCTTAGGTTCTGGGCTTTGTGCCGGGAGGAACACCTGCAGTGGAGAATTGGGAGAATTCTGGAGACTCTGGGAGAGAGCAGAGTTGTGATGTGCTGCTTAATAAGGCTTTCGTGTAAGATCCATTTCCCTTCATCCTTACAAGCATCTGGCTCCAACAGTAAGAGCGAGATATATATCTTCTTTGATGTATTGTAGAGTTTGGGTCAGATTTGCTCCACTTTGAGAATAAAGCACATGTACCCGACCACAGTTTTTGTGTGTGATGCATACGTCTTCCCTGCTGTGTTACAATGGAATTTAAGTCAATCTATAAATTACCTAATATGACAGCTATGGGTATCCTTTTTTGGACCTTGTAGACAACTAGTGTCCTCTAATGAAGTTCTTTTACATGCAACTACAATGTATAGTGACCAAAAATGAACACAAAAGCAACATAAAAGTTTCACTGCAAACAAAATAAAATGTTAATGTTTAAAATGATTACAATCAGAATTGTCATTCGTTCTAATTCCGTAAAGTTTTAAAGTTGTAAAGAAAAGGTTTATGTAGAACCTTAAAGGCTTCTTTCAGGAGGGTCACTGGATATAGAAACTTTTTGGGCTTCCCATCATTACATAATTTTAAAGATTAAGTGTTAATTCTTTAATTTTGTTTTAGCCTAACTCATTAAATATTGTGAATTAAACAGCTCATACACACATTTTATCACTAGAAATGACTCATGGAACATGGAAGTATTATGCAATCATTTAAGACGTTCTTTAAAATTTATAAAGATCCCTAGGCTTCTATATAGAACACACTCAACCTTTTTTTTTTTTTTTTTTTTTTTTTTTTTAATGATAGGTAAAGTGATGCACACTTGAAATATTGAATATGTTCAATTGATATAATTGATATAATGAAATAAACCTATTATTTTGGATAAACTATCCCTTTAATTGTTGTTCAGAAATGCCTGAGAAAGCGTCTGCACAATAAGCTACCAGTTTTGAAAAGTTTCTTATTGTGGCCTTAGTATTTTATACAGTAAAACTCTATGCCAAAAGAAACACTGTTGACTTCTATTAGTTTCTTGGGGGCTACAGTTTTGGATGTACAGTAGGGGCCAATTTGGCTGGAAACCCCTCGTTTTTTCTCTCCCAAAGAAAGAAAACTGAAGGCATACTTCTTACAGCATGGATGAAGATAAGTTACAATAACACTCAAAGAACTGAAGTGAACTCCAAGTTATGTTTCTTCATGTTTATACAGTCTACCTTAGAAAGGTATAATTGTCAATTTGATAAGAGGACCATTACTCCTTTTTAGACTCAATTACAGTTCAATTCATTCTGTAGAGTGATATAATTTTAACACCATCAGGGTTGTGCATCACGCTTAGTGAGAAAGCTGGTGACAAATGTAACTCCTTTTTCTTTGAGAGTGAACAAATGCTTTACAGCAGTCTAAATATAATAATTCATGTTCAGTGTACAATAATGACCAACTTGTAGTAAAAGTGTAGTGAGCATGTTTTTGGTGGATTGATTACCAAGCTTTACTACAAATACCAGGTTTAAACTTTGATTAGTGTATAAAACCATGCTTAATTTGTTACCATGGTTTTTTTTTTTTGTAAAACCGTGGTTAATTTCCGTAATGGTTTCTCTGCATTTTATGAATATATTTTGTAACCTTACCTGAGTTCTGCAGTGATTTTTGTTGGCATAACTATGGTTTTCCATCCGCAAAAACCCAATAGGATTTCTCCATTGGCTTATGGATACTGCAGAAAATATTGCTGTGACCAACAAAAGTTTATGATTCTTACACATTTTGTTTATCATGATAATCTTCACAAATGAACAGATCTCTTCACAAATCTTCACAAGTCTCAGATTTTCTCTTTGAAAGCCTTCAGAAACTATGTTAGATAAAAAATAGACTTCAGTCTCCTTTGTGTTTAATGTGAAAAGTCTTTCATTTTTTTGATAAAAGGGCTTTGAGCTAAAAAGGATTTGCACCAAATTCTGACATAGTGTAATGAAAACATATCTAAATCAAACCCATGGATCCTCCAGGTTATTTCTCCCTCTTCGGCAGTCTTTGTTTCTCTTTCCAGCTCAGTTTTTCAGTCATCAATACATTATGCCCTGTTCATTTCCTTCATGCTGACTGACATTGTGTCCTTGGCCATCTGGCTTTTTCCAAGCTTTAGACTCTGACTGTACGTCAGTAAAGGTCACAAGGGCCTTTTTCTACCAGCAAATAGGAAAAGGTAATGGGTGCTCCTCGTTCAGGTTTCCTTTTAATAATATTCTTTATTTAGAAATTGTGGAAATTAGGTGATTCACCACAATCCTTCACTTACATAATTTCCTCAACATACTGAAAACATTCTACTACTTCAAGAAATAGTTACCTTACCAGTAACGGTAATGAGACTTTTCAGGTCCAGCTGAGGAATTTACCAAAACTCAACAACCTGGAAACAGAGATTTAAACTAAAGTGGACTGATGGAAGAGGACTAGAAAGCTGAGAGAGGAACATTTTTCAAGGCTGACCGCAGGTGTGGTCGCAAATGCACAAATACAACAAACAGAGGATTAGAGCAGTGGTTCTGGATCCAGATTTTACATTGGGCTTAAGTGGCGACCCAATACAGTACCAAAATTGTTTACTGTACAAAATTTTATTTCAATGGTTTCATGCTCTCAGCAGCCAATAATTCTTCCTTCAAAACGCATTGTGGTCGGCTAAAACCATGTTTAACCTCAGTGCAAATGAACCCATGCTAAATGCAGTCTGAGGCGTATTTTTTTACTTGTGTAGTTTTGTTGATGGATTTTGAGGATGAGGGAATGTCATGCAAACTAGTTTAACTCCTGTTTGTGACCCACCAAAACTACACTCTCAGGAAAAAAAAGGCACAAAAGCTGTCACTGGGGTGGTGTTACCCTTTCAAAAGGTACCTTTAAGGTACTAATATATGCACCCTTTAGGGGTAAATAAGCTACAGAGGTGCTATTTGAAAGGGTTCTGCCCCAGTAACAGCTTTTGTACCTTTTTTTTCTGAGAATGTATATACTTCAGTGAAGTGAAGCTATAAAAAAAGTCCAGGGTAGATATAAAATAAGTGACCACCTCTTTCATCATGCTGTTTCACCTGCATCTCCTAATGGCCCACCAGAGAGAGAGAACGGCTGTTGGACCTCCACATTTGTCATCCATTGTGAGAAGAGCCCTTAAGGTGAAGACAATCCAGTCCTCCAGTCCAGTGTGTTTAAATAAAAAACAAGCACGTTGACTATATATCAGTTTAATGCATTTTGTTCAGTGGATTGTGTTATTAAACTGTGTTGAGACACAAATGACCTGTAGAAAACAAGCAAACCCATGCTAGCCTCTGCCCTCCATAGAGTTCACACAAAGGTGTCTCACTTTTCCTGTCCGCTGAGAACACTTGACACTTTGTCCTTGCAAAAGTGGCGATTAAGCAAGCACAAGGGAGTTTCGGCCCCATAAGTGTAAGGTCAGGCAGTGTCTCATACAGTGCTCTATACAGTGCTCTCATTCACTCTTGTAATAATCCTGTAACACATCTTCCTGTGTGAAAGGACAAGTGACCCTTAACCCAATGACCTAAAGTTTGTGGAAACAAATCAAACCGTCATCCGAAAAACCCTCCATAGCATCTCAGCGTGGGTCCTCACACCTGGGCCTCCTTCAGTGTTGATCCTTTTCATTGTAAATTATCACACCAATGAATACAGCTCATCCACCTTTATTGCCCGCAAAGGCGTCCACTCACGTTATTAGATTCATGCGAAAGCCACATGTGCTAATGGCAGTTCCTCACACGCATTTTGACTGGTCTTTCATCACCCTCGCTTCCCCCACACGTTTCTGCCGAGGTCTGGCATGTGTTAAACTGTCCGGAACGTAAGAGAAAGAAAGTGGGAGAAGGAGACTAACAACGGGCCAGGAAGAGTGGGAGGTGGGAAGAGGGTCTGAGTGAGAAATAAGGAAACCAGCTTTACTTGCATCATCCATAACTCAAAATTGATTGGAAACAGTGTTGGGAAGTAGGCTAACTGAGGGTTGCAAGGCTGCTAACATTAGCTGAATCATTAAAAAAATATTACTGCTTTATACTGCATTTTAGACCTTCTTAATTAAATACATTTTATGAAAAAATAATCAAATGTATGACATAATATGACTATTAATAATTAATCATATATATGAAAATTTGATCATATTTAAGAAAAGCCCACAAATGAAGATCATTTAAAGACATTAAATTACTGTGGCAGTGTTGTTGTTAACTAAAACTAAAATAAAAAAAAACGTTTTCATTAAATAAAATAATAAAATAAAATTTAAACTTAAAAAAAATGTAAATGAAAATTAGAGATTGTCTGCCATGAATATTTAAGTTGAAGAACTTCAGTAAAATTACTGAAGCTAAAACTGAAATAAAAATAAATTAGAGATAAGATAAATTATAAAAAATACATATAAAGTCAATTAAACATTTGAATAAATACTATAGTACAGTATAATAAATACCGGTAATGTTAAAATAACACTGTGGCAAACGAAAAAAAAAGTAATAATAACAATAATGTGTGTGTGTGTGTGTGTGTGTGTGTGTGTGTGTGTGTGTGTGTGTGTGTGTGTGTGTGTGTGTGCAGTATAGCCACTATTTTGTGTTGTAATATCTTTGGTGTAAATATCATAGACTGTCAAAAAAAAAAAAAAAAAAGGTTAATATATATGTAGGTTCAAGTTTAATACTCCCTGCTCCTCATTGTATTATTTATTAATTTGTTGTTATTCATACTGTAGCTAGCAACTTTTCAAATGAGTAGCTTGAATACATAGTCATCCGTCTAATACATGCATTTTCCCCTGTAGGGTCACGCGGGGTGATTGCAGTTTAAATAGTTTACAATATGGGAAGTTTTGGCAAGCTGCTGGTTTAAAGTAGCTTCCCCAACATTAATTGAAAAATAACAAGCTTTATCTCACCAAAGTCACATCATTCTCTATACTATATGACAAAATAGATGTGTGATGGATATTTAAGCTAATTTCTGTCTCTTTTTATTATATGCAAAGTACTTGCCTGTCTTAAAGGTGCATTCAGTAATTTTACTTTCATTAAAAAGTTTTACACTTCTCTACAATTAATAGTGTAACACAATAAGTGAAAATAGCGATAGATTCTATTTCTAGTAGTTAGATGCTATTTATACTGATAAATAGTGGCAGATACTATTTGCACCTCAGTGTTGTTGTACATTAAATAGTATGCAATAATAACAAAGAGTGTTAATGATTATATTTATTAAAATTATTGAATGGATGCCGCTTTATTGGGACAATAAAGCCCTCCCTACACCTATATAATAGCCTCTTCCAGTGTGGGCTATTTGTACATAGTGTAAACAGACACTCCGTTTTTCGCATCCCCATGGGAAAAATGTATGGGAAAAATACTTCTGGATCCGATGCTGCGGAAAAAGTAGGCAGGTACAAAGCACTCATTAGCTTATTTTAATCACAGTAGTTAGTCAAAAGAGCGAAAAAACATTATTTGTGGTCAAGTTTACAATTATCTAACAGAGATAAAGGCCGCAAGAGTTTTTACTTACATTTATTTAAAATTAAATGGCAAAGATCATCCCACTTAGTAAGAAAGTAAGAAGGAAAGTGCACCGACTTTCCCGCGCAGTTGGATGTTATTGTTTGAAGAGCGAGTCTGTTGCTGCTGTAGTGGGGTGAGTCCCCAGTAGAGAAGGACCTCATAAATCTGGACCCTGACTGGAAGTCCCTAGCTGTGCAGGTTGGATAAAGGACAAAAGTAGCCGAGTGCTCAGGATGTGAAGAGCCTGAGGGGCCGTGAAATAACATCAACAGTGACCCAGACCCTGTGCACGGCATAAGCTCATAGGGGTCAGCCAACGTCTGCGTATGTGTTTGAGTGTGTTCGAATATTTTACTGGATTTACATGCACATGTTAAATCCCTAATCCAACTATGCATGATTTTGGGGTGGGACTAACTGTTTGACTGACAGGGAAGTGTTCGGGAAACCTGTTTGAAAACAGTTATTAGTTTTGCAGTCGCAGTTTGTTTTGCTGCTGTAACGTTTGGAACGTGCTTCAAGTAGATTAAGACGGTAGTTTAATTATTTGCATATGCCTTTATGGATTCTACCGTTTTTAAAGAAATAAAACTTTATTTAAAGACATAAAACTGTTCTGCTTGTAATGTATCGCCAGTTCTCAGATTGATAACAGATTGTAGGCTCTGGCTTTGGCAAGGTGCACTAGTTGTTCTTCATTTACTGCCTCAGTCTAACACTCTTCCAGATCACTTATCAAAATCTCATCACTGTGGATCCGTGGGTCTCTACTGGATTTGATTCAGGACACACATTTTACATTAGACCCAAAACAAACAAAACTGGCTTATCGTACAAAAGAAGAAACAAAAAAAATGTCCTTACGGTAAAACATTGAACCGCACAGGTCCAACAATATGCAAAATTATTAACATAAACATAAGCTGAATAAAAAAAAATCTGATCATTGTTAATGCATAAACAGAAGTGTGATTTATAGTATTCGACATTAATAACAAAAATGTGGGAAGCATCCCTTTTAAAAGTTGATGAGCCTATAGTTTGCAATAATAACTATGTAAAAATTATACAGTTGCATTTATTTTTTAACCCTTAAACGCATACCTCTGGTCTTTAGTGACCCAAAATAAACTTTATTTAAAGACATAAAACTGTTCTGAATGTATAGGGTCACTAATGACCCAAGATTTCGTTTCAGCAAAACTTGAAATGGCTCAGCGATTTACTGCAGAGCAAGTAGGCTACTGAACGCAATCAAATATTAGTGTCACAGTCACTTGGTGGATCTGCTGAAGAAGCTGTCAGCGATCAAAATATTGATTTCAAAGATGTTGAAAATTATTGTTTTGAGAATATGTTTGAGATCGCAAATATGAGCCAGATGCTGAATGTACTGGGAAATGAGCTCTGGACAGTGATGATGGTATAAAACATCTGCGCAAACTGAACCCTTCCAAGCTCCAAAAGGTAATAAAATATGCTTTAATTTATTCTTAGGCTACTCTAATATCAAGGGTATTTTCTATTATCGTGACAGGTAGAGATCCATCTGTGTTCGACATAGATCCGGGTCGCTAAAGACCCGAATTTGTAATAATGATTGGCGTTTGAAATAAACATTGATGCATTTAAGGGTTAAATAGTATTTTTCCCTATGTCCAATCAGAACCATTTCTGGGTCACAAATTGCACTGTATCAGTCCACTTATCTGTGTTTGCTCATTATCTGTTACTCTTTCTGCAGGTTGTATTGTTCAGTGTTATTTATGTATTATTTAGTATATAATAGCCTACTATTTTGAATGAGTTTTTTTTATATATATTTTCAGTTTTGGTTTAAAATGTACTTTTAGTTTTAAAAAATGTGTTATGTGCTTTTGTCATTTTTATTAGTCTTGGTATTTATTTAGCTTTAATTTATTTTCATGTTTTTTTGTTTTAGCAATTTTAGTACTTCAACTGTCAAAGCAACATAAGTTCAGTTGTTTGAGTCTTTTAATAACAACACTGACAAGCATTACTTAAGTAGCATAGGTGGAGACAACTGTTTTCATGATTCATTCATTCATTCATTCATTCATTCAAAATGTTTCCTAAAACTGAATCCGATAAAGCTCAGCCATCTTGAAGGACAACTCAGTTCTCTAATTGCACCGTGAGGATCGAGGAGTGGAGGATACACAGGTGTGTCCTTTGCGGAAGAGTTTTATCGACTAAACGTGACACACATAAATTCTCCTCCCCCTTCACATCGGTCACAATAATTTTAATTTATACTTAACCTTTGCAGTTTATATAAACCACACATCTCACATATTTCAACAGGGTATCTTGCTTTATTATTATTGATTATGAATTTCTTAAATAACCAAACTAATACAACATAAGGGCAGATCCTTTGAGCAGGGCTGTTTGAAGGAATTTGGGGGCCCCAAGCAAAATGGACATGGAGCCCCCCCCTCACAAAAAAAAGAAAAAAAAGTTGCACTAACTGTTTGTTACAAGCAGCATTTGCCGTCAGGCAAGTAGCTAACATAAACATATTTTTTCTAGCCTACCTGCTGCAAAATTAGGCTACACCATTTGTACAAGACAAGTGGAGCTATTTTATCCAGCATAATTTATCACTTACCACTATCTTTAGGGGTGTAACTTGAAGGCATTATAGCCTACTCCTGCCAAACTATGTGAATGTTTCTCACTAGATCTCGCAGCGATGTTATTACTTCTGTGGCGAATTCAAATGCTTTCTTTAGCGCTGTATAGTAGTAACAGTGTCGCATGATCACGATCGGCTCGCGCTGCACTGGTCCAAACTGATAAACAACGGTCCGTCAACCACACAATAATAACGAGTAGCTCAGTTTCGTTCCGCTTACATTACATTTGCCATTTGATGTTGGGCAATGTTGTGGTCGCGCCGGCGTCTCTACATTATGAGCGCGCTTGCCACGCGCAACGCGCCTACATTTGAAATAACGAAATTTTGGTCGGCAGGAAAAATGATCCAAAACGCGTACCGAACACCGAACCGAAAGCCTCGTACCGAACGGTTCAATACGAATATGTGTATCGTTACACCTCTACTTACCACTATCTTGTTTTTTCTTATCCTCCTCTTCCTTTCTCTTCATTATTTTCTGGCTTCCTGAAGCATAATTCCACTTCATGATGACTGCCGAGGAGTTTTTGTATTTTGCCGGCAGCAGAGATCACGTGATTGGCTGGCTGCTGTCAGAGACTACTGAGGGGGGCCCCCTTGAGGGGGATCCCGATAACAGTGTCATTGCACTTTACTGCATTGACTATCAAAGGGGCGCTCACACAGTTTGTCGTTGCATTTTATTCTTAACCAGTCGTTGTCTTGGGGCCCCAGGCCAGCTCGGGGCCCCAAGCAATTGCTTGGTTTGCCTGCCTTGTCGCGACGGGCCTGCCTTTGAGCGCAGCTGATGACGCTATGAAATGACGCTCGAGTGATCAAGTAGGTTATTCCAATGTATAAAAAAGCTTTCATTCAATTCATCCGTCCTCATTTTCTTTCCTTGCAGCCTTCCCTCGCATCCTACAGGGGGTGGAGCTGAGACGCGAGGAAAGGAAATGAGGATGCATAAGAATTGAGAAGCACCCTAGGCCTACTCTCATCGACTGATTCATTCGGGAACGAAATGAGTGAGTCAGTGAATCATTCAGAGTGATTCACTCAGGAATGATGCGCCACTAATAGGCCTATATCAAGGTGACTTAACGTTGAAATCTATCGTGGCTCCTTTTGGATTTCGTTCGCGGAGCGTAATAGGCAAAGAAACCGACAATATTTGGTCTAAACTCTAAAATGTAAGTTATTTCATATTTAGTTCTTGTGCTTTTGGTTGAAACATCGTTCTTCCGCGTATATATTGATTAGTCCTAAATTTTTATTGAGTACAAAACAATTGTGTGAATTGTTAACTCCGCAGTGCTTTCGTCATCAATAGCTACCATATATCCAAATGCTGGCCTTTGCTTATTTCCAAATCTATGTATGAGCAATAATGTGGTGTTACGTATTAATAAAGTAAATCTCCCCTGCAACATGTTGACCAAAAACACCAGTTTAAAGTGTCTTTCTACCATTCAGACCTCCCTAGAAAATGCTCATTCTGAAGTTCTGGCAGTGAAGTAGTGGAGACAGCGTGAAGTATTGCGATGACAGAGAATGGTTTGTCCTGCGTCGTGGGGTTTAAACTGCTGTTTAAGTTGGCAGTGGCACCCAGCGTGAGGAGGCTTATGTGCCAAATACCAAAAGCCTTTACACCCCATTGATAACCTGACTGACAAGGCGTCCTGTTACTCAGCAGATTGCAAATCAATGCCTCATTTCACACCACTGGTGACTACACAGGGAATACTTTCTTTACATGCTTCAGTACTCTACCATTTCCCCTTTTTTTTTGGCCTACAGTGTTGATTTGAGACACTTCTATACAGTATAATTACTGATAAAACCCACTTCTTTTGACCTCCGCATTGTTTGATGTGGCCTTTGTCCAGCATCCCCGACTAGGTATTATAGATCTGCAGGCCTCAGCATACCACATTTGGTGGGATGGTTTCTGCTGCGTTCCCCGAGATCCCTCCATGACTGCACGCAGGAACGCTGGCCGCCAGACTATGCAGCTGCCTGCTGCGCTGGAGAGCAGGGACACGCGGTACACTGAAGCCCGGCCACTCCTACTTCCCTCCAGTGACATCTCGCATCAATCTTCCACCACATCCCCATGCAGAGAGGAGGGGGAACTCAGTAGAGCATCAACAATAGGTTTAGCTGTCTGCCATGGATGTTTGCAGCTCAGAGGCTGTGTTATTTATAAGTGCTGGCTAACTTGGGGAACTGTTTGAAAACACTGATTTCTGAGGCCCAGATGATGGATTGAGACCTTCCATGATGCCCCAACTACTAAAAAAGTGTAATAGATCAATGAGGGAATATAATAACAGCGCCTGAGGTTTTGGCCTCTGGCACTTTTCGTGCCTGCCAGCAGATGTAAACACATTGGGGGGTTGTTTATCTCTCACAACATTGATCCTTTTCATGAAATGTTCTGATATTCTTGTTTTTCCTTTCAGTTTTTTGAGAGTTATTTGGCTTAGGTTTTGGGTCTGGCAAAAATGGTGAAATATTCTGTTTCAGAACTTAAATTATTGTTATATCCGTGACATAAGCTATATATTTTATTTTGCAGAGCTTTAAGCAATTCTTAGCCTATTTGGATCACCAAAAGCAGCTGTCCATGGGCACATTTGGTTGTTTTTTGATTCAGATTTCCTAGTATGTGGTATGGGTGAAACTGTAGACCTGCTTCGTGGTGGCCAGTGTAGGTCAGTGGGCCAAAGCGCCTAGGCTTAAGAGGATGGGTGGTCCGCCATTAGGTCTGCAGACCGGTGAACCTAACAGGCATGTAATTAGTCCCAAGAACTTAATGAGATGCCAAGGTAATGCATCTTTCACAGTATGTGATGAGAGAGGAAGTTAACCTTGTGCCATGGACTGTCTGTGGCCCAGCTGTAGACGTAACGCTCGCTCTACAATAATCCCATTATTCTAAAAGGCCATAAAACTCAGTCCAAATAAGAAGCAGTCTATAAAACCAGCCACTTTATACAAGCACAGCTTCACCTTCACTAGACTGTGCAAAAATACATATGTTACTCCTCAGCACAGCTAATGAGATAGAATATCCCAAAACTGCACAAAGAGATTAGACAAAGAAAGTGGGTTGATGATAGAGAAATAAAAATTAATACAGAATTATTATTTGATGCAAAATGGTAGGCTAATATTGAAATATTATACTTTTGTGTGACTAATAACCAGTGTTGTAGTGTTATTAAACAGGGCCTCAAAAGTTTTGTAAAAGTACAGACAAAAAAAGATTATTACAGATTATTATTCTTAATCAGTATCTTATATGATATCTTGTATCTTATATGATATGTTATATCTAATAGATATAATGCATCATATAAATATAATATTTAAACATCCTCTTAGGCTGTTAAGGTTTGTTGTTGCTTGTTCTTTTCCCCGTCAGTTTAACCAGTTTGGGGCGGGACTATCTGTTGGTTGACCAATGGCAGATGAGTGTGTGTTCAGGAATCCTGTCTGAAAAAAGTCGAGAGGTGAGTCTCATTTCACATACTTCTGCACTATTCCACACAGTAGAGTAGTGTTAACATTGAAAAATGCAGCAAGGTGTAGTGCACTACAAGTACCCCGATGATAGTTCATCAACTGAAAAAACAAACTGTGGAACGTTAGGCTTAATGTGCTAAAGCTAGCGGTAACAAGTGTCTTAACTCATAGACTCTATGGCACAATATGGTGCATAATGCAAATGCACAGTGTACAATATTTGCGATGTATCTATAATTTTTGCAATTCCTTTTGTTGCCACTACTACTTCACTAAAACGCTCCCACACGGTATTTTTCTTTCTTTTTCTCCTTTTTGAAATTTCTCTCAGATCTGTTTTGTCGCCATAAGTTATTAAGCAATATCTCATGTAGGTTTTTTCCTTTGCGTATTATATAATGACCACTAGGAGGAGCTCTAGGCATACGTTTTCCTTAAAGGGATAGTTCACTTTGAAATTAATTTTTGATATGTTTTAGCTTACCTCAAGGGCATCCAAGATGTAGGTGTCTTTGTTTCCGCAGTAGTTTAAATTTTGATATTTTTAGGTCAAACCGTTCTTGACAGACAAGAACGGTTTGACCTAAAAATATCAAAATTTAAACTACTCAGTCATATAATGCAGGTCGATGGTCACTGGCTCAAAACACAAGCACAGAGTCCAAATTAAAACAATTCCCCATCGTCCAAATGAAACAATTCCCCATCATAAGTACACATTGATGGCCTAAGACACGAAACGAGCGGTTTGTGTGAGAAAACTAACAGTATTTATATCGTTGTTATCTCTTGAAAACAGCACACGTCCAAATGATCTGACGGCGCGGGCGGGTATAGATATATACATAGATGTCGCCTTGGCATTCTGTGCTTGTGTTTTGAGCCAGTGACCATCGACCTGCATTATATGACTATGAAGGTAAATCAGTAGCAAAACTCGAGAGCACGTAAATGTGAATTTGAGAACCTTTACAATAAATATTCGTACTTGTACATGAACATTTACACTCACAGCTCCAATGTGAAAACCTGTAAAATAAAAATCTGAAGTTGAATGTTGAAATTTGCACTCGCATTATCGCATACAATAGTCACTAACCTGTATTCTGATTCTGAAGCTGCAGACGAGTAGACACAAATGTGTAAAATGCCATTCACAGAAATACAACGACAGACACAAACTTGTAATATATATTTTGCGTTTAATCTTACGTTCACATTCGCAGTACTTCCTCAATTAGGCACTTGCAACTTCTCAAATCTGTCACTGCAATTTCAAATTTCGCGCCTTGACTTTTGCTATTCTTTTCGCGATATATCAGGTGCAAAACTAACTTGTGCACTTGAAGCTCAGAGGCGGCGAGAGAGAAAGGGGGGCGGGAGGAGGGGGGGTAAAAGGAGTCGTTTTATTGGTTGGCACCTAGCCAATGAAATGGGACTTCGATGATGTCACGAAACCCGTGTGCACTGAAATGCATTAGACTGATATTAAAAGAAATAAACGATATTATCAAACTCAGTAAACACAATGCTTATAATGCATACTACAGAAAAGCAGATGAGCACAGAATATGACGAAAGAAAGCAAATGTGTGTTTAGTGCAAATAAACTTGCTGCCTGTGTTTTATTAATAATTGAACGAATTATGTGGGGTTTTTTTATTTATTTTATTTATTTTATAACTGTTGGTCCATTAAGTCTTCTTAAGCGTTTTCTTGGTTTTCTATGGGAGGAAAACGTACAATTAAACTCGTTGCATCCATATTCAGAGCTCAATTGCTTTGCTTTATTTGTATGGTGTTTCCTGAGTTTGGTCTTTTAATACCACTGTCTCAATTAAACGCGTTGTGTTCATATTCTGTGCTCATCTGCTTTTCTGTAGTATGCATTATAAGCATTGTGTTTACTGAGTTTGATAATATCGTTTATTTCTTTTAATATCAGTCTAATGCATTTCAGTGCACACGGGTTTCGTGACACCATCGAAGTCCCATTTCATTGGCTAGCTGCCAACCAATAAAACGGCTCCTTTGACCCCCCCTCCTCCCGCCCCCCTTTCTCTCTCGCCGCCTCTGAGCTTCAAGTGCACAAGTTAGTTTTGCACCTGATATATCGCGAAAAGAGTAGCAAAAGTCAAGGCGCGAAATTTGAAATTGCAGTGACAGATTTGAGAAGTTGCAAGTGCCTAATTGAGGAAGTACTGCGAATGTGAACGTAAGATTAAACGCAAAATATATATTACAAGTTTGTGTCTGTCGTTGTATTTCTGTGAATGGCATTTTACACATTTGTGTCTACTCGTCTGCAGCTTCAGATTCAGAATACAGGTTTGTGACTATTGTATGCGAGTGCAAATTTCAACATTCAACTTCAGATTTTTATTTTACAGGTTTTCACATTGGAGCTGTGAGTGTAAATGTTCATGTACAAGTACGAATATTTATTGTACAAGTTCTCAAATTCACATTTACGTGCTCTCGAGTTTTGCTACTGATTTACCTTCATATATGACTGACAGACAAGAACGGTTTGACCTAAAAATATCAAAATTGAAACTACTGCGGAAACAAAGACACCTACATCTTGGATGCCCTTGAGGTAAGCTAAAACATATCAAAAATTAATTTCAAAGTGAACTATCCCTTTAATTGGATTTGCCTGAAGAGATATATGTTGTTGTTAAAAATGAAAGTAAACCAGTGAAGGCCACATTTGTTGCATTTTACTGTGAAATGAGAGTTCCGTGTCTTTATTCAAATCAACACATTAATGATTTATCTCTCATCCACCCACAACCCACCCACTTTTTAATATTATTATCCGTGCTTCACTACTGTGTATACAAATGCTAAGTAAGCCTCTTGAGCTGAACTTTAGATACGGTAATGAGCGTTTTGTTTCTGCCACACGCAAGCAGCGAACGTCACAAAGTGGACCAAATACGGACGTACTCTGAACTAAGGGGGCGTTAACGTCCGGGGGACGTCCCGTGTTTGTAGGGAGTAGACCAATCACAACAGACTGGGCCATCTGACCAATCACAGCAGAGTATGATTTCAGAGAGAAGGGGTTTAGAAAGACCAAAATTGATTAAACCATTTCAGACACTATGAGATAAGATGTGATGCTGCAATGTACATTTTTGGAACTGACGTAAACCAATAGGTGACCTCCAAAGCAAAATTAGGAATCTTTAACATAGCATAGCATTTTAATAATTGTAACAATGTAAGGACTTGTATTCTCACATATGTTAGCTTTCAATGTTCTGCTAGCCTTCAATGTTTAGTGTCAATGCATTAAAAGCAAAAACCTCCTTGCATTTATTTTGTATATAATATAGTGCAGATGTCTGTCAGCTTTGTCACTGCGAATGATTACACCTCTCAAACACAAAATAATGATATTTTTGCACCCAAATATAAAAAAAGCATGACTCCCAACCTCCCGGATGATTTGTGGTGTCAAGCGATATATTTAGAGGAGAATTATTGCTTTGGGTTGAAAATCCCTTCCAAGCCATTATAAAGCGCCTGATGTCCAGCAGACATTCTGCCCTCAGCAAGACAGGACTTAAATTCTGTAGAGAGGAGCTGAGATCCCTATTATGAGCTCTGAAGGAGTCTTAATGACCACAGGGATACAGTCAGACCCGTGTCTGCTCTTCAAACCCAGACAATAAGCCTTTATTGTTGCTGGGGGTTGCGTAAGTGTACTCTTTCACTTAAAGTGGGTGTGTATTATAAGTGTCTGCTTTTGCCGTTTACTTCGGGGCCCAGGGAATGAGTTAAAATTTACAGCCTCAGGGTTTATCTCGCAGGAAATTTTTCATCAAAATAATCAGAACTGCTAGAGCCAAGCGGGTTAGTTACATTTAATTTATGACTTCCCGTTGATTTGGAAGCTGAGCTGTTTAGTTGTAATGTTATCAATAAGAGTAGACCATGCCTCTAGTTTTAAAGGAGAACTCCGGTCAATTTTAACATTTTTTTGTACATTTGGAGTGCTGTCAATACAGAGAACAACGACAAAAATCGGTGTTGCCTACACCGAGTTATTCTATTTTTAAAATTTGCACCCTGTTGACTTCAACTGGGCAAGTACTAAACCTGCTTTTAGCCTCTTAACATCCTTGATGTGTCATTACAAGTGCACAGAAAATGTGAGTGATTCCTTCAGAGTAAACACGAGTGAATCTGACTGCAGTAGATGTGAAAGAAATGTATAAAAATGATGTTATTTAAGCCAGCGCAAATACCTGTGTTTACATCCTGTTTTCGGGTGAAGTCCAAAGTAGTCGATTGCCGAGTTCACGCGCGTGATCATAGGTACTAAACATTTTATACATTTCTTTTACATCTACTGCAGTCAGATTCACTCGTGTTCACTCTGAAGGAATCACTCACATTTTCTGTGCAGTTGTAATGACACATCAAGGATGTTAAGAGGCTAAAAGCAGGTTTAGTACTTGCCCCATTGAAGTCAACAGGGTGCAAATTTTAAAAATAGAATAACTCGGTGTAGGCAACACCGATTTTTGTCGTTGTTCTCTGTATTGACAGCACTCCAAAGCACTGCCTAATAGGGATGTGGCCAAACTCGGATGCCTTATTTGGAAAAGCACAAATAATAACTTCAAAATGAATAATAAATTCTACCAAATAATAGAACATATATTCACTTGGGTGTAAATGGTGATTTCAAGATGATATTTGATGACCATGCTGAAGTTTAATGTCTAAGAAATCCAAAATTGTCAGGATCCTTTATCATACATTACTTTTTTTTTTACATCTTGGGACGTCTATGTTAAAGAGGCTATATGCAACTTTTTCCCCAAAATAAACGTAACAATAGCCTTTTTTTTTTACCATTTATGACTCAAACATCTCCTGATGAGCATACTGACACCTTGTCAGCTCACATTGGGTGCACCTATAAGCCTGTATCCTATTTTTCCTATTTTCTGTCGGGTCGGATTTTTCGCGCGCTGTCTGCGGATGTGACGTCAAGCGCGTTCATGTTAAACGTTTCAGATCACTCTGCCACCACCGCTAGTCAGCAAACAAACTTAGTTTCTCAAACAATATATGTATTTGACTGTTCTTACCTCTGTAAACATAATGTTGACTTCTTTGCAGCGGATGACTTGTGAAGTGTGCACGTACGAGAGCGAGCAGAAAGGAAGAGCAGTTCAGTTTTTTGGCCACAGGTGTCAGTCGCGAGTTTAAATTTCAAAAGCTGCATATAGCCTCTTTAATATTTTAAACATATTATAGGTTTCTGTGTCTCAAGCATGCTGCACGCATATGTTATTTTACATATACTACTGGTCAAAAGTTTGGTGTCAGTAAGATTTTTTTCATAGGCCTATATAAATTAACTTATAAGGATCATGTGACAATGAAGTGTAATGACATTGAAGACACTGAAGAGTTATGATGCTGAAAATTCAGCTTTGCTGATTTATTTTTAAATTTATTTCAGGAAAAAAAATGACATTTTAAAATATATTCAGATAGAAAATAGTTATTTTGAATTGTAATGATGTTTTACAATATTACTGAATTTACTATATTTTATATCAAATAAATGCAGCCTTGGTGAGCATGCAATACTTTCTTTATGAATTATACAAGTTATATTTGCTTATGAATACTATACAGAGTTACATGTAAATGGTATTTTCATTTAGTACACTTCTGGTTTACGCCATGGCTTATACTATATATATTCAGAAACATAATTTTATCCTTGCAGCAGATACATATACATAAAATGGCTTTGCTGTACTCCCCTACTGGATCCTACCGGCCATATAGGCCAATGTTCAGGACTGAGCAATTCCAAACGCGTTCTCCATTTCACTTCAAATCCATTTTCATTAGTGACAAATGTCTGTGTTGGGATAAGGAAATGCATACCTGTTGGCCATGTTTGTGACCAATAAAACGTTCCCTCGTTAAGTTTAGTCAAAATAAATGTGACAGTTGAAATGAGCTCAAACGTCATTCAATGCCAAATATGAGACCATTTCATTTGAAGAGGATTAGACTGGAAAATCACTTCAGCTCTTTCAAGAAGGCTGTGCCTCTTTTTCAATTACCTTAATACCGTGACAGCAGAGAACTGCTGCTATGATGTCACGTAAATAATATAGGCGCAATTACTTTACATATGTATCTTTTCATAGCATGCTGCCACAAAACTTTAGGAACGTATAATTTATGTCAAAGACCACCAAAAAGCCATAAACCCCTCTAAGCATATGCAAAAGTCATGCATCCTAAACCTAGATACATTCTGACTGGATAGCCCCAGTGATTGATGAATTTCTAAATCAGACAGGAAATAAGCAATGCTACCACACAAATATTTTCCACAGACCACCGACTTACACTCCCAAGAGGCTCCAACAGAATCTTTGGAGAAAGAAAAAAAGATGCAAGAGAAAAGACGAAATACTTGTACTGCTGTATCAACAACATGGCAAAATACAAAAGATGTGGCTTTTCTTAGAAACCACACAAAGGAAACTTAAATGACAAAACATCAATCCAACATAAAAGCAATGGGGCCATACTGTCACAAGACTTCAACGGTGTGCCAAAAATATCCACAGAGGGCTCCAAACGACCCATAATTAGAAATTTCATACCCAAACCCAAAGAGTTCCATTTAGATATTCAATTTGCAGGCGTTTCAAAATCCTTAAGGTTAATTCTCCTAGTTTGTTCGCTTTTCAAAAGTTGCACAAAATCAAATGAAAATATTTACCAATGAAAAAGTTTGACTTCTTTAGACTCAAGAGATCATTTAAACCTTAAAGGAGAACTCCGGTCAATTTTAACATTGAGCTAATTTTTTTGTACATTTCACCAGAGATAACAGCAGAACACAGAGTAAAAATGATAATGCAGAAGAGGGAATACTTGCGAAAGCTGTCAGCTATAGATTACTGTTTTCCATACCATTTGAGATGGCCTGCAAACTGCAAACAGATCAGTGCATTATGACTGTCACTGAAGCCTTTAGAGGTATGAAATGAGAGCACTGTTTCCAGACAGTAATTGGTTCTCTTGAGTCTGCGCTCACTTTTGAAAGGAGTGTGGTGTGACTCTTTGTGGCAAAACTAAAGAATAGAACCGCGGCACCTGAGATGAAAAGACACTCCTTCTCAGGGACAATTCTTTAGTGAACCTTATTTTGCGCGTATATATGATGCCTTTCTGCAAATCTGCAAAATCCGCCCGAGATTCACACGTTCCTTCTGCATGTGAAGTTTCCCTCCAGCTGTAGGGTCCAATTGACCATAAAATTGCAGTCCGTCACTGAGGATGTGTGGCAGCGGCGGATCGCAGGCGACCCCTCATTACTCGACTTCCTCTCCTGTCAACCTGCATCTGGAATCAATTAGACATGTCTGGTGCTAACGAGAGAGAGAGTGTGCTGATGTGATTCACACGTGAGTCCGTGATGCGTCTTTTATTGTTACGGCCCATCTGTTGCTCGCTATGACCGAGGTGGTAAATCCCAACGGGGACTTCCTTCCTTGAGTGTTTGTGTGACAGCGATGCCCATCTTTCATTTGGACCATCAGCACAATTAAAAGCTACATTTTCAGACATTTCTTCTTGAAATTAGTTTCAATAAATAATGACTGCTTATACATTCTAATGTTGTGTCAAAGTCCCATGCACACATATGTAAATGCAGTGGTGGACAATATATAATATTATATATATAATAAGTCCTGTATTCAGGTATAGATGAAAAGTAGGTATAAGTCAAAAAGTATTTACTTTTGAATGTAGCCTACTTAATTATCAAAAGTAAAAATACTGATCTATAATGAGAATGTTGTTCTTTTTTTTCAATGCCATTTCAGTTCAGATAAATAAAAAAGAATCGGCTCAAAAGAATGGTTTAGGATTAGGACCGAGACAACACTTCATCAGAATGAATCATTCAGTGCAATTTATAAACCAATTCAACAGATTATTTGAAATGAATCAGTTTAAACGAATGATTCATCACAAATCAGATATCACTTTATCAAAATTGTTGAATGCGAACAGGTTTGTTGAAAAGCTTGAATTGGACATTAGCCTACTTTAGAATGAATCATTCTATGCAATTTCAGAATGAGTTTAACAGGCTTATTGAAGATATCATTATTCATTTGACCTGATTTTGAGTTCCTCACTTCAAAAAAACAAGGAAAGATATGCTTTTATGAAACGTAGTGGAGCAAAAAGAAAGATATTATTAATTGAAATGTAGAAAAGTAAAAGTTTTCAGTAATAAAAATACTGTTTGTTACTGTCCACCACTGGTAAAACATGAAAACAGCAGATGGCTTTGGCATTTATTAGATATTTGAGCTTCTATAAGGTAATGCTTTTATAAGTTTGTCTTTCAGTGTATAGAATCTACACGTTCAGTGTAAGTCAGTACATGTTACATGGATGGTCCATATGGTGTTTCTATAGTTGGGCGTAGGCAACATCATTTATGTTCTCCTTCAATCTTAAAACCTAATGAGTACTTTTCCTGTTAGGTACGTCAGTGGCTTGTCTCGAACGCACCTCCTCCGTGGCAGTAATGATTTTTAGTAGACAGCAGTGGGAACCCATTATTTAGACTGAAATAATATGTTAACAATATAATAGTAGGTCTCTTGATGTGAATGGCCAAGGCTTGATTCTCAAGGATTCTGTTTTGAAGTCGTGCCAGTCGATTAACTGTGGCTAAGACCAAGGACTCGGAGTGCCGGAGTGGGACAGCATTTAATTGCGCTGGTTTTGAAGGAGTGCAAGTTAAAGAGTGTGTGGAAACGGCAGTGTGTTAAAGCCAGACCTGTGTGATATATGACTGTGGTGTCGCTGTAGGCAGGCTGGTTTTTTTTTTCTTTTTTTTTTCTAAAATACCACCAGGCCTGGACCATAAACTTAGGTGACGGTCATCTGCTCTGCTATGCTCTGGTTTTACCTTCACATGAGCATGAGAGAGGGGGAATGCATGTCTGGATGTGTGTGTGTGTTTGCGCTCTAATGATGTAACACTTGGCCCTGGCTGGGTGGTTTTGATGGCAGTTCATGGTATTTCCCTCAATAATTACCTATTCAACATTAGCACTGATGGAGGCTGGCCCTGACCCACCAGTGAAGTCATTTAAAGCCTTTTCAGACAAAAGCCAATAAAAACCCACCTGCCTGGCAGTCCGCAGTCTGACTGGGATACTGAACTGCTTCATAATTGTGAGGAAACTGGTTCTGATTTTCAAACCCGCCCTCTCTGGCTACAGCAGTCTGCTCTATTCACGGCAGCACAGTTTTGATCAGAGGGTGTAATTTAACTCGCTAATACTTGAAATGGCCTCTGAGCCTGTTTGAAGATGAAGAAGTGCACTTTGACAGAACTACATGTATGAAATAAAAATGCTACTTTAATCATTAAGTAGGGTTTTACATTTTCTGCTGAAAATATGAGTGCAAAACTGGCTGCCTCTGTGTTTTTGATGGTGGCTAAAATGTCTGTTCAGTGTTGTTCTTAACTAAAACTATTAAAAAAATCATTTAAATTAAGCTGAAATAAAATATACATTTTAGATGATAAACCTAAACTTTTTACAAATGCTTTGACAGCTAACTGAAATGCGGTTGAAGTACTGATATTACTGAAACTAATATCAGCTAAGCTAAAGCTAAGCTAACTAGCCTAAGCTAAATAGAAATATTTTAAAAAGGCCAAAAACTTATAAAAATGACTAATACTTGACCATTTTAAAATGAAATTTAAATGAAAATGAAATCAAAATATTAATAAATATTATAATAGAATGTAAATAATATCTTTTATAACTTTAAATATGCTTTATCAAGCCCCGCTAACCAAATCTTAACCTGATTCTAAGATACATAATGATTGGTGTCTTATGAGGGTCAATGACAAATAGGAGGGTCCATTATAAAAATCTAGTTTAATACACATGCTAAGTTCTTAAAAATGCACAATTTGTATTCATATTGGTTTCAAATCCTTTAGAAAAAGCTTAATGTAACTATGAAAGTGTCATGTAAACCAAGTAAAAAGAAATAACATTATCATTGGGTTTTTGGGGAGTGACATTTTACAACCTGAACTTAACTTGATCATAAAACATCTGTAGGGGTCCTCTCTATGATATAATTTCCTGCGTTGTTAAAGAAAAATAGTTTCTAATAGAAATAAATAAAATATAAGTTTTTGCAAAGCTACTTATGTTTTCTTTTCAAAAATTGCATAATGAAATGTTTTCATTATGACAATGACATCAGGACAGTTTATCAGACATATGCATGCCTCTAGAAAATATCAAAATTAATTTTAATTCAGAAGTTAAAAACATTTATTTTTTCAGTGATTGAATCAGTGGGTGGATTTGCACAAAGCATAATGTGATTGTAGATTGTTAACACTTTGAACATGCGCTGATCTGATAAAGGCGGAGATTTGAAATGCAAATTACATCTTTAGTCTCACAGTCTTCTACATTTCTAGATTTTTAGTTTATCTTAGCCTATCACAATAATTCAAGGCAGGTTATGAATGTCACTCACTTGACCTAACTGCATGGAGAGTTTATTTTCCAGTCATCAAAGGCTCTTGGGTCTCAACGTGAGGGCAGTTCACCTGAGAGGACAGCCGAGTGTGTCCACCTCTTTAGAAGAGGTCAGAGAGTGAACGGATGATACTTCCTGTTGTGGGTCTTTCAGGTGCAGATAAAACGTTTTTCCCACGGCCAGAACATTGTGAGTAACAGACCGGCTTGGATGAGTCCATGAGACACGGCGATGTCTCCTTCTGTGGTTTTTAGGTGAGCACGACTCAGGAAAGCATTGGGGTCTCAGAAAGTCATGATGTTTTTATAACAGTTCGGCTTCTGATAAATTCAAACTGACATTTACTTTTAGAATAGCGCTTCCGAGTCACCGCACAGGACGGAGCAAACAAAAACAGACAGGCTGAGATTTCGCAAAACGTTGGAGAGCTGACAGACAAACAGATGTAGGAGAACTCGATTGGGTTAAGCCGCGAACAGTGAGTGTGGGAAGAATGAAATGTCTGAACATGGCCGCTGGAGTGACATGTTTGATGCAGATGGGAGGATGATGGGTTTAGTGCGAGGGCGAGGCCTGAAGGCTTGCGAATTGGGCAAATCATGGAGTTACCTGAACTTGAATTCAGATGTTGTTTGCGATGTTTAGCCTTAATGCTCCTCTATGAACATCTGATTGTTAAACTAAAGGTGGAGGTTTTATATTAAACAGGTCAACACAGTAAGAGACAGTGAATCAGTGTGTTTGTTTGGCATGTGTGTAAGTGTGAGTGTCTGTGTACCAGATGTAGTGCTCTGAGAGTCCCCGGCTCTGTAGGCGGTGGGTGTTTCTGATTGTGTCGGCAGCCATATGGAGAAAGGAGGTTTGGAAACATCCCATTACAAGTCGTACATCAGAGGCCTGACAGCCTCGTTCAGTCCTGTTTTCATTTCAGTCACGAGTGCAGCTGCTCCGAGCCTCCGGATCCCAGCCGCCTCCTTAACCTCTCTCACACACACACACACACACACACACACATCAGAGACCGATGTGCCACCTTAAACACCTCATCTGATCATTATAATGCACAAAAATGTCTGCTGTCTGCCATCTTAAAGAGCGATGAAAGCTTTTTTTTTTTTTTTGCTACTCCTCCTACAGAGTTTGTTCGATCTTGACCAAATTTTGCTCAGATGATCTTCAGACTACGCTGCACATAAATGACCATCTGGATTTTTGATTTTCAAAACTCGCACACATAATTGACCATGATGACTTGCAGTATCGTGACAATGTTTTGGAATATCGAAATGAAACTTCGTGTTTGTGTCATTATCAAACTGATCTGAGACTGTACCTGTAGAGTTTGGTGACAGCGCCACCTATTGGTATAAAAGTCCTACTAAGTTGTATCAAATCCATACATATCTCTTTAAAATGCTTTGTTATGTTGTTCTTGTGTTTATTTAGTTTTTACTAGATTTTGTGTGGCTAAAGATCTGGGCTGGTAAGGAAGGTTGTTGGTTTGATCATGATAAATGTGCTTCATGTCCTCAGTACATTCTTTGGGTCTTGCTTAATGTGATGTGCATTCTGCCATTTCAGTGCTTGAGCAAATTTTTGCTACTTGCCTCGATACTTTCTAAACAATAAGACTTATTCTCATCTTTTCTCATAAGTCTCATAATAGAAAAATTACCTTTTTTAAGTTACTTCACTACACTTTATTTTGAATCGCCTTGCTCTATTTTCACTGTAGCTTAATGTGTTTTTAACACAAGTTAATGTTTTATTTCATTACAGAAATGAAACAGTGAGTCTGACCGTTGTGCTTGGTTTCAGAGCTGTGAATACAAGAGACACACGGTGGTCTAATTTTTACAGTCCCTCAATTCCCACTGAAGTAAAACAAACAATCCAGTGAAGATGACTAAAACGGTTCCTTCTCTCTATCAGCAGGGGCAGTGAGGTAAAATTCAGATGCATATATGCATCATAAAATATGTCAAATTATTCCAAAGTTGGACACTCAGGATGACGCTTATCTCACTTAGGGGAGCACTTGATTTCTGAGCATGAAGGAGCATTCTGGACATCTGTTTCTTCAAACATACAAGATAAAAACACGTCCAGTTCTCAAAGACATCATTGCCCCACATTTGTTAATGATGTCAAATGATTGCAATGCCAGAAATGGTTCTTGCTGTTCTCAAGAAACAGACAAGCGCAGCATCCAGAAACCTTCTCCCGTCCCTGAGCCAAATTTCCACTAGAAATCAAAAGTTGGAAGGGCTTATATGTTCAGATCTTCCAGTAAATCAGGTTGATCAAATGAGTTAATGTCTGACTGGCAAACATCATCTGTCATGCAACTCATGTTAGGATTGTTCCAAGATCCACACTCACACTGGCGACATCACTCTCGGATTGTTTACCCGCAAAGAACGACAGGACTCCTTTATTCAACTGGATGGCCTCTTTGGAATCATGTTTTGTCTCTCATCATTTGTGTTCCACTATAAAGCACTGACATGTCTTCTGTCGTAATGGGACAAATCACTTTAAAACACTTTATGATCGCTGTATTTAAATGTACCGTGTGCATTTTGAGTGACAGTGCTTGGAAAGTTCACTGATAAAAGCCAGAGAGGAAAACTGCTCTGCATCGGAGAGAATGGACTATGACTTCACTCACTGGTTCTCCTCAAAAGCACCTCTTTCTCTCTTTTCTCTCTTTCATTCTGTCACTGATTTGTCTCCGCATTACAGAGTAGCCTGACGATGTCATGATTTGCGAATGCACTGACAGCAATAATTTGAGCCATGCCAAATTTTTGGTAAAATTTATGTTGGGATTAATCCATCAGACATTTTTTAGGTGACTTTTTTCCAGATAATTTTCCGATGAGAAAGAAAAGCACAAACAGATACAAAGAAAACAAATGATTAAATATAAATAATATTAATAAATATGAAATGTGCATTCAATATTTTTTGTAAAATTGCTTCATTTTTAATTTTTAATAAAAATACATCTGTAAAAGTATTAAATCATTCATTGCTTAATAAAGTTTTAAGGGGTTAAAAATAAATATATATTTATATATATATAAAGGTTAAAAAGAGTGCACCTAACTGCACTAAAATGCTTTAAGTTTATAGTACCCGTATTCTATAGGTTGAATTTTTTGTTTTGTACAAACAGTTGACCAGGCTATATATTTCACCCCAATTGGATTGTATGTTTTAGTCATGAGATCTATGAGTTTAGAGAGTATGAACGCAAACTTCTGAGTTCTGACATAAATTACCTTGAATTACTAACAAAAGCTGACAGCGCCCTCATGTGGTCATATTTGGAATAGGATGGGGGGGTGTATATTTACACAAACACCTATTTATGTAAATAGATCCATTCTCCATCACATACCTGTGGGATCATCTAATTTAACTGTAGTGGCATGATCATTTTACACAGTGTTATGTAATTACCATGGCAAACTGTCTTTGTCATTACAACTGATGTGCCACTAGGTGGAGATGTTGTTGTCTAGTCTAGTCTAAACCATGACAGGCAAAAGTGAATAAAATTCACTTGGAAAATTAAAAGATGGAGAGCTGATTACTAAATAATTTGTCAGCTCCCTATTAGGTTTCAAGCACTGCTATTTTCAGTAAAGCACTTTAAAGAATGTTCTCAGATAGACTTCTGTCTGTTCCTTTTTCAAATTATTCCTCTATTCAGCCCATTGTATTCACTGGATTATGCAATCGGATGTTTCTTTATTGAACTGTATAAAGCACACAGTAAAGATGTTGATTTTGGACCTGGGAATCCTGGGAAGTTAAGTGCTCTGAGTGCTGTGGGTCAGGGCTGAGAGGAGAAATAAAACAAACAGAGTCCTTTAGGTTTAAACCTGCTTCACTGGACATGTATATCACAGCACTAAAACTGCTAAAAATGTATCATCTTGGTCTCTGCAAGCCTATTATCTGATGCTACAGAACAATAAACTAGGATGAAATGGAGTTATCACCTAAGGGCTGTTATGTGTGGGAGAGAAAGCAAGTGCTTTCTGGAAGGAAGGCAAGAGAAGCCCTGGAAATCAGTATGGGAACACTGTTTTCTGGAGGGGGCAGCGAGTTATATTAAAATAGAGCATGCGCAGATATTATGTGCTCTGTGTTAGAGGTCAAAGTTCTAAATGGCTGTATTCTGTTGGATTTTTCAGAGATCTGTGTGGATTTAGATTGCAGAGATCAGTTGGAGTAAAGCTCTACAGAAGCTGTGGATTCATGAATTTAGTCATGAACTGAGTAAATAATTCAACTGTTTGGAGCACTTCAGTATTGATATTTCAGTTTTTTTTCTTAAATCAGTATCTGTTTAAACATCATACTGAGATTTAGAATATGTGGGATAAAAAATCCTTTAAAAATGTAGGTTGATGGTGTATATAGTGAATCATGTGTAGTTTAATTTAATACAGGCAGATTTATATTGGATGTTATATCAGTTAATCAATATCTGAGGTCACTGTTCTATATTGTTTTTCCTCTCTGTTCTCTCCTCTCCTGTTCTCTGTCCTAGAGCATCTCTGACTTATCTGGAGCATGTATGAAAGATCCCAGCAGGACACCAGGTTTGTCTGGTAGAATGGAGGAGGTTGGGATGACATAGATACTGTACAGTATAGGGGAAAATGGTCCCAGGAGCATGAATGAGTGAATGTTACCAGGCACTTTCCATGAATAGGGTGTTTGGATATAATACAGCATATATACATACAGTGGGGGAAATAAGTATTGTACACGTCATCATTTTTCTCAGTAAATATATTTCCAAAGGTGCTATTGACATGACATTTTCACCAGATGTTGGTAACAACCCAAGCCATACATACAAAGAAACAAACAAAAATAAGTTCAGAAATTAAGTTATGTGTAATAATGTGAAATGACACAGGGAAAAAGTATTGACCACATGAAGAAAGGGAGGCGCAAAAAGGCATGGAAAGCAAAGACAACTGCTGAAAACTTACAGTAATTAAAAAGCAATCCAGTCCCCTGTCAGTGGAAATTAATAACAGCTGGTTCAGTCCCAAATGATGGCCTACAAAAAGGTCTCATTGCCAAGGTGTCACACAAGACACATCTCATGATGGGTAAAAGCAAAGAGCTGCTCAAGACCTTCGCAACCTAATTGTTGCAAAACATAATGATGGCATTGGTTATAGGCGCCATTCTAAGCTTCTGAATGGTCCAGTGAGCACTACTGGGGCCATAATACGGAAGTGGAAAGACAATCATTTCAGCATAAATTTGCCTTGACCAGTGCTCCTCGCAAAAGAAAAGAATGAAATCAGAAGAGTTTATCTTATTGGTTTATCTCCCGATCTCTAGCTTAATCAAACTGTTAAAATCATGCAACATCATAATTTTGATATCATCTGTTGATATTCAGTTAGTATATGGTAGTAGCACACCATTTTTTTAATTACTTAATTTTAATTATCCAAAGCATAATATTGGTTCACATATTCATATAGAAACACTGATCAATGCACATATGTACAGAGCACATTAAATATGGTAAATGTAAGCTCAAACTTGACTGTGCTTGATGAACCAATGAGGTTTGTTCTCACGTTTGTTCCGTTTACCATATTTGATGTGCTCTATATATATATGTGTGTGTCTATCAATGTTTACGTGAATAAAAGCCTAAATTAAATCTGTGAGATTGTGTCTCTCCAGAAGATGTATTGCCACTTGACTCATTATTTATTTTATGATGTCTTAATGAACTTGTTGAAGTTTCAAAGTTTTGGGGGAAATGGAGATTCATGAGGGTGAGTAAATTATAACAGAATTTTCATTTTTGTGTGAACTATTCCTTTAAACAATAATGCTGTTACTCTGTAACCCAGTTTTTTTTTATACATTAGGCTAAATATAATTTAGATGTTCATTTAATGTTTTGCTGTATACAATATCACTTTAATCTATGAAAACAGACATTTTCATGTCACAGAGTACAAAAATTCACAATAAATGTAATATATATATATATATATATATATATATATATATATATATATATATATATATACATGAGATGATTTCATTTGATCGCACCTATATATATATATATAGGTGCGATCAAATGAAATCATGTCATGTGACTTTGCCTCAACAGAGGATGTGATTGGATAACTGGATTAACCGGTGGATTGATTTCATTGCAATCTCAAATGTCGGTTTGGTCATTCTGAAATGCCTGAACCAAAGTCTGTCATAAATTGTGCTCCCAAACTCTGCAGTAAGAGCAGTTTATTTATGTACATCCAGACCAAAGTGGAAAAAAATGCTAGTCATGCTGTGACAAAAGAGATTAAGAATATTTTTAAGCAGGAAACAGGCAGTTTTGATGTTTTCCAAAACAATATGTGTCAGAAAGGCAGGAAATATCATATACGCTCAATGAAATACTCAATAGTGTTAGAGCAGGGAATGACTCGGTGAAGAAAACAGCAATGCAGTGAGAACAGAATAAATTCAGAGCACATCAGCTCATCATGGGATCCTTCCAAGCTTCATGGAGTCTCCAGGGCTCTCCTCATCTTCGCAGTTGAAGGAAATTCCCTTGTTAAAGCTCCACTGCACTGCGTGATTGACAAACATACTCCCCGTGCTTGTGTTTTCCGTGTTTGCTCCCGGTAGAAGAGAAAAACTACAACACTCCCAAAAAAGAATCTCAAAACCTACACACAGCACCCAAACAAACACCGACACACCCACATCTGTCACCAACAGCAGCTTTGAGACATGTGGTGAAGACTCGGATGGGGGAAAAAGGCCTCTTCTTGTTTTCTACACATCTAATCTCTGTAAGCCTCATCGCTTCCAGAGCGTTTTGATGTTCAGATAAGGGCACATCTGCACCCCCGGAAACCTTAAACCCGGTTCCTCCGCAAACACTCCAGGGATTGTCAATAGCTTGCAGATTATAGAAAGATTACTGTGGGTCAGAGGTCAGATAAATGTTTCACTGCAGCTGATCGTGTTGAAAATACATTCTGACACCTTCAAAGGGGGTTAACCTTATGACTGTAAATATGCCAGGTATCTGTGCTGTATAAACATGCAGCCATAAAACACTTTAAATGAGCTGTTTGTGTTCGAGACCGATAAGGACACAGCAATTTTTCATTCTTTCTTTGTAAAAATGCGAGTGTACAGAATGTTATGCTTTATAGATCCCTTAAGAGAAAATCTCTGGAATGTCCAGACTCCAGAGGAATAACATCCATTTCCTATTTGTACAGCTTGTACCGTCTGAAATGTATTACTTATAAAGTTGAAAGCACCTTTACAGTGAGTAGGAATGTTTTTGAAATCGGCTGCTTTATGTCTGTTCCATTTTATTAATAAGATTTATTCTTTTTTTTATGTTACTAAAAAGCAAACGCTGTCATATAATGATACGCGTACCTGATTTTGAAGAAGCAGTGCTTTGTTCATAAACAAAAGCATTTTAACAAAGTATGCTGAGGAATCACAATGATGTTGAGGAACATATCTATACACACAGTAAAATCAGTAATATATTCATTTTTTTTAAATATATTTTAAAATGAAATTTATTGCTGATATTACTATTTTATACACTCAGGAGTGGAGTAATGCCTGCTTAAAATTTAGCTTTGCTATGAACTACATTTGTTTGTGCACAGGATGTTTTGTATGTGTATGTGCCTTATGCCCGTACACATTGTACAATTTTGGGCTGTCCCAGGTGAAAGGTGACAAATCGTGGCTATTTCTGTGGTTGTGGCTCCTAAACGGTGGTCCTACGCAGAGGTGTAAAAAGTACTAAAAAATGTTACTCAAGTGAAAGTACAAGTACTGAGGGAAAATTTTACTCAATTAAAAGTAAAAGTATCTGGCCAGAATCGTACTCGAGTAAAAGTAAAAAAGTACCACATTAAAATTGTACTTGAGTATTAAAGAAGTAAAAGTAATAGCAAGAATGAAAACTAGAGATTCTTATTTAAGCTTTTAATCTCTAAAATCATGAAGTGAATGAACCACATACAAGGTTTTATCCTGCTTTAGAACTGTTTGTATTTAATTGTATTTATTTATCAAACTATAAGACTACTATCTAATGCCTATATGCAACATTCTTTAAACAATCAACTAAACATGCTTTTACCACTAAAAGAAAAGAATTCGCTAAGGTACCACCGCTGGTGCTCTTGATCCTGTGGCTGATTTTGGACCATAAACAATGGACAAATGGAGTCTTCAAACGCCTCAGATGTAAAGTTATTCGCTGTCAAAGTGACGCCAAAATGTAGGGGTGTAACGATACACGTATTCGTAGAATGGTTCGGTTCGTTGGACCATTTTTCCTGCCGACCAAAATTTCGTTATTTCAAATGTAGGCGTGTTGCACGTGGCAAGCGCGCTCATAATGTAAGAGACGCCGGCACAACCACAACATTTCCCAACATCAAATGGCAAACGTAATGCAAGAGGAACGAAACTGCTTGTTATTGTGTGGTTGAAGGACCGTTTATCAGTTTGGACCAAAGCAGCGCGAGCCAATCGTGATCATGCGACACTGTTACTACACAGCGCTAATAAGAGATCCAGTAAAGAAAGCATTTAAAATCGCCACAGAAGTAATAACATCGCTGCGAGATCTAGTGAGAAACATTCACATTTCTCCGTTATTAACGGATCAAACAGCGCTGATGTGGAAACCAGGAAGAAACATTGTGCCATGAATGAACTATCCAGTGTCCACAGATCTGCAACATTTACCATGGATTTACTGTAGTAACACTAACTGCAACCATGGAAGTTTGGCAGGAATAGTAGGCTACAATGCCTTCAATGCCATTGAATGCCAATCAATGCCATTACGTCGGTTTTATTTTGACATTATGAATACAATTGCTGCCCTCAAATGTTAATCTGAACTAAAATAAACCTGTTTATAACTACTACAATATTAAATTTCATTTTTTCCAAGGAGCTGTTTGGTTTTATATGCTCCTAAGAACAGTCAATTATAGCTCCAGAATTGCTCAAAGTAAAAAAAAAAAATCATACTTTATGATGTTAGTTTTAATAAAAAAAAAAAAAAATTGAATCAAGGAAATTTCTCTGCCATTTCTTTCTTTTTGCTGTATCGAACCGTACCGAACCGAACCGTGACACAAGTGTATCGTATCGAACCGAACCGTGAATTTTGTGAACTGTTACACTCCTACCAAAATGAATGGAAGTCAATGGAATGCTAACAGCAGGTGATGGCCTGTTAGCCAATGGCGGCCCCCGGGGGTGGTACGCTCTTCGGCTGCTGGATTTTCCCCCTGAGAATGACTGTAATAATTTCTCTAATTTATAGGTCAACGTGCTGTGCATTGTGGTAATAGATGCGACATGACGTCACTTCCAAAGGACCAATGAATATGTCTGACCAATTTGGTGAAATGTGAAAAAAAATCTCATTAAATTAGACTAGACACTAAACTTAATTAAACTAGGCATCAGCGCAATTCAATTGGTTTGGCAATAGCAAGGAAAAATAGAATGAAGTGATCTCCAAAAAAGAAGTACTTTTTGACTGTAAATAAAATTGTAAGGAGTAAAAAGTACTTTTTTTTTCTTAAAAAATGTAATTAAGTAAAAGTAAAAGTACTGATTTTTAATTGTACTCAAGTAAAGTAAAAATCCCCCAAAATAATACTTAAGTACAGTAATCAAGTAAAATTACTCAAGTATTTTACACCTCTGGTCCTACGTTGCATTTGTAATTATCTTTATCGAGATTGCACAGTCTGTAGCGGGCATTAAGTGTTAGCGCCTGCAGGTTATCAAATCTTTTTTATGCTGATCACATGTTACTGCAGGGTTACTGTGTGTGGGCAAATGCGAGATTGTAATCTATGCAAATCACTTCTGAACTTTATAATGACTGTTTTGTCTCAGATTGGCACACAGATACTCATTAAACCACTCAAATCAGAACCAGTGACTGTGGCGTGTCTGTTCTTCTCTGCACTGAATCAACTGTACTTGGCACTCTAATTGAAACTGACTTTATTTAATCAGGTACCGTGGAGCTGAAAGATCCATGTACGGATCAGCTCTTTAGTCGATCCCCATGAGATATCCTCTTATCCTGTGAACATGCAACTAATGGAAAATGGTGTTGGAATGTGACACAAAGGCCGACATGTAAGGATTAGCAAAAGTGTTTCTTGCTAGGTTTGGCTAGTTAGCATGACTATGCTAGCCCCTGATACAGTAGATGACATATGAGGATTAAAAAAACATATCTCACAAGTAACTTTCTTTATATTATAGTAGTTGTTTTGCCAATGATTTTTTGTTGGGTTCTGAAAGTTAAGTGCACTTCTAGTAAGCCATGCTAACACTGGCAGATAACCTTCGATGAAGCTAACTACAAACATGGCAAAATAGCATTTATATTTTTATTATTTGTATTTATGAATTAATATAATACATATTAGTACTGCAAGATTTTACTTTTATAATTTAGCAAGGAAATTATCCTATGATAATCAATGCCATTAAACTAACACATCTCACTTGATCAGGAGGTGCTTTCTCAGTAAATATATCTCTATATGATTTTAAATTTAAGGTTTTGAATTTGTTTTGAATAAGACATGGTAAGCTCATTGTTTTTTTGAAGAAACAAGTATGTTTCCTAAATCTCTGCAAACATATAATATTGTATAATCTAAAGTTCTTAGTTCAGTCAAAAAAAAAAATACAAAAATAAAAATACACACAGCACCTTTAAGAGCAAAATTAAGATCTTATTCAGAAAATATTTGAGAATTTTTCAAGAATTCCAACAAAAAGTTTCCTTAACTGAACAGACGGCTTTCTCTATGTACTGTACAGGTCAAAAGTTTGGAAACATTACTATTTTTAATGTTTTTGAAAGAAGTTTCTTCTGCTCATCAAGCCTGCAATTATTTGATCAAAAATACAGAAAAAAAAAATTAATATTGTGATATATTATTACAATTGAAAATAATTGGAAGCCCAAAGAAGTCGATTGCCGAGTTCACGCGCATAGGTTTAGTACCTATAAACACAGGTATTTGCGCTGGCTTAAATAACATAATTTTTATACATTTCTTTCACATCTACTGCAGTCAGATCCACTCGTGTTCACTCTGAAGGAATCACTCACATTTTCTGTGCACTTGTAATGACACATCAAGGATGTTAAGAGGCTAAAAGCAGGTTTAGTACTTGCCCCATTGAAGTCAACAGGGTGCAAATTTTAAAAATAGAATAACTCGGTGTAGGCAACACCGATTTTTGTCGTTGTTCTCTGTATTGACAGTACAAAAAAATGAGCTCAATGTTAAAATTGACCGGAGTTCTCCTTTAACTTGCAATTAAAATTAATATTTATTTAATATTTATTAATATTTATTAACACAAGGTTTCGGTCACACGACCTTCATCAGTTCCTTATCTGCTGAAACGACCTACCTAATTGGTCTTGTTATCCTACACACCTATCACCTGCAGGTGCGCGATGGAGTTTGTTCACTAATTGTTCTTAACTTGAAATGTTTAATTGTTCTTAACTTGAAATGTTTAATTGTTCTTAACTTGAAATGTTTAAGTACAAACTTAAAATCTACCAGTTCTGCTTAATCAATCTTTGAATTTCAAAACTTGAAAAATTGAGGCAATCGATTGCCTTAAATTTTTTGAGTTCTGCTAACTTATTCGTGTTTACATGTGACACTGAGTAATGATGCTGAAAATTCAGCTTTGCATCACATAAATTATTTTTTAGTATATTCAAATAGAAAACTATTATTTTAAGTTGTAATAATATTTCACAATATTACTGTTTTTTTCTGTATTTTTGATCAAATAAATCGTCCTTGATAAGCATTAGAGACTTCTTTCAAAAATATAAAAAAACATAATGTTTCCAAACTTTTGTCCTGTACTGTATGGTAGACGTCACTGATCTAGCAATATCTGTGTGCTTGAACTTTGTACAGACAGTTTTCGGCCCGCAGTACACAGTTGTGAAAGTGCTGAAAGTGCTGTAATGTCTGTGTTTATCTAAAACACATAACAGCCTGTGCTGGTAGCAAGAATCCAGTGTTTTTGTCTGACTCAAGCATGACGTGTTTTTCCCAGCAGATCATGACTGCTCTTCCAGTGCTGGAAATGAGACAGGGAAGCCACAGCCAGTGTGGGTGGCCTGGCAAACAGAATATCAGCGGGCACTTTACTTTACGCATACCGGTGTGAGAGCCTGTGGTCGGGACAAAGAGCTTTTATTCACGCAAAGGTGGGAAGAGGAGAGACTCATGCTGGTTTTCATATTTTACAAGGCCATTTCATGTGTCCTTGCTTTTAAGCAGCTGGCGTTCTGTATACACTTTCAAAATGTTTTGCTGTATTTGACATTTTTGATTACGAAAGGTGCCAATCTGAAAATCCAATCCAGGTGCCCTTTTGAAGTTGAAGAGATTTAACCAAAAAACTCTTGAGAATAATAGCCATTCACTATAACCTTGTTGAAGATTATTATCAGATCATGATTTAATTAAAGTGGATTTCGGGTGTTAACTGATAACTGATCCATACAAACCAAACTTCATTACATGAATAAGGTTTGGGCCGAACTTACTACTGCAGTTTAAAGTTTTGATTGCATGTGAGAGGATTTTAAACTTACAGGGCATAAACATTACAGTCACACATTAACATTTAACAGTGACCGTAAACAAGAAAGACCCTGAACTGTTGCACCTTTTGCATTAATTGTAGATAAACCAGTGTCCTGCAGGTCAGGAATGGTGGGAGAAATCTTTGGTCAGACCAGGTCATACTCTTAAAACCAGAGAGGGAATGCAAAACAGCCCAATATATTTACCAGATCATGTGTAACCCAATGTAAGGCTGAATTTGATTTTATCCATTGGGATATTTGGGATCTGGAGCAGTGTTGGTTACTTTTCAGAACAGAGCCTTGAATATGTTTTTGGCTGATTGTGGAGGTTATCTCCTTCTGAAACACTGACACATACTTTTGAAATTGTTTTCATTTTGTGCCCAGATGATATAAAAACAAACAATCATATCGAACAAACTTTACAAGTTTGACTATATGAACAAAATGTTCAACCCATAGGCTCATTGTAAAACTGTTGTGGAATTGAACACTAGTGGCAGTAAAACACCAACAATTTTTATTCCTTTTCACACAAATTATGATTACTCAAGCAAAATATTAATTAATAATGCCTTAATTTCACATGGTGATTTATCCAGAAACTTTTTTTTTATGCTGGTTGAAAGTCTTTTCACATTCTGATAGCAATCATTAAGTTAAGTGGTCTAAATGTTTTTGTATCATCTGTGGAAGGCATAAGATCATAAAATGTTCGTCCAATCATTGCATTCGGTCCGAATGATTGCTAATAATAATTGCTAATAATGATTGCTATGTTGTGACCTCAAAACACTTTTACTATAGTTCATGATTTGTAAACGAATACATTTTGAGGTTAGGATCACATAGCCAGCTCCATTTGTTCAGCTTTTCTGATGTAGTAAGCTTGCTCAGTATCTCACCTGGTACAACATTGCACTTGTGATGAAGAGCAGCTTTGAGATGGAGAAGGTTGTAGAAGCAGCTCAAATTAGATGGTTGCTTCAGCAAATTTTTTAACTCACCCTGAGTTTAGAGTTTTTGTTGGTGCTACGTTATTTTCATTGCCAGATTCATGTTCATCTGTTTCGGATAAACTGAACACTCAATGGCCATTTCATTTTGTAAGTGTTGCGAAGTGTGCAACATGATATAATTCAAAAAGTTCACGTTTTTCGTGAGCGTGACGTGAGAAGTTGGTTCTCCAATTGCACACTGTGATCCAAATGCTTATTTTTAAAATCAGTTGTTATTTGCCATCATTATCATCTTAATACTTTCTCTAGAATAACATAATATTAGTTATGACTGAAACTGAGTCTCTTAGACCAGGGATTCCCAAACTTTTTGATCATGTAAAGCCTGTTGACCTAAAATATTAACTTGAAGTACCTATGAGATTGTAAGGTAATATTTCAATAATTTGACAACACATTTTTGCATGTTCATGGTGGCAACATGACATACAGGTAAACAAATACAATATTTTTATATATTTTTAGTAAGTGTTTTAGTTTTATTTATTATTCATTTTTATGATTTAATTATTATCTTTTCATCAATTCACAAACACCTTGCAGTTACCTCACAAACCCCAGTTTGGGAAACCCTGTCTTAGACTATGGCTAGACTATCCTGTGACAAACGGTTTGGCTCAAATAGACTTAAGAAAGTATTTTGATTTCATTTCATTGATTTTAAACTGAACAGTAGATTATCATAGTTACAGAGTGGAAATATGTCCAACTGCTACGGGGATGTCAGACCCTGCTTGTAGCGATGCCGGCCTGTCTGTCGGTTTCCTGTTTGTAACAGTACATCCTAAAAAAGTGAGACGCTCAGATGAAGGTTCAACAACCCTGAGTGTCCCTCCTGGTGCACAAAAAAATAACTCTCTGGCAGAGGATCAGACACTGCCTCAAGCAAGGACTGAACTATTTCAATAAAACAAGGGCATGCTTTTACTTTGATCTCGCTAGATCTTACTGTGCGCGTATTCATTTTTTTTTAGTCTTTGCTTTGAATTGGTCTTCATCTTCTGTCCTTATTATTAATAGTCATTGGAGATTACTTTCTTTCAGGGGTTCAGTTTACTTATTTTTCGTCAAATGCTCATCTTTTTTAAAATCTTTTTCTTTCCCTTATTCTTAAGTTCATGGCAGAAACACACTCGGTTGCTGTAGGCAGGTTTTTGAAATTGGTGATAGGTTTTTACCCATCACCTCTGAGAAGAAGAAATGAAGCTCCGCTTTAAAGCAAGATGCTTGTCATCATAATTAAAATAGAACACAAATTTTAAAAGGAGGATCTGAGAAAGGTTGTGATGGTATCTAAAATTCTTTACAAAGCTTGAATCCTAAGCAGCTGTACGTGTAAAACAAGCAAAGGGTCAAAATTGGCTTATTAGACAACGGTTAATCTGGTTGAATCTGATTTTGTCTGGTGTTTTTCACTGTTTGTATCACTTGGCTTGTCTGTGTTCACTGCGTTTCAGGCTGTCAGTCTGTGTGTTGCTTGGCAACACATAACGGTTGATCATGCTTTGGTTTCTTTTGAAACTATTTTCAAAGAAAAAAAAAAAAAATAGCTGGCCATATTGTGCCTAAAATGCAAGTTAAAAATCTGTCGTTATTTACTCACTCTAATGTCTTTTCCAAACCATTATTATGTTATGGTTCATGGAACACTCCAAAAATGACAAGAAATCATAATCAAAATATTGTATATGTCTTGTGATCAACATACTGTACTATAGCTTTGTGAGGAACAGAAGACACTTTCAGAACTTCCCATCTAGTGAGCTTAAAGGTAGGGTAGGCAATTTTCAATCCTTCAAAACACATGAACGCGTACAGCAGGGAGCAAACAATAGAATCAGGAGAGATGGCGTTAAACTACCTCATGCCTCAAAGCACATAACAATACAATAATAATGAACAAACAACTTAAAGAGCACTGACCTGTACCACCTGACTGCTGCAGATTCATTTTGGTATTGATCACGAACCGCTCTGAGTGTAACGTCACGGGTTTCCATCTCTTCCAAATTACAGTATTTATGGCGTGAAAGCAGCATAAGCTTGTTGTTTTGGTTCAGGAGGAAATGTAAAAGGTGGCTGCTGTTTTAGTTGCGGTTCTCGGTGACTAACGTATGTCTAACTCATACCATTAAACGCGGTGATGACGTATGTATGCGCGAACATCGTATTGTTGCATTTGGACTGAATGCAATGATTGGACGAACATTTTATGATCCTGTGCCTTCCACAGACGATATATATACAAAAATATTTAGACAATTTAACTTAGTGATTGCTATCAGAATGTGAAAAGACTTTCAACCAGCAAAACAAAAAATGTTTCTGGAACAAATCACCCTGCCTTTAAAGCTAATGAACTACATCAATCTGATATGTGAACCAGATCCATTAAAGCAGGGTATCTCAAACTCGGTCCTGGAGGGCCACTGTCCTGCACAGTTTAGCTCCAACCCTGATCAAACACACCTAGCTGTGAGTTTCTAGTGATCCTGAAGACATTGATTAGCTTACTCAGGTGTGTTTGATCAGGGTTGGAGCTAAACTGTGCAGGATAGTGGCCCTCCAGGACCGAGTTTGAGAAACCCTGCATTAAAGAATCATCTCATTAGATCGATTTCTTCATGATTTCTTCCTTTGTCGTAAAAAGTCAGTCTGTCCCTTAAAGGGTTAGTTCACCCAAAAATTTTAATTATCCCCTAATTTACTCACCAATGTCACCTGTACTAAGCGATGTCACCTTTTTTTTAGGCTGAAAGATTTTTTGTCACATCCAGCAAACATCTCCTCACTATCCGCTAGCTGCCTGTCCCCTGAACACACTGTAAAAAACACAGTCTCTGTAGACAGCCCAGGCTCCACAAACAGCAACAAAAACAAACTGGCCCAGCCTGGACCACAAAACATAACAAACTGTGTTCCAGCCAATAACCGACAAGAATGATTTGGGGGTGGGGGTTGGGGGTTTAGTGTGCATGCACATGAAGGGGGATGTGGGGAGCATGAAAAGGGAAGTTAGCTAGGGGAGAGATGTCCTGGACAACGACAACGACTAACGTTAGAATTATATTCTCTTGAATTTTGATATGGCCAACACACAACCAAAGAGACGACGTTCCGATGAACAAATAGCAAAGAAGAGGGAAAAGGAGAAGGACCGCGCAAAGTCCCTAATTTACATCGGAAAGTTTCCGTTTCTGTTTCAGGAAGCACGGAAGGGAGTGGGAGGGGACGGGATGAGGAGGAGGGAGGGTCGAGCTAGCCTCCGTTTTGTTTGACAATACTTCGAACGTCAACAAGAAGTGACGTCACCCAACATCGCTTAGAGCACCTTTTAGCCATCCTAGGTGTATATGACTTGCTTCTATCAGACAAACACAATCGGAGTTATATTAAAAAATATCCTGGCTCTTCCAAGCCTTATAATGGAGTGAATGGTATTTTTGTTTTTTGAAGCCTAAAAAAGCACATCCATCCATCATAAAAGTAATCCTTAAAGCTCCAGAAGGTTAATAAAGGCCTTCTGAAGCGAAGCGATGCGTTTTTGTAAGAACAAATCCATATTTAGAATTTTATAAACTTTAATCACTGGTAATTCACATATAATTCAGGTAATGGCCGTACACGAGTCTAATTCCAACCGATGAGTGACCTCTGGCATGACGTATTGACAAACGCGAAAGCTAAGAGGATTGAGCTAAACAAAACATCGGTCACAAATTAGAAGTCTAAAGTGAGAATTTTTAAAGAGAAATGTCGGAGGAGCTTGAGTTTGTTGCCCAGCCCTATTAGTTTGAACCGCGAGAGGCGTCTACTCTCACCTAAGCTTACGCTACTTCTACATCCCACGTCATGCGTCGGGTCAGAGGTCACTCTTCTGCCAGAACTCAACTCGCATACGGCTGTTACCAGAACCCAGTGATTACAGTTTCATGCCATAGTTAAAAAAAAACATCTCCACCCCCTGATCCCTAAACCCACCCCTAAACCTACCCATCTCCACCCCCTGATCGCTAAACCCACCCCTAAACCTACCCATCTCCACCCCCTGATCCCTAAACCCACCCCTAAACCTACCCATCTCCACCCCTTAGATCTGGATCCAACTCCGCCCCCTGGATCTCGTGTACTGCAGTGAGGTGCTACCGAAGAAAGCTCACCAGACACTAAAGGATTTCATTCACAAACAACCAGATTCACGACTGCTGGAAATCTTGCAAAATCTCTTGTGGTCGAACGTGACTTTAGAGGAAACAAACATAGCAGATGAAATTCACAGAAAAAAGAAAAATATTTGGATGAAGTCATATTATGCTTCCATCTTCCATCGGCTCGCTTTCTGATTGCTTTCTGATCACTCTTAACACACTTCACACCACAAGAAAATCTGAAAAGATAATCTGTAGAAACATCAAGATAATCGGGACTTTACCTAGGATTGTCGGAAGGTGAGAATTGGGCCCAAAATCGTCCTGATTATCTTGTATTGTGTACCTTTACACAAAGCTATCATATAACTTCAGAAGACCTGAAATGGACTAATTTTATGATGTTTCCTGTAGCTTGAAAAACATCATAAACATAAAAAAACAGTATACGGTTTGGAATGACACGGTATGTATTATTTTTGGGTGGACTATTCTTTTTATATAGAGTGACCTACATTTTAGCCTTTTATTTTGTTTATTTTATCACCTTATTGGGGATTTTTAACCATTTTTTTCAATGAATGAATCATGAACGAACGAAATATGAAGAACACCACTCTTGCTCATGTGAATATTCCTTAATTTTATTATGATTTTATTGCTATGATCTCAAATAGTGGAGAGAGACACATTTAAAAGGATCTTTACAAAATCTTTCATTTAAGTACTATAATTAAGTACAGTAGGTGTGTGAATGTAACTTAAAATAACTGATTAAATAAAGAGTGAAGTTGAAAGGATGTTCCTGTGATCACATCAGTGGATCATGATCCTCCTGATTGGTCTAAATACAGTGTTAGAATACATACACAACAAGCCAAGGACTGGTCTACCACACTCAGGCGATAGTGTTTCCATGACAACTCAGGAGGACCATGAATGCAGAGACGAGCCAGTGCTTTCTCTGGTCATCTGTTCCTACTGTATCCAACACACACACAAGCACATTTATATATAAAGTCAAGGCCCATTTGTGCGCTTTCAGACGAGTTTAACATGGTGGGTTGAAAAAAGAGAAAAGGGAAGTCGCAAGATTTTCTAGCAGAGAGCAGGACAGATATCAGCTTATTACTATACACATCTATGACTGCAAGATCTCCCAGCATACCATCTGTATCATCTATCACTATCTCACAGCAATGCACATTATTTTAATACAATGTCTCATAATTCACTTGCTGAGGGCATTTAATTGAATATTTGCTGATTAATTGAATGTTTGCATGTGAGTGTCTGAAAAGTTGGGATTGTCTTGTTGCTCTTTTCTTCTGTTACTCTGATTAAGGTAAGAAGACCACACGCTCCACACTATTGAGCCAGTTCTGTCTGCCAGGATCAGTGTTTTCCCGCACAGATTTGACCTACTTCCAAAGCTGCGTCCCACACGCCTTTGAAAGAGAGAGAGAGATAAGGAAGAGGAAAGATGTGATGAGAGCAAGAGAATCATAGCTGTCTCTCAGTGGGAGTTCTGAAGGGTGTTCTGCTTTCCTCCACCATCAGCAAATATCTTCTCTCCTGTGTACATTTCAAATATCAGCTATAAAAACAAGGAATAGGTAAATAAAAAAAATGCAATTTATTCATTTGAATATTATTCCAAAGCAGTTTGATGTTGTTCTTCCACAAAAAACAAAAGGAGAAATGCAAAAAAAAAAAAAAAAACTTTAAAAGTCCATACTTATGGAAGCTTGATTCCACCAATTGCAATTCCGACTTTTTTTCTTGCAATTATGAGTTTATATCTCGCAATTCTTATTTAGCGTGATATAAACTTGCAATTGTGAGTGGGAAAAAGTCAGAATTGCAAGAAAAAAAGTCGTACTTTATTTCGCGCAATTGCAAGCTTAAATCCCGCAATTCTGACTGCTGTTATCATTATAACTCGAAATTGCGAGTTTATATGACGCAAAATCAGAATTCAGAAATCAAAAATGTAAACTGGCAATTGCAAGAAAAAAAGTCCGAATTGTGAGACAGAAAGTCGCAATTATCTTATGAAAGTTTTTTATTCCGTGGTGGAAACAAGCTTCCATACATGCTAGTCCATAGGCAAGCAGTCATTTGGGGTTATAGTTTTGTGTAAGGAACAGATCAAAATTTAGGTTGTTATTTATTAATAATATTCTCTAAAACCTCATTCATCTTCACATTTTAAAATCACACCATGTTTGATGTCATTGGTACTAAACATCATTTTCCCGTACCTAATTGCAATTGTCAACTCTAAATATGTGCATGCTCTAAATATATATATATTTTTTGTTGTTGTTGTAAGTTTTGAACAGCCCTTTGTCACCTTTCTCTTTCATTATATGGAAAGTGCCGTCAGAAAATGCTGCCTAACATCATCTTTTGTGTTCCACAGAAGATGAGTGATGAGGGTGAGTAAATGATGAAAGAATTACTATTGCTTTAAATGGCAGATTTTCTTTTTTAAATCAGCTGGCATTAAAGTGCTTGGTGACTAATATGCCGTAACATTAAAGCATGTGTGATATTTTCTTTGATGGGAGGTAATTATCTAAATGCCAAAAACTTAAATTGTTTAATCCAATTATGCGTGGGCAGCAGCGTGAGTACTTCATCACACACTTCGTTCCTCCTCTGGCAGGGGGCCACTGCAGATACACTCATATACCGAGGATGAGATCATGGATAAGTCTGTCTGTAGGCACGATACCACAAACAGAAATCTTCTTGGTTACATTTAGTGTTGGGTTACAGGATTCATCCATTCTCCCTCCCTGACTTTCCCCATCCTTGCCCTCAGCCTCACTTTGGCACAACGGAAATTTCCTTGGAGAGATTTTGGTAAACACACCGCAACCCAGTTAGTATGCAGCACCACGAAACCTCCTCGACTCACACTGTTTGATATCAAACATTCTGTGAGTCTCAGTAGAAACACTTCATCTTTACACAGAGCTGACACAGATATCGAGAGAAGTTTCAAACTTAACTTTAGTTTTATTTTATTTTCAGTATTGCTTCACCATAAAGGTGTCTGTTTTACAAGATGTACGTGCTAATAAAACATAAAACTTGATTTCCCCGTGTTTTTTTAGTGATCACACATGAAACAAACAACAAATGCTTAAAAAGGCTTGCACTTGTTTGATAAGCCATATCAAATGAAATGTTCTTTCCTTTCAGAACTCTCAGTTTAAGGTTTGCTATTGATGTAGCTTGCAGTTTACCTACCTACTGCATTATGGGATTGGAAGCGTGTCTGAAGCCTGTATCAGGTATCTGGGTTTACAGCACAGGGCAGAGCACTTGCTGTCATTGCTATTAATAGCCCGGCGAGAGAGCGAGATATTCAAAAGCATTCTTACCACAGGACCCAGTGATACAGTATCGGAGCTCCTCTCCGTGCAACTGCTGACAGGACAAGAACTAAGCGTGACAAGGAAAAGCCATGACCCACTTATTGAATGTCTGTTTTAATACCAGACTTTATGAAGACAAATCTCCATTACAGACTATAAACTACCTATAAAAACACACCATCATTTGTTAAAAAGATAATATTAATATTTAACTTTGCCATGTACCCACTCAGTTCAGTAGAACCCTGACCTTGCGTACGGCTTCTGAAAATTCAGCTTTTCCCATCACAGGAATAAATTACATTTTATCATACATGTACAAATAGAAAACTTATTTTAAATGGTGGTACAATATTTCATTTTTTACTGTATGTTTAATAATAAATGCAGCCTTGGTGATCATAAAAGGCTTCCGTGAGACATTTGATATGGTGTCCATTTTTAACTAATAAATAAAAGACAATCATCCTCTCACATTTGGTGCCACTATAGTCGAGTCTGGTAGCTTCTGTCCCTTGAGATTAACCTCATTTGTACCCTGCCTGTGTTTTCCAAGTAACCTTCACAAAAGGCTGTGCACTGAGATCGCAGTATGTCTGTCTGTTGGGCGTTCACTGCTCTGACATGTCTATTGTACTTACACATAAGACACACTCATGCACATGTGCACATCATTTCAGCCAGCTGCAGACACACACTTGATCTGACAGCACAGAGCAGCACAACACCCTCAGTTTCCCCTGCACCACTCAGACACACCCAGATAAACATGCACCAAACAAAAGAGAAATCCCCACATATCCTTCTCAAAAACATCTTGTATACAGGAACTTCATATTTTTAGTAACCTGGTGGTAACTGGTTACCTGTTAAAACAATATGTTGACTAAGATTGCTTTTCTGTATGTCTGTCACTAGGGGAAGTTTGTCAGTCTCGAACACTCACACATAAGCTAAACAAGACCTTGGAGACGACAGGCTGGCTTTTGGTCGCTGTTGATTCTGGATGGTTGTGTAACACCAACGCACCTGCAGGGGTTTTCTGTCTGTCTGCATATAGATGCAGCGCCTCTTCTCACAAAATTGCATGTGAAAGTAAGTTTAGTGCCTGTGAGAGGGTACATTTGGGGTTAGAGAAGACCTGTACTGGACATGTTCAAGTATGATGGTATTTCTGTTGTTACTAATGACACAATGTGGATCATTAAATGCAGATTATTAAATTAGTGGCTGTAAATGAAATGTACACTGTAAAATTAAAAGATATTTGAGGCATCATTTGGAGATCCTTAGGTCACCAGTCTGGCAGAATCCTTTGGGGAATGTCTAGCTGTCCTCAAATATCCTTTATGTCCTTCAGTAAATACAGTCTGAGACTACAATGAAAATCCAGGATTCAAAATCTAGTTGAAACCTGGAAACTGAAAGATTTAATCAAGTCACTAATCAAAAACTGTAATTTGTGACACTGGCAGTGTGAACGGTCAATTTCCAATTGATCTTTTCTTATAAAAAAACACTACAGAGGACTTGTTTCAAATTAGAAATTGATTGTTGGCTGAGTATACTGTACTACCTTTGTTTATTCTGATAATATAATTTTTAATGAAAAATATTTTCTTTAATTAAATTGCAATTAAACTACAATTCAAAAGTTTGGGGTTGGTCAATTTTTTATTTTGCTTGTTTGATCCAAATACAGTAAAACAATACACAGCAAAATCTCCGGTGTTAATTAAAACTGCTCAGGGTTTTATGGAAGCTTGTTTCCGCCACTGAATAAAACATTTTAAAAGATAATTGCGACTTCAATTCTGACTTTATTTCTCAGAATTGCGAGATATAAAGTCAGAATTGCGTGAAATAAAGTCAGAATTCTGAGATATAAAGTCAGAGTTCTGAGATATAAAGTCAGAATTGCGAGATATAAAGTCGCAATTGTGTCTTATAAAGTCAGAATTCTGACTTTTTTTCTCGCAATTGCGACTTTATATCACGCAATTCTGACTTTATATCTCAGAATTCTGACTTTATATCATGCAATTCTGACTGTATAACACAATTGCAAGTTTATATGTCGCAATTCTGACATCTTTTCTCAGAATTGTGAGATATAAAGTCCAATTCTAAGGGAAAAAAAGACGGACTTTTTTTTTTACCTTAGAATAGTTTATATCTCACAACTGACTTTATAACACGCAATTGCGACTTTATATCATGCAATTCTGACTTTATATCTCCCAATTGCGTGATATAAAGTCAGAATTCTGAGATATAAAGTCAGAATTGTGCGATATAAAGTCGCAATTGCGAGAAAAAAAGTCAGAATTCTGACTAACACGCAATTGTGACTTTATTTCATGCAATTCTGACTTTATATCTCGCAATTCTGACTTTAAAACACGCAATTGCGACTTTATTTAACGCAATTCTGACTATATATCTCGCAATTCTGAGAAATAAAGTCAGAATTGCGAGATGTAAACTCCCAATTGTGAGATAAAAAGTCGCAATTATCTTTTTTTTTTTTTTTGTGGCGGAAACAAGCTTCCATAGGGTTTACATTGGAACAACCATAAAAAATAACACTGAAGCAAAGTTAATTAGATAATTAAATGATTAATTGAGTGCTGATTGAGCATTATTGAAGACACCTGATGATAAAAAGCATAATCCCTGAAGAAAAGAGAAACACAAGAATCATTAAAGTCACCGTTATGGTGATCTGTGTTTGCTTTAGTTGGCAGTTTGACTCTTGATTTTATTTAATTTTATGTTATGTTAGTTTTCTCTGGCTGCTGTAACTGTGTTTGTTATGGCAAGAAAAGCCAGAGAAAATGTGATACAATAATGTTGGCTACTTATTGATGAAAAAGATGTAATCATCATGTAATAGTCTCAATGACTGATCACATTCAGAGTCTCATCTCTGATTTTATAGATGATGTCTTATGAATATCACCTCATTGATGATAGTAGCACTGTGACTACACATCTTGATATTAAACAGTGGTGCGATTATCTGAAGAATATTAAAAAGGTTTTTTTTTAGAAACACTGCTTAATTTGGACGCACAGACATAAATAATCAGCATATGAATCTCAACAATCATGACAAGTTTCATGCTGGAATGCATGCTGGGAGCCATAGTATGAAATGTATGGATCCAAGCATGCAATAAGGTCTGTGGTTAACACAAGCTCAATACACTTTCACGTTTTATTCTACGACATAAAACACATCAGTATTACCCCACTCGTGATTTTTTTTAAGCTTTTACCTGTCTCGAAAAAGCCAGTTGCTAACAAGTGGCTATATACTGTAGGACTACAGAGGCTGTCTGGGACATTAAACGTCACCAAGCCAAACAGGTAAACTCAGTCCTTCTTTACAACCTTGTTATGCTTATATGGTGCTCTTATAAACTATTCTAAATCAAACTTCCTGGGAAAATGATTTTTAGATAAAAACTGAAAGAGTTGTCGGAAGCTTAGTTGTGTTGACGTTGAAGTTGTGGGACCATGGTGTAGTTCGTTTATAACCTACCTTTTTACTTCTGGCAACTGCATTTAGGCTTTAAAATTCATTCAAGTTGTTAATCTGTGAAAATAGTCTTGATGGACAAAAAGAGTAAGTATCATAATCTTTTGTTGGTCAAAGAGCTTGTTGGAAAAATCCTATTGGGTTTTTGTCGAGGGAACCAGTGTGATGCTAACTGCCGGTTGGCCTATAAAGTGACGTCATACCTTCACCACTCTATATTATTACCATATAAAACTAGATGTACCGCATCGCGGTACAAAATATGACCGCCACTCAGGCCTGCACTGGCTTTCCACAAAAATAAATGACGTGGAGTAATTTGGCTGTATTGTGTGTTTATGTATATACCTAAAAAAAGTAATAGTATGTGCATGTCTGTCTGTGTGTGTGTGTGTGTGTGTGTGTGTGTGTGTTTGTGTATGTGTGTGTCTGTGTGTGTGTGTGTGTGTGTGTGTGTGTGTGTGTGTGTGTGTGTGTGTGTCTGTGCGTGTATGTATGTGTGCGTACATGTGTGCGCGTGTGTGTTTGTGTGTGTGTGTGTCTGTGCATGTGGATTTGTATGTGTGTGTATGGGTGTGTGTCTGTGCGTGTGGATGTCAGTGTGTGTGCATGCTTGCGTTTGTTTGTATTCCTGCATGTGTGTGTGTGACAGTATCATCCTAAACCAGCAACCCTTCGCTCAACAGCACCATCTACAGGCCGATGAGTGTACAGTCACTAAATGTGCACATAAATGAATTTATTTTATACCCCCCCATGGATGAAATTCTACAAAACTTAGCAGAGGATACCCCCAGAGGATGTCAAGTTAATCATACACATGAAATATGGTGCAGTTCTGAACATCTCCACTGAAGATAGGGGCGATAAAAGCAGAATAATATTGCATTTTCATTTTTTATGTGAGGGGCGCAAATCACAAATGAGTGATTATGGGCTAGGTTGATGTGGGCCCTTAAGAGCAACATACCATAAAAATTTCTTCATCCTCGGTGCCACGGTTCAGGTAGTTATTTAGGAAAAACTGCATTTTTTTGGGTTTGGGGGGGGGGGGTGGCCCCCGGGGACCAAACGAAATTTTTCCGTAGAAGTCTAGTGGGGCTACATGCCCACCAAATTTCATGTTCCCCGGTGTTTCGGTGTCCCTGGTATCGTTGACGAAAAATTTACGGGGGCCCCAGCGCAGGGGGGGGAAGTGGCCCCTGGGGACCAAACGAAATTTTTCCGTAAAAGTCTAGTAGACCAACATACCATAAAAATGTCTTCATCCTCGGTGCCACGGTTCAGGTAGTTATTTAGGAAAAACTGCATTTTTTTAGGTTTGGGGGGGCCCAGCGCGGGGGGGGAGTGGCCCCCGGGTACCAAACGAAATTTTTCCGTAGAAGTGTAGTGGGGCTACATGCCCACCAAATTTCATGTTCCCCGGTGCTTCGGTGTCCCTGGTATCGTTGACGAAAAATTTACGGGGGCCCCAGCGCGGGGGGGGGGGGAAGTGGCCCCCGGGGACCAAACGAAATTTTTCCGTATAAGTCTAGTAGACCAACATACCATAAAAATTTCTTCATCCTCGGTGCCACAGTTCAGGTAGTTATTTAGGAAAAACTGCATTTTTTTGGGTTTGGGGGGGCCCAGCGCAGGGGGGGAGTGGCCCCCGGGGACCAAACGAAATTTTTCCTTAGAAGTCTAGTGGGGCTACATGCCCACTAAATTTCATGTTCCCCGGTGCTTCGGTGTCCCTGGTATCGTTGATGAAAAATTTACGGGGGCCCCAGCGCGGGGGGGGGGGAAGTGGCCCCCGGGGACCAAACGAAATTTTTCCGTAAAAGTCTAGTAGACCAACATACCATAAAAATGTCTTCATCCTCGGTGCCACGGTTCAGGTAGTTATTTAGGAAAAACTGCATTTTTTTGGGTTTGGGGAGGCCCAGCGCGGGGGGGGAGTGGCCCCCGGGGACCAAACGAAATTTTTCCTTAGAAGTCTACTGGGGCTACATGCCCACCAAATTTCATGTTCCCCGGTGCTTCGGTGTCCCTGGTATCGTTGACGAAAAATTTACGGGGGCCCCAGCGCGGGGGGGGAAGTGGCCCCCGGGGACCAAACGAAATTTTTCCGTAAAAGTCTAGTAGACCAACATACCATAAAAATTTCTTCATCCTCGGTGCCACGGTTCAGGTAGTTATTTAGGAAAAACTGCATTTTTTGGGGTTTGGGGGGGCCCAGCGCGGGGGGGGGAGTGGCCCCCGGGGACCAAACGAAATTTTTTCTTAGAAGTCTAGTGGGGCTACATGCCCACCAAATTTCATGTTCCCCGGTGCTTCGGTGTCCCTGGTATCGTTGACGAAAAATTTACGGGGGCCCCAGCACGGGGGGGGAAGTGGCCCCCGGGGACCAAACAAAATTTTTCCGTAAAAGTCTAGTAGACCAACATACCATAAAAATTTCTTCATCCTCGGTGCCACGGTTCAGGTAGTTATTTAGGAAAAACTGCATTTTTTGGGGTTTGGGGGGGCCCAGCGCGGGGGGGGAGTGGCCCCCGGGGACCAAACGAAATTTTTTCTTAGAAGTCTAGTGGGGCTACATGCCCACCAAATTTCATGTTCCCCGGTGCTTCGGTGTCCCTGGTATCATTGACGAAAAATTCAGTAAGGTGACGAAAAAAAAAAAAAAAAAAAACTTTGACAATCCCTATATGACCGCTTTCGCTAGCTACGCTAGCGGCGGTCATAATAACTGTTTTCCATTTAATTTCCATTTTAATATTTTTTTTATATACTTTATTCCTGTGATGGCAAAGCTGAATTTTTTCAGTATCATTACTCCAGTCTTCAGCATCACATGATCCTCCAGAAATCATTCTAATGTGCTGATTTGGTGCTCAAGATAAAAATCTTATTATTATCAATGTTGAAAACAGTTGTGCTTCTAAATATTTTTGTCTTTAGAGTTTTTTGCAGGAGTTTTTACAGCATATAGCCATTTAGGTAAGTGGATGCATTTCCACAGACACATCCTTTTCTTCACACGTGCATATTAGTACATTTTCTCACACCCTCTATCACTTTATCTTGCTCTTTCACTGTATTTTACTCTCTCTTTTCTGTTTCCGTCTGTTTGTGTGTGTGTGTGTGTGTGTGTGTGTGTGTGTGGAGAGGGATAATGTTGCAGTATGTTTCCTCAGGCTGTTGGGTTTCCTGTCTCCACGTCTCTCTTCCTTCCATTTAACGAGCTGTTCTTCCCCTCACCTGATAGACCATTGTGTCCCAACAGCAGTTATAAGACTTAAAACAGACTAATGCCAAACACATAAGCGGATGAAAGCATACAAACACTATGATGCTACTGTCTCTAATAGTGATGCTAATGATAAATCGATTCTCCCTGCTTGGAGAAAATCCCAATGTGTGTCGTAAGGGATTGGATACGCAATGACAGGGAGGTCAGAGATATCAGAGTTGACGTATCATGGATTTTAGGTTAATATATATATAAGTCGCCTTTGGCTTTTGGCTTGCTTAGTTGGGGACACTTAATATTCAACAATAGTATTGATCTACCTGCATTGACACCATGATATGAGAACTGAACTGAGCTGGACGATGACATCACTGTTTTCACCAGAGCGGCTATATATATATATATATAAATTAACTAAATTAATAATTTTTCTACAACAAAAATTAACCATCACTGAACTTACTTAAGCTGGACTATGATGCTATTTTCATCTAGATCTGCTGTACAGCAGAAACAAACTTTCTTGCATTATTTTCCTGTTATCACTTTAAAGCTGCTTTGAAACAATCTGTAATGAAAAAAGCATATCAATAAAGGTGACTTGACTATAAAGTTTTGATATTATTCGAAATTATTCAACCCCCATTGGAAATCAGGTTTATTGGCTAAATTTACAGACATTCAGCTGTTTGCAATGAACAAATCAAACAAAAGTAATTGAAATAGCTCGACACAATAAATGTTTCAAGTGGTTTCCCCAAATTTACCTTAAAATCCAACTTTTAATGACTTCTGCAGTCTCAAAATTATTCAACCCCTTCATGGCAAGCATCTTCAGCATTTAGTTGAACACCCTTTTGCTGTTATTACCAGCAAACGAGATGTATAACCAGACACTAGCTTCTGGCAGCGTTTCTGAGGAGTCTTAGCCCATTCCTCATGAGCAATGGCCTCCAGTTCAGTAATATTCTTGGGCTTGCGCACTGCAACCGCTGCCTTCAAATCCCACCAGAGATGTTCTATGGGGTTCAAGTCAGGTGACTGTGATGGTCATTGTAGAATCTTCCAGGACTTCTTCTGCTACCAAGGCTTGGTGGAATCTGAGGTATGCTTGGGATCATTGTCCTGTTGGAAGGTCCAATGACGCCCAAGTGTCAGCTTCCTCACTAACAGCATGATGTTTTCAACTAGAATTTCCTGATACTTCAATGAATCCATCTTGTCTTCCACACGCTGCAGGTTTCCAGTGCCAGAGGATGCAAAGCAGCCCCAGAGCATCACGAGCCCCACCATGCTTAACTGTAGGCAGAGTGTTCTTTTCAGCATATGCTTCATTCTTCTTCCTCCAGACATACCGCTGATTTTGTTTCATCACTCCACAGAACAGAATCCCAGAACTTCTGTGGCTTATTTGTGATATGATATTGAGCATTTGGGATTTTCTTGTGCTTTTGGGTCAGTGGTGTACGTCTTGGAGTTCTCATGCGTCATGCGTTTATACGCGCCTTACTGTGTGAGCTGAAACCTCAGGGCCTGTTGCCATCAAGCTGCAGGTCTTTTGCAGTCACCCAATGGTTTTTACGAACTTGCATTCTCATAAATCTGGTTGCAGCCTTTGGTAGCTTTCTTTTTCTTCTTTTTCATAAAAGTCTGTGCTTTTGGAGACCTAAATTCCACACTGCAGAAATTATTGTACATTCATATGTTCTTGTTGGAAGGAGATGGGAAAAGGTCTCCACATCAAGCAGAGAGGGGAAGTGATCCAGGCTTGTGCTGCTGGAGAAAAACCCTGCCAATGTTGTCAGAAAGTATTGGCCATAGTCCCACCCGTGGCTTTGTTTTCCCTCCTACACTTTTTACACACACCCAACCCCTCACAGTGACACATCTGATAATTCAGCTTTTCACAAGGTTAAGGGTCAAACAAAGGACATGGAAAACTGGGACACAGAGATCTCTGCTGTCATAGTGATATGCCTTAATGTCATCACAACTGATCAGACACTGTAAGACCCCTACATAGTGACACTGATCAAAAATCAAGGTGTGGATTATAAGGGATTGTGGGGGTCAGATCTCCGCAAAAGACGTTAAAAAAGGTTGATGGCACATATTCTTTATTCTCCTTCAAGCACACTACCATAAGTATCTTTAACTGTGATAATAAGAAATATTTCATGAGCACCAAATCAGCATATCAGATTGATTACTTAAGAATCATGTGACACTGCCCAGCAAGCAAAGACGTCTAATAGCTGACCATTCAAAGCCCTGACGTGAAGGCTATAACAAGGCTAAATTAGGGCTGTCACTGAAAATTGAATAGACGTCTAACCATAGAAAATGTCAAAGAAATGAAACCAAACACCCTATAATCACTGTTGACTTTGCTTACATGATGGGATATCATACATCTTGCAAGTTATTTTGGCAAAAATGACACGTTACCAAATTCAAGGTTATAGAAGTGGGTTACTCGTTGCCGGACTATATCGGGTCTACCGATATGGCTATTGGTGAAAACTGTAGTGGCTGCTGAAAATTCTGCTTTTTTTCACAGGAAAAATTACATTTAAAACCATAGTTTATATTTTAGTTTTAACAGAGTTTTAAAATATTCCAGTAGCGGTACACAATTCCTTAAATTTATAATCAAGTTTACGAATGCTGAGATTTAGCTAATCGTGAAAAGACAAAAAATTCTATTTGCATCTTGTTTTTAAACTACTGTCAGCCTATCACTTTATTGTACATTTACATATCTCAAATAAATGTATAACAAAAGTTACTCTCAGAAAATAAGGTAAAAAAGCTGTCACTGTCACTTTCAAAAGTTACACCTGTACCTTATTTACCACTATCACATATTAAAGTGTACATTGACAGCTTTTTTGGTTGCACTTTATTTTACAGTCTTGTTCCCCATGTACATACTATTTACTAATTATAGTTATTGCAAAAACTGGGCAATAACTAGGTACTAACCCTGATCCTACCCCTAAACCTAACCTTAACCCATGTAGTTACCTCATATTACCCAGTACTCTCTTATGTAATTACACGTACTGTAAAATAAAGTGCAGCCCCTTTTTTTCTGAGAGTGTTTTTTGTATTCTTTTAAATAATTGACATTTAGCTAACTGTGCTGGTGGCGTCAAATGACAGCTTGTGTTGCACAGAAAATTACATTTACTCATTTAGCAGCTTTGCAAAATTCCTTTTAATAAGCCGACCCCCCCCCCCCCCCCCGCTCGTATTATTCACACATTGTCAAAAATATAGCTGTGTATGTGTGTTCAATTGAAGCATCACAGCTAATGAGGTTGGGAATGGGGTTTGTCTGGGGTTCAATCTGCCACCCGGCGTGTTGGATTTCATTTCACTTCAAAAGGCGTTCACCTGATCCGTCTTGCTTTGTGCGAGTACAAGAAAGCTGAAATGCACCAACTTCTGTTTGATCTATAAATGAGTGAGTCAGGCACGGCTGTGATAACAGATAACGGGCCACGGCCTTCTTCTTTAATTAGTTTTTTCAGCACATTAAGTTCAGTCATCTTCCCTTTCTTGCTCTCTGTGTTTTCGCCGCCTTCATCAAACAGCTGTGAAAATAGTGAGGTGAGAGTCAGTAATCATGCTGAGATTGGCCGTGATGGAATTAACTCGGTTTGATTGTTTGTATGTGGGTTCGTGTTTGCATGTGACGTGACCTAGATGGGCTAAAAAACATTGCCATGCTGTTTGTCCCTTAGTGTGATGTCTTCTTGTGTACTTGCTTTAATTCTGTTCGTTAAGGAATGTGTGGATGTAAGGAGATTGAATATTAGAGAGGAATTCACTATTTTATTTAAAGTTAATGAAAGAGAAGCAGAAAGACTGCAAGAAATTACAATTAAAAACCATTCCTCCGTCTTCAGATTCTGAACTGTGTGATACATCTAATGGGACAAATAGTGAAGAACCAGGCGACAAAATTAAAGATGAGCGAAATGATGGAGCATCGTTGCTCTAAAAGTCCCTTCGAGCGACATGGGCGGAGGGGATAGAACGGGGTGATGTATTCATCTGAAGATTAACGAGCTGCTGATTTGGAGCAGGCGTGGAAGAGGAACTTAGTGCAGCAGCCCTGCCATTAATAGCCAGTAGATGAAGGATTCCTTTTTTATGTGGGATATTTATGGAGGAGCCCGTGTGCATCCAGCTCTGCTGTACCGTACACTGCTTCTGCCCTTATATGTGTGTCTGAGATTGTCTTTAAGAGGGGTTTGACGAGGCTACCTCACTTCACCAAACATTTTTTTAATGGTTTTATAAAAAGAATCTGTTAAATCAAATCCTTTGAATCTAATGCATATGTTGGAAACTTTGGGATAAAATTATAGTGGTACTGTTGGTTGAATTACACAACACTATAAACATGTGCATGTACCTAAACATAACAACTTCAGGTCCAATTTCATGAAAGAAATAAGAAATTACATTTTGCAGACATTGAAATCCAAGTTTTTAAAGACTATATGACATTTTATTGTTTTTTAGTTAAAAAAACAAAAACAAAAAAAACATGACATTAGTGTAATTCTAATTATAATGGAAAATATATATTTTCAAAACACCCTTTCAAATAAAAGTTATTTATTAGCATTGATGGTTCCATAAATATATTTTAACATTCATGGGACCTTTTCATTGCACACAAGGTTCTTTTATAAAGGGAAAAAGTTTCTTTAGATTATTAAAATGTTTACACACACACACACATGGTTCTTCTATGGCATCGCTGCAAAAAAATCCTTTTGGGACCTTTATTTTTAAAGTGTATATTGTATTGTGAGAACAATAAAGTGTAATGTATTCATCATTTGTTGGACTGCTTTTATACTGAATTATATAAAAACAAAATAGCATTTTCTTTAATATTACAATAGTAAGAATATAATGTGAACCACCATTGACAACATATTTATTTATTTTAGGGTGAAATGTGAACATGATTCATCCCATTTAGGCATTGGTTAACACATATTTTCTTTACTTTCCTTACGACTTTGCAAGTGAAACTTAATCAAAAATGGTTGCAACAGAACATTGAAGCATATTCAGCATGTGCAATGCTCCTTAAAGGGAAATTAGACCATGTGGATGACAGATTTGTGATGCAGATCTCCGAAAAACCTCTTTTAATGAGATGCAGCTGATAACTGTGAATGGGGTGTGCTGCGGGAGCGCTCTTGGAAACACTGAGGGATTTTGTGATTGCGTGGTTAAAGATAAACCCAAAAGTGCTCGATCTAAATTAAGACCATTCAGCAAGCTCTGTTTGTGGTATCATATCATTGCTCTTCTGCTGCCAATTTTGATTTGAGAATTTGAGAAATGGATTCTGCATGTACACTTTATTCATAAAAACACATAACTTGAATTCTCCATGAATGCTAAATGTTGGTCTTTTAGGAACCATAAAAGTGTTAAAGGTTAAAGGAATGTTATACCTTGTGGGTATGTGGATCCTCCGTTACAGTGGAAGTCATTGAGGACAACACCACTATCAACTCCCCGGGATTCTGTGTGTGTGTGTGTGTGTGTGTGTGTGTGTGTGTGTGTGTGTGTGTGTGTGTGTGTGTGTGTGTGTGTGTGTGTGTGTGTGTGTGTGTGTGTGTGTGTGTGTGTGTGTGTGTGTGTGTGTGTGTGTGTGTGTGTGTGTGCGTGCAGTTTTCAATTTTCTAAAATTACCACATCATGTGAAAATGAGTATTTGTGGATTTTGTTCAAGCCTGGGGTTGGATATGACCCAGTAAAGTCTAGATGAAGTTTCTTGTGTCTACTAGGTATCGTCTGTATGTTTTAGGCCTGCATCTGTTCCTGTTTTCACCACTCACCTCACTGAAAATTTGTCTTTAATTAACTAAAAATATCTTCTTTGCATTATTTAACCCTCTTCACGATCCACGATCACACACACACACACACACACACACACACACACACACACACACACACACACACACACACACACACACACACACACACACACACCATCAGGTGTGAAGTGCTTGCATAGGATTTAAATATAGCTCTGTGTTTTTACATCTGTGGCTACATGTATTTTTACTGTGATTATTTTAAGTGTCTACTTGCATTCTTGGGATGGCTTAAAAAGTATTTTCCTTGATTGAGATTTGGCTCATCAAGCGGAGGTGCCGGGTTCATGCGGTTGTGCTGGCTCCCGCTCTGGGTTTAAACAGACCCGGTTCCCCTTTAGGCAGCAGCTGCTAATCTGCACTCTGGAGCTGAAGAGCACATGTTTTTGAGAGGCGATTTAGCACACAAAGCCAAAGACTACTCTGTTAGGTCGAGATAGGGAATGAAATGGGAAACTCCAACTTAAAATCAGCCTTGGGAAGGTTAGATCCAAAATGGGTGGAGCTGTAAATTGAGATGCAAGAAGGCCTTTCAGCCAAAGGTCAAAACCAGAACAGTTGCTGAAATCAACAAGTCTTTTAAGTTTCTTCAACAAGTCTTTTATTCTGAAAAAAAGTGATATGCCTGTTTGTTTGTTTTTACTGATACCTTCACTCTTAAATTCCAGTTCTATGTTCATGTCTTTATAAAGGTTGTAAGACTTCATTAGATCATGCAGAAAGTCTCTGCATTGCATTGCAATGTATGTTTGTGTGTCAAAGTCATTTGTTGCCTGTTTTTAGTCACCAACAGACCTTTGGTCGGGTCACAGGGGCAGCTTTGCTTTAATAAAGTCATTTTGTTACTACTGCACTGATATGGCTAGTCAGTCAAGACATCAATCGTCTCTCCACCTGAACACATACTACAGTACTGGAGCCTATAGGATCATTTACAGCACAATAGTTCATCTTGATTTGGTCAAACTATTTAAACTCTTGAATATTTAAGATCTTGAGGTGTGTTTTCCTGGCCTATCCTGGTGTGTGTGTGTGTGTGTGTGTGTGTGTGTGTGTGTGTGTGTGTGTGTGTGTGTGTGTGTGTGTGTGTGTGTGTGTGTGTGTGTGTGTGTGTGTGTGTGTGTGTGTGTGTGTGTGTGTGTGTGTGTGTGTTTATGTGTGTGGTCCCGGTAAACCTGGGATCAAATGTCCCCACAAAAATAGTAATACAAGTCAATTTTGACCTTGTGGGCATTTTTTCTTTTTTTTGGTCCCCATGAGGAACACAGCTTATAAATAAAACAAAATGTTTTTTGAACATGTAAAAATGCAGAACGTTTTTTGTGATGGGTAGGTTTAGGGGTTAGGTTAGAGGATAAAATATAAAGTTTGTCTAAGGAAAGTACCCATAAAGATGGAAACCCAACATGTGTTTGTGTGTGTGTTCCTGGTTATGGAAGCTTGTTTCCGCCACAGAGTGAAAAATAAAAAAGGTAATTGCGACCTTTTAATCTCTGACTTTTTTCCTCACAATTGCGAATTTACATCTCACAATTTTGACTTTTTATCTCAGAATTAGGTGATATAAAGTCACAATTGCAGGTTATAAAGTCAGAACTGCGCGATATAAAGTCGCAATTGAGTGTTATAAAGTCAGAATTATGAGATATAAACTCGCAAAGTCAGCGAGAAATACTTGAAATTCTGTCTTTTTTTCTCAGAATTGCATGTTTATATCTCGCAATTCTGACTTTATAATACGCAATTGGGAGATATAAAGTCAGAATTGCATGATATAAAGGCACAATTGCGTGTTATAAAGTCAGAATTGTGAGATATAAACTATTCTGAGGTAAAAACAAAAAAAAAGTCCAACTTTTTTTTCCTTAGAATTGGACTTTATATCTCACAATTGTGAGTTTATATCTCACAATTCTGAGAAAAGATGTCAGAATTGCGTGATTTAAAGTCGCAATTGCAAGGGAAAAAGTCAGAATTCTGACTTTATAGGACGCAATTGCAACTTTATTTCACGCAATTCTGACTTTATATCTCGCAATTCTGACTTTATAACACGCAATTGTGACTTTATTTCACGCAATTCTGACTTTATATCTCGCAATTCGGACTTTATATCTCGCAATTCTGACTTTATATCTCGCAATTCTGACGCAATTCGGACTTTATATCTCGCAATTCTGACTTTATAACACGCAATAGTGACTTTATTTCACACAATTCTGACTTTATTTCACGCAATTCTGACTTTATATCTCGCAATTCGGACTTTATATCTCGCAATTCTGACGCAATTCTGACTTTATATCTCGCAATTCTGACTTTATAACACGCAATAGTGACTTTATTTCACACAATTCTGACTTTATTTCACGCAATTCTGACTTTATATCTCGCAATTCGGACTTTATATCTCGCAACTCTGACGCAGTTCTGACTTTATATCTCACAATTCTGACTTTATATCTAGTCTTTATATCTGACTTTATATATCTATAGTCAGAATTGTGAGATGTAAACTCGCAATTGTGAGATAAAGTCGCAATTATCTTTTCAAATGTTTTATTCTGTGGCGAAAACAAGCTTCCATACCTGGTAAACCCTAAGTCATGGGGACAAAACGTCCCCACAAAGATGGCAGCATCCAAAATACTTGTCCTTGTGGGGACATTTTTTGGTTCCCACGAGAAAAACATTATAAATCACACTAATGTTTTAATGAATCTAAAAATGCTGAAAGTTTTCTGTGATGGGTAGGTTTGTCTGTCTCTGTCTCTGTCTCTGTCTCTGTGTTCTGTTTTTGTTTTGGCTTTGTTTGGTCTTTTTTTAGTCTGTCTCTACGTTTTTGGTTTGTTTTGGTTTGTTTCAGTGGTCTGTGGTGGGGTCTCTGATTTTTTTGTTTTTGTCTCTGTGTGTTTTTTTTTTAGGTCTGTCTCTGTTCCATTTTGTTTTGTTTGTCACTGTGTTCAGCTTTGTTTTTGGTCTGTCTGTCTTTTTTTTTTTTTTTTTTAGCTATCTACACAATTGTCAATTGTATTAAGTGAGTTTGTGGTTGTGGTCCAATCCTCTCCACAGCTTTGACAGTTGGGCGTGTGGCTCTTACATAGATTAAATAAGAACAATCCCTTACAGTATAAACTTCATATTACTCAATTCTGAGGCATCCGCAAACACACATTATCTAAACCTGAACCTTAACATGCTGCTTGTGTATGTGTTTGCACTGTCTGTCTCCTTCACAAACACACTCCTCTTCCTGTTAGTGTTCCCAGTATAGCTAAGGGAGGCTGTGCTGCTCAGATGGGAATGACTGATGACAGATTTGATCTTATCACGATAGGGAGATGGGGGTGTCTGTGCGTTCATCTTAAACTTTATTACTATGGCAATAAAACTTTCTTGAATTTTGTCTATAACAGCACAGACTCATATGATATACAGTACAAGACAGGAAAAATCAGTGGCTAATGCAATATGGTTCCATATCATCTAAATGATTTTATGTTTAGTATCAGATTGCACTTCAGTGATGGGACTGGCATGCAGTATAATTGTTGGGCTTCAGGCAGAGAACTAAGATCAAGAGAATGCATTATGGCAGTAAGGGATTAGGCCTGAATTTAAAGTAGGACTTGATGAAATTATCATAAATATTACTGTTCTGGCCTCTATTTTCTTTATTGACATGCAGCAGAGCAGCTGAGGTTCCAATGAAATACACGGCTATTCTGGGGTTGTGGTAGTAGTGCCACACTTAGATCTGGGTTAGCAAGGATAACGGTCACACGTCATACTCTAACAAATTCCAGAAAGCACGTACTGTACATCGCTTTAGCATGAGCAAAGTTATATACAATGAGTAATAAGTACAATGAGCACTTTGATTTTACAAGATTCTTAAAGGGACAGCTCACCCAAAAATAAAAATTTTGAAAATTCCAAACCTTCCACTACGTTTAGTTTTTCTGCAGAACTCAAAAGAAGAATTTTTTGGACCAAACAACACTGGACCCCTTTGATTTCCATTGTTTGGACCAAAAAAACAAACACCTGAGTGAACTGTCTCTTTAAACAAGAAGAGATTTTATGACATGTAAAATAAGCAACCGGATTGTTTTGTTTTTATGTGATGTTTAGGAGTTGATGTGTCTGTAGTGAACTATACCACAATAATAGACTGGCATGATTTATATATATACACTCACCTAAAGGATTATTAGGAACACCATACTAATACTGTGTTTGACCCCCTTTCGCCTTCAGAACTGCCTTAATTCTACGTGGCATTGATTCAACAAGGTGCTGAAAGCATTCTTTAGAAATGTTGGCCCATATTGATAGGATAGCATCTTGCAGTTGATGGAGATTTGTGGGATGCACATCCAGGGCATGAAGCTCCCGTTCCACCACATCCCAAAGATGCTCTGGGTTGAGATCTGGTGACTGTGGGGGCCATTTTAGTACAGTGAACTCATTGTCATGTTCAGGGCCGGAGTGGGGCCACTTTTCAGCCCGGGAGTTTCAGGCCCAAGACCGGCCCACTTTTTCCATGGTGGAATTCCAAATTAGCACTTTTTTAAAATTGGATAAACGAAGCAACAGTTCAGCTCGTACTATTGTGTAGTTAGTATTAATACCATGGGTTAACAAATAATGTAAAGGTTAAATAATAATTCACTTAGACTTTATAAGAAGCATAAGAAGCAATTGCAACTTTTTCACACAATTCTGACGTTATATTTCGCAATTCTGACTTTATATTTCGCAATTCTGACTTTATATTTCGCAATTCTGACTTTATAACACGCAATTGCTACTTTATATCACACAATTCTGACTTTATATCTTGCAGTTCTGATTTTATAAGCAATTGCGACTTTATTTCACACAATTCTCACTTTATAATTTGCAATTCTGACTTTATAACACGTTTTATGATTTTATATCACACAATTCTGACTCTATATCTGGCAGTTCTGACTTTATAAGCAATTGCGACTTTATATCACACAATTCTGACTTTATATTTCGCAATTGTGACTTTATAACCAGTGGCGTGGCGTGGGGAAAATTTCTGAGGAAGCCAATTAAGACACAACCTCTCTAAGCTGTGTGTTTTAAGGGGTGGGGGCAGAAAATCATACGTTACGATTTATATGTTGCTATTTGGATGAACTATTAGAGCGCCCAGCATCATCTTACCGGGACTTACGCTTGTTTCAATCCAACACTTTGTTAGATACCTAAAATATGTTGCGCATACAGCTCAACTAACGCGATTGTTATAAAGGTGTTTGAACAACAAAACACATCCTCTTGCACATATTTGACAATCGGAATATCAGATATATCCTGCTATAGCTAATAAATTTGTGAAATTTTGAATAAAAAAAGGAAATAAAAGCTGATCATTCAGCGCTATTGTGCCTGCGGTGTGACAAGCAATGAAAGACGCGTCTCCATGGGAACACTAAAGTGATACTACGATCAATAACGGTCGCCTTGAAAAACTTACGTGTGAAAAGGTTGTTTGTAAGGCTTACATTTAAATGTGTCTTTGTTTTGTTTTGAGTGTATGGTCAATAAATAAAGGAATTAAAAAGATGGGCACAAAACCACAAATCTTCCGCTATTTCATTCATTCATTTATTGACGATGATAACGTGATGTGATTGGCCTGATGCCAACAAGTTCATGGCTTCCCTTGACCAGAGCCATAGAGAGAGAGAGTTGCGACAACGGAAGTTCAAAATGCTTAGTTGTCACGTGATTCGTGTAGACCTCAGATAGTTCCAGGAAGTGCTTCGGAATCAACTAGCATCCTTTAAAACACAAGTTTATTTGATTCAGATGTACTGATAATATACAATCTTATTCTTTAAACGTCTTACCTTTTAAAAGTGCATCACAAACGGTCTGTTCTACCGCGCTGTTGTTACTTCCGGGAACTATTGAGAGGCTCTACGAGCCGCCATTGCTGTAAAAAAAGCGTTCCATTGTTGTCAATGGAGTTGTCGCAACTCTCTCTCTATATGGCTCTGCCCTTGACACTGTCCTGACCAATCACAGGGGAGCAGTGTCGTGACAATAGCGTCACCTGATTGGTTAATCATTCTTTTTTTTTTCTATCAAGGGATGCCAACTCAGCCTAGCCATCATCACAGACACAGGGTGCAGTACCATGTTTTCAACGCTCATTCACCATGTCACTTTTATAGGGGCGCTGTTTTACACATCATAAAACACCCAGTAATGAATGAAGAGAGACGATGAGGAGATGACAGAAGGATTACGTAAACTGTGAAAACAAAAGTGTTTATTAAATGGCGATTATATTCTGAAAAAGTGAGGAAGCCTGGCTTCCCTTGGCCTCCGCAAGAAAACGCCACTGTTTATAACACGTTTTATGACTTTATATCACACAATTCTGACTCTATATCTTGCAGTTCTGACTTTATAAGCAATTGCGACTTTATTTCAGGCAGTTCTGATTTTATATCTTGCAATTCTGACTTTATAAGAAGCAATTGCGACTTTATATCACGCAATTCTGACTCTATATCTCACAATTCTTTATAACACGCAATTGCAACTTTATTTCAGGCAATTCTGACTTTATATCTCACAATTCTGACTTTTTAACACGCAATTGCGACTTTATTTCAGGCAATTCTGAGAAAAAAAGTCAGAATTGCGAGATGTAAACTCGAGATAAAAAGTCGCTATTATCTTTTAAAATGTTTTATTCTGTGGCGGAAACAAAGCTTCCATAACCTACCTCCTGGCCTCTTCCTCCCATCCATCCTCCCTGACGCGTACCGTTACGGCCGGCCCAGCTATCAGTAGGCGCCGGCGGAGCCGCGGTAGCCTCCCTGAGAAAACGTTTTGAAAAGACGGGCTATGGACCCAACCATTTCAATAGGAGGGGAGGGGAGAACTCCCTCACATGGTACAACCCATGCTAAGTTGCGCACTGTGGTGGCAGAATGCGGAACGTGTGTATCCTAATGTAACTAATGTGACATTGAAATGTAAAAAAAAAAAAAAAAAAAAAAATCCTCGACCGGCCCAAAAGTGAAGCGGCCCACCGGGAATACTCCCGATTCTCCCGATTACCCACTCCGGGCCTGGTCATGTTCAAGAAACCAATTTGAAATGATTCGAGCTTTGTGACATGGTGCATTATTCTGCTGGAAGTAGCCATCAGAGGATGGGTACATGGTGGTCATAAAGGGATGGACATGGTCAGAAACAATGCTCAGGTAGGCTGTGGCATTTAAACGATGCCCAATTGGCACTAAGAGGCCTAAAGTGTGCCAAGAAAACATCCCCCACACCATTACACCACCACCACCAGCCTGCACAGTGGTAACAAGGCATGATGGATCCATGTTCTCATTCTGTTTACGCCAAATTCTGATTCTACCATCTGAATGTCTCAACAGAAATCGAGACTCATCAGACCAGACAACATTTTTCCAGTCTTCAACTGTCCAATTTTGGTGAGCTCGTGCAAATTGTAGCCTCTTTTTCCTATTTGTAGTGGAGATGAGTGGTACCTGGTGGGGTCTTCTGCTGTTGTAGCCCATCCGCCTCAAGGTTGTGCGTGTTGTGGCTTCACAAATGCTTTGCTGCATACCTCGGTTGTAACGAGTGGTTATTTCAGTCAAAGTTGCTCTTCTATCAGCTTGAATCAGTCGACCCATTCTCCTCTGACCTCTAGCATCAACAAGGCATTTTCGCCCACAGGACTGCCGCATACTGGATGTTTTTCCCTTTTCACACCATTCTTTGTAAACCCTAGAAATGGTTGTGCGTGAAAATCCCAGTAACTGAGCAGATTGTGAAATACTCAGACCGGCCCGTCTGACACCAACAACCATGCCACGCTCAAAATTGCTTAAATCACCTTTCTTTCCCATTATGACATTCAGTTTGGAGTTCAGGAGATTGTCTTGACCAGGACCACACCCCTAAATGCATTGAAGCAACTGCCATACTATTGGTTGTTTAGATAATTGCATTAATGAGAAATTGAACAGGTGTTCCAAATAATCCTTTAGGTGAGTGTATATATATATATATATATATATATATATATATATATATATATATATATATATATATATATATATATATATATATATATATATATATATATATATATATATATATATATACCTGTGGCAGTCTTTACCAATGAATGCAATATGCATTGGACATCGGCAAACCATTTGTCTACTGTCCATGGGTTGTGCTGTCAGAGGCTTAGACTGAGCTTCTGGGTAAAAGCATGGAATTACAACCCTTCTTCAACCTAAAAGGTGAAAATAACTGACAGATCTGAAGCTCCCTCCCTCCAACCATTTTTTTGTTTTTTGTTCACTATCTTTTATGCTTTTACTGAGACCACAGATGTTTGATTACACAACCACAAGTGTGTGTGGTCAACTCACCAAAAGAGACTGTAGAAATAGAGCACTTATCACAGCCAGAAGGAGAAGATCAGTAAGACGGGGAGCAGAGCTCAGTCTTTTAGAAGTTATGGTTAATGAAACACAGATTTTTTTTGTATGCCTGTTTCAAAGAAGCTAATCTGATCGGTCATGCTCTCCTTTTCTTCTCTCTGTTGTTTTTTTTATTGTACTTCGCTCTGCCCTGCAGACTCATTTATAACAGTAAAATCACTATTTGAAAAGGTGCCTAGCCTCTTTGCTAATGCAAGAGCAACAGGCTCACACTGAGCAGCCACTCTGCTGGTCATCCGTCACAAATTAAACTATTGACCGTCAGCTTTGGCACCACACAAAGCCCTCCTGGCAACATCCTCCCCCTGCGGTGTGCTTTGAACGACGGGAAGCAAACCTTTGTCCTGCTATTGTTCCCCCTCCCTCGGGCTAATTAACTTCATATCAACAAGACTTTTAGAGGATGTAAGAAATTAAGAGGTGTGCAAAAGAAGGGATGTTAGGAAAGCGTTTAAGAAACCGTGACCCTGTTTAGACCTAGTTTTAAAGGGCTTTTTTACCTAAAATTGTCATTTACTCATTTCATGTCATTTTACAAACATATGTACTATTCAAAAGTTTTTCAAGAAATTTTAACTTTTATTCAATGCTGTTCTTCTGAACTTTCTGTTCATCAAAGAATCCTGAAACAACGGTTTCCACTAAAATATTAAGCAGCACCACTGTTTCAACATCGATAATAATAAGAAAGGTTTCTTGAGCACCAAAGCAGCATATTAGTAGCCTGGAAATCCAGACCTAAATCTAAAAGATTAATGGTCTGGCGTCGACTAATGAAAATCGGCAAGCTCGAAGGGCGGCAACAAGCATGCATTTGAAAATCTCACAGCACGCAATTGGATAGCACCACGACCAATCACAACAAGTTATCGCTTAGCTAATAGCTACCAGCGGAGCTAACTATGCTAACTAGCAAAAACGCCCTTCTTGCAAAGGAACGATTCGAGCGCCGTCTTCTGTTCCTGTTTTAGAGAAAAAGTCTAAATCTTTCATTGTAGCGGCCAAAGCCGTTTCAAACAAATGGTGTTCATCCATAGCCATCTTGCAATGTTTACTAATGACTTCGACGTCGCAGCGCTGTCGTCATCTCGCCTCTGGCCCACCTATATCAGATAACCCGATGTGATTGGTGCAGCTCAGATAGAGATAGAGGCATATTTAATGAGCATCATTACTCGACCCCAGAGTAACTCGCTGAGCAAATTCAACTTGTGCTCTCGCGAGGACTCTGGATTACCAGGGTAGCATATTAGAATATTTTTAAAGAATCATGTGACACTGAAGACTGTCAAAATGGCTGCACAGTTTTGCCATCACAGAAATAAATTACATTTTAAAATATATTGAAAGAGAAAACAGTTATAGTGTTTAAGCTGTTTCAATGTATTTTTGAGATAAACAAATGCAGTCTTAATGATCATAAGAGACTTCTTTCAAAAACATAAAAATTGCATCGACCCCAAACTTTTGAACGGTAGTTGTATGTCATTAATTGTTCCATGATGCGATCAGATTACTCAACATAGATTTTAATATTAGCTGTGAACAAGGCCTAAGGGAGCATGGAAAAGCTCTGGAAATTAATAAAGAGATGTATGTGCGCAAATGACGTAGAGGAAAAGGTACGAGGATGGAATATGAGCGAGCAGGAGAGATAACAGTTAGCACACTGGAAAAAGAGCAAAGGATGATGGGATGAATAGCCAAAGTCTAACAGGTGCAATGACATTAAAATCAGGTAAAATTTACCCCGGCTTTTTCCCATATGGTGACGTAGAGGCAGAACTCACACATCTCAAAATAGCTCAGTTGTGAGCGGGCTTTGTTAGCATATTCAAACAGTGTGCCAAAGTCTAACACACTTTGCATAAGCTGTTAGCCATTCAACTCGTGGTTGCATGCATGCTATTTTTAGATTTCAAACGCTCTGTGAATATTTTAACACATCGGATCAGGGAATGAGAAAAGATACCCCTTATATATTATGAGATTGCATGAAAAGCAAAGATTTATTAATAAATTGCCTAAGTACTAAAAACAGCATCTGAATTTCTTTGTGAGAGCTCCATCAATGTTTTAGCAATCTTCCCAGAGGGTACATGGTTTATGTAATCGGGTTTATGATGTACTGTATGCAATGTTAACCACAGACTTGTCACTGTGCCCGAATCTTCACACTGCCAGCCTCATCCCAAACATTATTGTGGGCGATGGCTGTCCTCGGGGCTTAAATGCATTACTGGTGTATCTGTTCCAAATGATCAGGGACAAAATGAACTTTGTGCTATATAACAGCACAGGTGGATATAGCTGGAGCAAAATCAAGCTTTCATAGAACCTTTATGTAACCTGTGAGGAATTGATGCTCAAATGTGGCCGGCCTTGATTGTGTTATTGTTTCTGCAAATGTCAGAGGAGCTCTTCCAGAAGGTGGGAGTTTTCCAGAACCGCTATTGGGACTCATTAAAAAAAATTGTTGATACACCTCCAAAATACGTAATCTGCAGTTGGATAACTTTGTTTAGTCTGAAGCTTTGTTTACACTTGGTTTTAACATAAATCTGAAATGTTGAGGAGATTCCCCCCTTCCATATGTAAAGTTCTTTGAGTGCTGAGAAAAGCACTATATTTATGTAACAAATTATTATTATATACATCACTTATTTAGCTTGTTACTGCATGCTGATTAAGTGCAAAAAGTCAATAAAGGGAAACTAAAAGAAAAAAAAAATAATAAGTGTACTGTTTCATCCTGTATTAACTGTGTTGTACAATATGTGCAGCTGCATGTTGATATCTTTTTTTATGTTGGATATTTTTTTATTATTATGTAATTATTTCAAAAGTGCATTAAATTGACAGTATAATGACATTTATAATGTTACAAAAGATTTCTATTTCAGATAAATGGTGTTCTTTTGAGCTTCCTGAATCCTGAAAAATACATGATTTCCCAAAAATATAATTATAAGCAGCACAACTTTTTTACACATTGATAATACTAAGAAATGTTTATTGAGCACCAATTCACATCAGAACGATGTCTGAAGGATCATGTGATACTGAAAACTGGAGTACTATTTTTACTGTATTTTTCAAACATAAATCAGAATTTTTTTATCAAATGAATGCAGCCTTGGTCAGAAAAAGAGGCCTCTTTGAGGAAAAAGAAAAATCAGGAATCATTTATTGATTCCACATTTTCCGATTTAAAATGTTATGAAATGTAATTTTGACAATTTTTTACAAAATTTTCAGTCCTTCCCCATTCAATTAGGACTTGCATGACTACAAATAACTACCAGGTTAATGGCCACAGAGTCACATGACTTGCCTTAATTGGACTCTGCTTCTGTTTGCTCTATAATGCGAGGTTGTCGCATGCATTTTTGATTTCATTCAATTGTGATTTGAGTCATCTGTTCATAAAACGTTTTGGACCCCATTTACACTTGTATTTAATGCTGAAACTGGATCACCCAGAACAGCCCTAAATGGATTTTTTTACTGTGTAAACAAGTGTCTGCAGTCTCACAATGTCTCATTTCCTTGTGGCACCTAATGACCGGGAGCTCAGAGACTCTCTGCTGAGAGGATAATCTTGTTGGTTCCCTCAAGTAAACATTAGCCGTACGCAGAGCCGGTTCTAGACATTAGGAGGCCCTAGGCAAAATTCATGTTGGAGGCCCCCCACCCCCAATAAAAAAACACTTGAAACAAATATGATTCCTAACCTTTTTATTTATACAACATTTAATTTTAAAAGCAGTATATTTTTACTTACACAGTACATAAGTTTGGACACATTACTATTTTTAATGTTTTTGAAAGAAGTCTCTTATGCTCATCAAGCCTGGATTTATTTGATCAAAAATACAGAAAAATAATATAGTGAAATATTATTAAAATTTAAAATAATGATTTTCTATTTTACTATACTTTATATTTCTGTGATGCAAAGCTGAATTTAGTGCCACGTGATCATTCTGATTTATTATCAAATGTTAGAAATGGTGCTTAATATTTATTTTATAACCTGTGATACTTTTTTTCAGGATTTTTGATTATTAAAGAGTTGTTTTAAAAAAGTCTTCACTATCACTTTTTATATATTTAACACATATATTTTTTTTTCTGTATTTTTGATCAAATAAATGCAGGCTTGTAGAGCATAATAATAAACTTCTTTCAAAAACATTAAAAATAGTAATGGGTCCAGACTTTTACCGGTACCGTACATATTAATCAAACTTTATCTACGGTAATCTCTTTTTTGTTTAATGAAGATGTTATTGTTGTTGTTGTTATTTTGCTGTTTTATTCAATTTATTCACAGTTCCAGAATCCCACTTCAGTAGATGAGCATAAGTGCTTTTATATTGCATTGCTACCTTAAATATGCTATACACAAATCAAGTGGAAGAGAAAGACACGATCGCTACTGAGCAGAAAAAAATATATAAAGTGAAATTATTGGCGTAATGTCAGGAATCTAATCATCAGCAGAATTTAGAAGATAGACCCATATATATGAGATCCTTTAGACTATTTGAAACATTTAAAAATGTTGTAGTGTGTTGGCTTTTTAACTTAGAATACAGACGTCTTGTCTTTTAATTTTGTAGCTTTTTTACTAGTCAGCTCCCGACGCGATGTTATTCATTGTACGCGCAAATTCAAAGCGTCGCGTCTGGGCACGTTAATGACGCTCGCGCTCTTTTAAACTCGTAATAAAGCGGTGAATGATTTTTCCAGAAATGACGCTGATCTACAGTACAAGTTTATATTTAGAATACATTGCAATCACTCCAAAATAGATGACGACAACTCTCACACCTGCATTATGAGCTGTGCTTCTTTGTGTGCTTATTAGGCTTTAGCCTCGCAGCATCTGATGGATGCGTTCGTTACACATACTTTCAGAAGCCGGCACACATTAATTGGTTTAACTGCAGTAATGTAACAGTCTATGGTTAAGATAAACATCGTCACTATTTATAGTGAATTAATAAATATTGAAATAAATTGTAGATAGGACATTTGTACTTTTTTTTTTTTTTTTTTTGTCCCTCTGTCTGGGCCCCATCCCGCCAATCGGGCCCTAGGCACGTGCCTAGTTTGCCTTTGCGTTAATCCGGCTCTGGCCGTACGCCGCTGTCCCTGTTCCTGACAGCTGTCATTCACTCAGCGCTCTGTCTACCGCAGATCCAAATGGGAAGTGGAGCTGACGGCTTTCAGAGGTTTGTTTACAGTGGCTTTAAAGCGGCCTGACACTCACAGGTTCCAGCGTTCTCTCCACACTGTGTGTTTTCACAGAGGTCTGCTGAAGCGCTGTGCCAACAGTTGCATAACCCAAAGGCATTTTCTGAGCAAATGCAGTAGTAAAGCCTGTGTTTCCTCTGGCTGTATGAGCATAACTGATGTAGGCTACACTGGAACTGAAACGCTAAATAATTTCCAGACGTGATTGTTGTCAGGCAGATCTGAGGGATTGAGGTGTTTTGGAAAAGGTTTGGCACGCGAAAGAGATGGATGAAGAAGGAGAGCACAGACATTAAAAGGCTCTTATGGAGTGGCTTCACGGTGGAGGTGCGGAGGTGTTTATTTAAATGTCTAAATGTTTAATAGAGAGGATGACATGGCAGATGGCAGAGGCTCACTGTACAGGGAGAGATGGAAGGGCGTAAATAAAGGTTATGTAAGTTTTAAAAGGCAGGAGAGGTACATTTCCAGGAAAGACTAGTTCAAAGTTACGTCAGGACTGTGATGGCCCAACCCAATCTCACAGGAAAACGTAACTATTTTACGAGATGGAGATTTTGAATGAATTCGCGCAATGTTGTTGTATGATAACATATGATTTTTGGAAGAAAAAAAGTAAGCATGAAGGTCCGCCCTTAACGGGATAGTTTTAAATTTTTTAATTCTGTCATCATTTACTCATCAAAAAAGAAATGTCCATACTGTGGTAAGTAGGCTAATACTAAGTAAATGGGGCCCATTAACTGATTGGTTTAGGAGATTCTTTAAAATATCATATTTTGTGTTAAACAGAAGAAATAAATTCATTCAGGTTTGGGAGTTAAACTTGTGAAATATCAACTTGGGGGTGAATAAATGATGACAGAACTTTCTTTTTTGGATGAACTATCCGTTTAAACCTAACACCAAACCTAACAGCCACTAGTGCAAGCAATGCGAAAACATACAAATTCTTATGAATTATCCACCCATTTGCCAAAACGTAAATTTTAATCCTTAAATTTCGAAAACACACATACAATATTATATACAATAGGGTCCTTTGCATCATGACCTCGAGCCAAACACCCCTCCAGAAGCTTTTTTTCCCTTGGTCGAACATTATTAAAGTTAGAGCTTATTTAGACATATCAGCCGAATGGCTTAGTGCAGGCGCTAATGGATCCAAGGATGTATCTCGTAAATTACCCCTCTAATAATGCCCAGAATGGTACCAAACTTCTACAGTAGTACAAATAGTTTCTGTACTCATAAAACGAGGTATTGGAAAGTTTGTAAGTACATCAGGAGTTTATTCAAATAACACTTGCCTGATGGCTTATGCTACCGCTAACCTGGACGTCAAGGTCACTTCCGTTATTTACATTAAAAAAAAAAAATGTGGGTGTCATTTTTGTGGTTGGACCAGTCAAAATGTTTTGAGCTCTGCATATGCGCCATTGGTCTTTTATTGTAATTTGGATAATCAAAAAGGAAATCCTATTTGAAATTTAACATTGTTACAGCTGAGTCCAAATACATGCTGCTTTTGCTGCCAAATTGCATTTGCAAAGGTTTGATTGATGAACTACTCTACACTAAATTCTTCCACCCATTTTCTTCGCCTTTCTGTTTGACTTAAAGTCTTATCTGAACTGCCCTTGTACAGCCCTCTCAAGACCATGACAGGAAGCCCTGGACTTCCACACCCTCTGTGTTAACAAAGGCTCTCTATAGACAAAACACAACAGTTGAGTTCCTGTGTCCACTGCAACTGCCCTGTCATCCTCTCCCACCCTCCAGCCAGAGGGACCATCCAAAGGCCAGAATTATACTTCATACAAACACCAGAAATTATATTTATACTAGTTATAATCATGTTTTACACTAGATGCTTCCGCTTGGAGCCAACTTTATAAAACTTTATAATTTGAGCTCCATATTTTGTAATATTTTATTCTCTGCTATTTACAGACATAATGATAAACAATATGAAAAGACTGAACAGTGTTGTTCTAATTTTAGTGTTTATGGATATATTTGGATGTTATTTGAATATTTTACTGATAATGTTTCATTTTGTATCAGTCGCAGAAGTTACCACATGCAAACAACAAGGACAGATATGGCAATGAATTGCACCACAATGGGGGTTTTCCATTTCAAAGCATGTTATTTAATGTGACTATAGTTTTCTTTCTGCGTACATTCATTATTATGTGATTCAGAATCAGATAACCACACTTTACTATATACACTTTATAGATCAGTTCAAGCTCATCATCACCAGTCTCTGGATAAATGAATGATGGCATTTGTCAAGAATCACAGTTCGTTTTGAAGGACAGTAAAAGAACACCTTCAAACTGAATGCTCACAATTCTACTGAGGTTTTGTTTTAAGTGCAGCCCGGCTTTGAACTGTCAGACATACTGAGGGATACTCGCTTACACACGTATTCTTCATTTCTCTCCTTCTCTGTTCTTTCTTTCTCTCTCTGTCTCTCCCTCGCCTCCTCTCGTGTGCTCACAGATATGTATGCTGAATTTTAAATCATGCCGCTATTAATCCCTACTGTTTTATATTAAGTTTTTATTTAATACTTTCATTTTTTTTTTCTTTTAAAGTATATAATAATTCTTTGGCAATGTTAAGCCCTTTTGCTAAATGTTCTTGAATCTGAAGTGGAGGGGTGCATGAGGGGCAAAATGAGTAAGAAACATGATGCAACTCTTGGCTTATTATATTTGATTAAATCAACATAAAACAGTTGTTTGATATTAGCTCAAATCTTGGTTTAAATTGTTTAAATCATAAACACAGTCTTACGAAATACCCTTATCGTGAAAACATCCTTGAAACACCCTCACCGGAAGGTGATCACTAGTCCATGAAATTGTCCCACCAGTTGCATAAGCCAAACTGAGCGTCATTCAAACTATTTTACACAAAATATAAAGAGAGGTGTTCTCACTAAAAGTTTATGATAGTTTCTGATGGTTTTGATACTAAAAGACTGTAATCTCCTTGTCTAATTCTAATATTTCCATTTGGATTTTGCAGTTTGTGAGAGCACCAGCTCTACATTTTCCAAGTGATTACCTCTCATATTGCTCATGGCATAAATACTTCTGAACATCAATAAAAGTAAATTATCCAGTAACAAGTTCACCGGAGAATGAATGAATTGAGTAAATGTGTCGTCATAGCTTGGCGTGTGCGTTGAAAGGAGGGCGGGAGACGTTGTGCTTCTCAGGAAAGGCAGGGAGTGGTGGAGCACTTATCTTGCTCGGCTTTCCCCTCTCACCCGGGCCTATCGCCCTCCACCCACCCGTTCACACCACACTCACCCCTGCGTTTAGACATTCACACCTCGCCCCTGCTGTCAGACATCGCAGATAAATGGACTGACTTCAAACATATGTTAATCAGAATTTAAGCACTGACAAATGAGACACACACTTTTATGGCCAGCCATTAAAGGGCCTAAACATTAACTTTGCCAGGGATCTCTGGTCCATCTAAAAGCAGGATCACAAATGAAAGTGATGATTATAGTGCTGTTTGAAGGACCGCTTTGATTCTGGTATTGCCATCCATTTCAGTTGATGTCCAAGACATGTGTTCTAATTACTCAACCCACTTTAGGAGGCAGTAAATGCTAATCTGTAAGACCACTACTCACCTATCAATCAGCCACTGCATTAAAAAGAGTTTGAAACTGTGCTGGTTGGTTATGCCTTAAACAGAATACAGTACATTCAATTTCATCCGATCAAGAAACTTGAAAAACATTTACAAGACGTGACATATTTGAGATCTATTTACTTGCATACATGTGTAACGTATTTTCAAAGGTCAGTTACAGCTCGAAATGGTACATTTAGGAGCAACAGTGAAACTTTTTTTAGTTCTATCAGTATGTCATGACACACTAATCAAGTAAGTTATATATACTGTATATTCATAAGTTTGAGGTTGGAATGATATTTGAAAGTTTTGTAAGTCTTTTGTACTCATAAGGCACCTGCATTTATTTGATCAAAAATACAGCTAAACATTAATATTGTGAAATATTATTATAATTACAAAAAAATAAAATAAAATTATCTTTTAAAATTTAAAAAAAGTTTATTCATGTGATGACAAAGCTGGATTTTCAGTGTCACATTAAGGACATTTTCTGATTATTATCGATGTTGAAAACATTTGTGCTGCTTAATATTTTGTGGGAACCTGGACACTTTTTTCAGGATTCTTTGATGAATAGAAAGGTCAAAAGAACAGAATTAATTTGAAATAGAAATGTTTTGTAACATCATGTCTTTACCGTCATTTTTGCCTGAAAATGTTTACGTTTTGACATTTTTTATGTTTTCGGAATAGTACAAAACTTGGTAAAGGTTTGAGGACTTGCTATGTGAACACACACATAAATAAATCATGGACACGATTCGAAATGGTTAAATGTTCCTGAAAAAAAGTCCCACTTGTATTGTTTTCTGTCAAAAAATGGCCGCATTGTAAAATAATGGGAGACCAATTTCATTTAGTGGAAACGTTTGGTACTGCGCCCAAACAAAATCTTACTGAAAGCTCATTTTATGAAATATCAGCCTAAAATTTGGAGCACAACTTGTTTAGATTCACTGATTTGAATTTCTCACAGTTTTAGAGTAAAATATGTTTCGAAAAATATATATATATCATGCTAGGCTGCATGGATGCGCAGGGAGTTCTTGCCCATCCATACCGCCAATCCTAACTGTATACTAATTGTTAATCATATTTGACAATACCTGACAGAAATGTGGTTAACAGGTAATAAACAGACTATTCCTCAATTATAATTTGGTACCATAAAATCCCCTAAAATACTAAATAATAAAACATTATCGAACTAAAATATAGTACATTTCATTGGGAAAAAAAATTCAATAGTTTTTTACCACCACACGAGCATCACAGAAGGTTAATTGCTGAATAAAAGTACAAAAATATATATATATTACAGACCCCAAACTTTTGAATTTTTACATTTTGCCATAATTCTTGCCCTGAAATCAAAAATTTGCATTTGAGATGTTTGTCAACAAGTTTAAATGGTGTTAAATCTGTCTTGCTTTCAATTTCGCAGTTACCTCAAACAGAGGCATCATTCCCATTCAAACCGAGGGTATCATCACCAATAATAGAGGAAATGTATGAGCTTGCTCATAGAAACATTAGCTCCACTGCAAGTCATTGGAACACCAAATTACAGTAAACATCTGCCGTACATAAAAAGGTTAGTGTTCCAGATTGATTCTACATTCCCAAATGGCCTTAATGATACCTTTGATGACCGTGAGCTACAGTTTTAAAAGTGTAAGTGTAGGGAGTGTACGATACCATGTCCTGAGTCAGCGTGTTCTGGGGTGGAGCAAACAGGAAGCCTGCACTGATTTTTGATCTCTTTTACCAACACTGGCCCTTCAATCCCACGTCACTTACATCACAAGATCAGAAGGAAAGGGGCCTGAACTGGGTCACAGCAGCGTACAGGAAGGGTCAGGAGCGATAGGAAAGTATGGGAACTGCTAACCTCAGTATGATTCTGATAAACCAGGCTTTTTTCCTTGAACAGCCATGAGAACGGCACACAAGCTTAACCTCTGCCCCGCTTAAATGATGTTTTAGTGGAATAGACCAAGGGGCTCTGGGCATAATGCCAAACCCCCCTACAGAACCAGCATTAGTAATATAAGTGAGCTGTACTTTCATGCAAAGACAAAAGACACAACACACCGGTTTATTACAATTCCTCGGCTCATCTGCATGACTTGTGAAGCAGAGGTTGTCAGGTATAATGCACAAGCGCTGTTCTCAAACAAATCAAAGCAGACAGCCAGATCACACCTCTCTCCAAAGCCCCGTGACCAACCAGGCTGTATAACTGAGTCTTGATGTTGTTGCCTTCCAACATATAACACAGCCCTGCAAAAAAGGGCCTAGTATTACCTAATTTAATGATGCTGAGTTAAAAAATATCAATAAAAACTTCCCATCACATTTTTTCCCCCACAAAATACGATTTTTCTAATTATATATACAGTATATCAGCTTTAATGCACTTATCAAAATAACAAAAGTCTATTTTGTTGTCAAAAATTAAAAGTTTTAATGACAACATTAGCTTACAAACTTAAAAAAGAGTGGGAACCTTTCAAATACTCAATTCAAACTTTACATAAACACACTTTTTTTTTTTTTTCATAAAATCTGTAATTTGCTGTCACTGTTTGGATGCCAAGTAAAACAGAGGAAAGAAAGATGTTTCAGAAAACATCTGTGTCATGTTTGCATTTTCTTCTGCCAATGGCCATAATTCCATCCATTAAAATCAGCAGGCATAATAATGAATAATGTCATACATGTGAAAATCAGCTGAGAATTGACCAAATAGTTCTAATCTGGCTCAGAGGAAGACAGGAATCATACCTTTATAGCAGTTTTTCTGGTGATTAAGGGATAATACAAGACTTCTTCACTTTACAAATGGTTGTCTAAAGCAAAAATGCAATGAAATTCACATCATATTTTGTGTGATGTGCTAGAGCAAACCAGGCACTTTTTTTGAGCACCCTAAAATTAGTAAGCAGTCATATGATACAGGACAGTGTAATAAATAAAAACATATAACTATGTTTTAAGATGCTAAATTGTGAATTCTCTTTTTACCGTCTCCTTATACGAGCACCAAACCAGAAGGTTTTCCACTGAGCATGATGCTGTGGCTTCTGTGGAGGATACATGTTTGCATTTTTCATGATTTGAGACCCAATTAGAAGCCAATCCCACCTCTATTTTCTCTGAAGCCAGTATCACGGGATCTGCGTCTGTCATCCAGCTGCCATGAGAATGCTGACCAGCGTCCAGCGAATGATTCCTGTTTGAACTGGTCAGCTGGTGTACAGGCCCCTCTCCCTGCGTTAAAGCCTCATTGTTCCCAGGGAAAGTGTTCTTGTGCTAGAACCGGCTGTGCCAGATCCTTTCCAAACATAACATGCGACTCTGTGGGGCTCCGGGCAAAATCAACTGTGTTGAAAAACTCTGAGCGGTTACATATCGCAGTCTATAAAAGAACAAATTCTGTTTGTGAAGTCTTATTTGATTAATCTTTAATTAAGCGTGAACTCTCATTTGGTTTGGCTTGTTATACAAGAACCATTTCACAATAAAGAACGATATTTCCTAAAATCTAGTTTAATTGTGTCTATGTTGGTTTTATGATATTTTAACTAGTCTAAAATGGTATATGCATCACTCCATTCTTTTAATTCTTTTTTTTTATTATTATTATGATATCAGAACAGTTGTATCATCCTGACATTTTTGGCTATGACAAAAATTATTTAGAAATGAAATCTTTTGTATGAATTGCAGAATTTGTAAATTCATTACAAATTTAAATTGTAAATAATTGCAATGAAAGCATTGTATCATATACCCTAAAACATAAATGACTCATGACTCAATGACTAATTGTTTAAAAATTACCAAAGCAAGGTAAAGAAACCTAAATGCACATCAAATTTCAGCTTCACATTCAGTATGAAGATGCAATATTGCACTCATGAAACACTGAACATTTATATATTTGTTCGACAACAGACTGAGTACAAAGTTCATCCTGTCTGGTCGCATGGCTAGAGCGGGACACGCAAAGTGCATGTCATGTCCCCTCTTTTGCATGTCCCAGTGACTATAAAGGAACAACCTTTAATGACTCAAATGTAAAGTGCGTCAAACGATTATCAGACATGTTGTCAGGTCATAAACTTTAATAATTTGAATGAGTTCACCATGCAACAAGTAATAATGATAACTCAAAACGTGATAATATGTTTAGTGTAGTTGTGGATTTATTCAAAGTGTACAAAATCCTGACATAAATATGAACATCCCCAACACACAAGCACTGAGTGACAAACTTACACATTTCAATGTGGAACAGTGGATAGTTCAAAAAACAAAACAAAAGAAAAAACGCTTCATTCGAAGCAATACATTACTTCTTTTTTGTAGCATGATAAAGTCTTTACAAAAAAAAAAAAAAAATCAGACGCTGCAAGTTCATAGATTAGAAAAGGGAATTTCTAAAGTGCATTTAAACATCTCTTGTAAGGGAATCGCACAATGTGGGTACAAGCTAGAAATGACAAAAGTAGTCCTCAAGCTTGGGTGAAGCTCAACTGCACCAACATGTTGTGTCAGTCAACAGAACTACTTAAGAAGGATAGTACACCTTTAACCTCTACAAATCTTGACAGTTACCACATTCGCCTGTTGAACTACATGGCGAAATACCATTTTCTGTGATTCCGATCTTTAAACATTTGTGCATTCCCAAGCAAGCGATCCATAAAGCTTATTCTGGTTCCCCTGACCACCGAGACAACAAATACTCAGAGAAAATGACGGGTGGCCATTCTGGATAAAAACCAATGGGGGGAAACACATCACCTGAATGTATTTTTCAGTTCTGTCCATGGCAGCTTTGGTAATCAATCCTCCCATTTCGAGATTACATGAATGCTAGGATACGTGTAACACTTCAGACGCAAAGACAAAGACCAACTCTTCGGCGATCAGTCTTTGTCATTTACAAGTTCATGTCCAATGTTGTCCTTCATGAGACCTCGATGTACCACAAACCCCATGACGTTGCGTAACACTGTGTTGATGTAAAAGTTCCATGTGATCGTCCCACCGCTGCTACAATCCAGAGTGATAAATCAATATTGTCCTCTTGCGTCTCTGAACTATATTTATCCAGAACCATCCGACTGATAAAACTCAGCCCACTGAAACAATAATTCCAGGAGCGCAGGGCCGCAAAGGCCCATGGCACGTCACCAGCGGAGCCATCACAGAGGCCTACCACCACATCCAGCTCACATTCCCATCACCAAAAAGTCATCTTTTCCTCTTCTGCTGCCTCATCATCTTTCTCCGCTTGATGATCATGGAGTGGAGACGTTCCAGGCCTTCTTGTAGACCTTCTCCGATTATGGCACAGGCCGGTTGGAGGTGCCAGGGTGTGTGAGAGCCGAGCTCGTTCAGCGCCAACATCTGCTCGACCTCACATAGAGGCAACGCACTGCGCAGGTCCTGCTTGTTCGCCACCACCAACACGGGCACCCCCTGGTTCTCCTGTAGCCGCGTGATCTTATGCAGCTCCGTTTTGGCCTCCTCCATGCGTTCGGCATCTACCGAGTCCACTACGAACACCAGGCCGTCGGCACACCGCGTATAGGAGCGCCAAAGCGGCCGGAGCTTTTCCTGCCCTCCTACGTCCCAGAAATGAAAGGTCGCAGTCCGGCCTTTCCCACCGAGAGGCAGCTTGATCTTCTCCGTGTTGAAGCCCTTGGTAGGAACGGTGTTCACGAACTCGTTAAAGCGTAGCCGGTACAATACCGTGGTTTTACCGGCACAGTCCAAGCCGAGAATAACAATGTGCAGGGCCTGAAAGGACGGCAGGCAGGGAAAGATGGCATGAGGCTCTGATAATCCATTCCCCATCTTGTTCTGCCACTCTGATGAGGATGAAAGCGAACGCGGAGACTCAGGGGACCAGGTGTCGCTGCTGCTACCGCTTCACCAAATATTCACAAGGCTTCTCTCGTTCCCCTGAGAAGCTGCTGCTATAACCTGAAACCAAATGAAAAAGGAGATGATGCAATGAGGCCAGCAGTGAAGCACCATGACACACAGTTTTACTTGGCTGTTCATTTTAAGTAAGCATGCTTTGCTCTCTTTGTCATTCTAAAAGGCACACAGATTCAAACTAGCTGGATGTCATTCAGTGGCTTTTTTGATGTTGAATGAGGGATGAAAGCAGGAAGCCCATTTGCACATGTAGCGCCACAGGGGCACCAAAATTACGCATCGGTAAAAATCCTCGTGCGCAAAAGGCTCCTGTTCATCTATTCATGTCATTTTATTGTTCAACAGTAGTTGCCAGTTGCAAATAGAGAAAAACGCACAGGCTCGCCTATGTAAACGTGGAAAACACGAGTCTGTCGCAGATCTCTATGGCCATCTGTAGAAGGGCTTTAGGAGGGGCACATCTCCATACATAAAGACATGAATATTGTTCATTATTTTCTTCCAACAAGTGATTCAACATAAGAACCAATATTATTTTGTGCACTAAAAATGTTTAACGCGCCCTAGAAGGCTAGAACTTCGTTACCAACATACTAAGTTACTCTAAATTATATTATTGCACAGACTAATGTTATTTTTCTATCATTTAAGCTTTGTAAGCACCCGCGTATGGAAATAAAATCTCGTTCGGTGCCTACCTTATTTAGTGCGATCTTTGCGTTACGCGTTAGCTCAGTAGATGACAGTGTTTGCGATTATTTCCAAAATATTGTTGTCATTCAGATCAGCTGAACCGACAAGTGTATCCACTCCCTGTAACAGCGCCTGTTTCACTGACTCCACAGCGAGAAGCATTCCACTTCATTCTAGCAGGGCTGGCTCCGCCCACTGTGTGGAACAACGCGCTGATTGGTTCAATTCAGTGAGCGCGTGTTATTTTCCTTGGAGTTTGATTGGTGAGGAGTCAAGCCTGTCGTCTTTTTGCACACACCTCCTCACCACCTGTTCACGTCGCTCAAGGCGTTTAAAGTTTGAGAGACGCGCTTACAGGTGAGCGTTACCCAGGTTATGAATGAGAAGTTAAATGCTTTAGCTGGAAAACAAGCTGGTTGAGTGTCCATTTTTTGTTTCAATGTATTATTGGTAATATGAACTTCATCCAGCATTGTGTCCCCTCCTGTGTTCTAATACATTGTTTGTGTAGACCTATGTTTTGAGAAGAAGACACCGCTTAAAGGGATAGTTCACCCAAAAATGAAAATTTTGTCATCACTTACTCAGCCTCAAGTTGTTCCAAACCTGTATGAGTTTCTTTCTTCTGTTGAACAAAAAATATATTTTAAAGAATGTTGGCAATCAGAGAGTGGACGGTAGCCATTGACTTCCATAGTAGGGAAAAAATTACTATGGAAGTCAATGGCTACCGTTAACCGTTTGATTACCAACACGTTTGTGTTCAACAGAAGAAAGAAACTAATACAGGTTTGGAACAACTTGAGGGTGAGTAAATGATTACAGAATTTTCATTTTTGGGTGAACTGTCTCATCCGAATCACTAAATCACGAACATTCAGTCCGTTTGGTAACGCTTTGAGCAATGTATTTAAAATAATCGACTTATTCACAGTTCGATTCTAACAGATTAATAAACACGAAAGAAAATATGGCGACATGATTGGTGATAATTTAAAGGGGGAAAATGTAGGATCTCATCTTAACATAACTTATTTGTGAAAAAGAGTCCCAGTAAAAGAGTCTTGCCTGAACTTAAAATAAAAAGTGAAGAAAAGTACGTCAACAACATGAAAACGAATTGGAAAGCAAAAGAGAATAAACATAAGTGAACCACTCCTGTCAAAGAAAGGAGGCGTATCAAAGTGTCAGAACAATTAGTGGTGTTATATCAATACACAATTACCCCGTGATGGCCGGACGTGCTGTCACTCACGCACAACACACATCTATTCATACACTGGAGATCTACTGAATACCCTAGACTGGGTTGATTGCTCGTCCTCAAACAATCGTTCGTCTAAGCTCTTTAATAAACTAGTTCATTCAGTACAGGTTAATTAGTCTATCACTTAAAAAGACGACATGACAACCACTTTCGCATAAAATATGCCTATTTAACAAATGTACAAAATACGTTACAAAATATGAAAACTATGTTTTAGGGGTTGTTTTCTTACAATCAACCCGTTTAAGGTAACAATTTTGCTGATTTGAAAGTCTAAAAAAATGTTTAGACATATAAATCAGTTTTATAGTTCAAGCAGCACTCAATATGTATATTTACATTACACCATCTCTCTCTATGGCTCTGCATTACACTAAAGTCTTATGATTTTGTGCGTAATTTTTGTTTTTGTTTCACTTGTGCGCCATCTTGTGGTATTGGGTGGAAACACCACACGGGCTATTCTTGTGTTCACCATGCTTTCCATTACTTATGGAAATGTAAGCACGCACACGTGACCCTGGACCACAAAACCAGTCACATTGGTACACTTTTCGAAATTGAGATTTATCCATCACAAGAAAGCTGGATAAATAAGCTTTCCATTGATGTATTGTTTGTTAGGATAGGCTGAAATACAACTATTTGAAAATCTGGAAATCGAAACATTGAGAAAATCGCCTTTAAAGTTGTCCATATATGTTCACAATTGTGCTGCATTCACTCACAAAAATAAATGTTTTATATATTCACGGTAGGAAATGTACAAAATATCTTCATGGAACATGATCTTTACTTAATATCCTAATGATTTTTGGCATAAAAGAAAAATCAATAATTTTGACCCACACAATGTATTGTTGGTTATTGCTACAAATATACCCGTGCGACATGTGACATGTCAAAATAACATAGGAACATCATTTTTAAAAAATTGTTTAGCAGTTGTGGGGGAAATGGAATGATAAATCAAGTATAAAAATCTATGTCTTTTTATTTATTTTTTATTTATTGTTTTACTTTCATTATTCATGTAAATGTAACAGTACTTTTACAATAGGCTGCTAAAACCCACCAGTCACAAATGTGACCACTGCCATGTTTACAATTTTGATCATGATTATGCAGTCGTTTGTGTGCAGGTTTGGCTATGCTTGTGAGGTCCAAAATATTTTCACTATTTAACATTTTATATAGTGAAACCTGTTTGGCACCAACTAGTAAGCCAGACCTCGCTAGTTAAAAATGCTCAGAAATGTTCCAGATGTTAGTCTTTAAATCTAATGATGTGCACAGTTGAGGGTCAGTTTTAGGGATAGGGGTTGGATTAGGTCGGACATAGAAAGTATGATTACCCTTATATAAAAACAGTGCAAGTCTATGAGATGTTCTCACTAACATAGTGAAACAATATGATCCCTCCCTTCTTTAATGACTCTTATCAGGAGTGTAAAAGAATGTTACAGCTTTGTATCTACGATCAAATTCTTACAATTTGTATGAACCAAATAAAGTAAATATTTACAAAAAAGATAGTTAATTGGGTGTGATGAACTTTAACCATCACCTTTTTTAAAATATTTCTTAAACAGTGTATTTATATGTATGACGTATCATAGTACGATGATGTTCCTGGATGTACTTTGGAGTACCAGGGAAATAATGGTGTTTTTCAACGTACCATGGTATTATCTTCTTATACCATCACTTGGCCATAGTACTTCCACAGTATTTTTGCACATATGTTCAGAAAAACTACAACAACCGGTCTAGAATGTTTATCTTCAATTATTACTTGTAATATATCTCTTGTTTCTAGGGGGCTCTTGTGTGCTGCATTGACTAAGAAAAGACATTTTGTTCAAAAATGTATTGATTCTTTAATTGTACAATTAAAATCATGCTTACAGACACCCAGAGCAGAAATATAAATCTGTGCATAACAATTCAAAGAGATAACACAACTTTATGATTTGAAGAGTATTGAGTAACTTCATATGTTGGACATATGGCATATATTTAGTAGGATTTTAATAACAGTCCAATACAATTCACTAATCATGCTTCAGGTAACAACTATCTGTTTTATCTTTCCAGTGAAGTCTGTTGAGTTAACCTGCAGTCCTCAGTTAACCTGCAGTGAACTCACTGCTCTTGCCATGAGGTCACTCTCCCATCGCGAGGCGTCCCACCCAAGGAACCAGCCGGTGAATGTGGGGGGCTCATGTCCCTGCTTTACCACCACCACAGATGTCTCCTTGTCCCGTCCTGATGGATCTGTCTCAATGTATATCTTTGCTGCAAAGGTACAAATACTTTACATGATTTTTTATTTTATATTTAAACTGTATCATGTGAATCATGTGATCTGTTCAGGTAAGCATGCTGCTAAACCTGTTGAAGGCTTAAAGGGGTTTCAGCTTTCAAATTATGTAGAAAAATGTTTTAAGGAATATGTGCCTGCTGCATCTCACCAGATTTTACAGACTCAGTCTTCTCCACCTCATTGGCATCCTTTCCAATCCACACGAAGACCTGAGGGATTGAATCAGGGGTCAGAGACACGTATCACACACCAACCACCAACTAAAGTCAGGAGATATCTTAGAATATTAATACAACTGCTCTCCTTTGAATCTAAGAGATAATCTTGAAGGATAATTAAGAGAGATAACTCTCTAACCTGATCCCAGACATCCAGTAACATGACATCATCCTCTGCCAGGTCATCTTGGTTAAACTCACCAGGTACTTCTTCAATCTATAGTTGTGAAAATGCATAGTTAGTGTCCAAACAATATTTTGCCTACATGTAGCGGTATCTGAGCGGTTATCACAGAATGACAAGGCATGTTTTAGATTTTCTGCATTGTCTTCCATGCAAAGTTATTATTGAAAGCAATAGCCAAAAGTGAAACTGAACTGGACTTTGGTTTACTCTTATCAGGCCTAGGATACTCACAATGAACCTTCCACTTTTGTTGGAGCAGGCGAACAAACGGGGAGGACGGGCTACAGTTTTATTCTCCAACATCTCAGATTTCTGATACTCTGTCTTTCCACCCAGAGCCTTCCAGAAGTCCTCTTTAAATGGAAAATGAGCAATGATTATATAAAAAATGTAGAACTTCCTTCCACTCCTGTCACCTACCAATGTGTGATTTAAAAGTATTGAATCTGTTCCACATTGGCCATACCAGGCTCATTTCCTTCAGTGACTGGCTTGGTTGTGCACTTCAGCTTCTCACTCATGTACTTTGCCCCTCGTTCCTCTTCCTCGCTCGCTCCCTTCCCCTTCCACACGTACCCATTCCCCTGTGGTAACTTCAGCAGGTAGGCATCATTGGTGTTCAAACTTGATGCTTTAGCATCTACCTGTTGGACCACAGACCAACACATTCAAAGGACATACCTAAATTAAAAACAGATCACGCTAACTAAAAGGTGGTTAGCTGTTTTGGAACATCAAGCAGAAATCTCCACCATCTTGGCCTAGAAAATCTGCCAATACTAAGCAGAATGACCTAGATAGTCTAGCATGTTAACCTCAGCTCCACCACATGGTGGTCTACTGACCACCAACCAGTTTGGACAATCTACTGACTATAAATGATCAGGTTAGACTTGTAAACCATGCACAAGATACTTGGTTTAGGTGTATCTTCCTTTTCCTGATAATTTCATGTGACCAAACGCATGTTTCTGGACATTGTACTTAACCAGAGACCAGGACTCACCTCATAAATTCGTGTAATAGTGCCCAGGTTCCTGCGCACTTGAAAGAGACGGGTTGGAGGTGCGGGTGCCTGTCCCCCCTTCCTAGATGTCCCATTCTTATACACGATCAGAGGCTTTTTTTTGAAGAGACTCAGCAAATGAGGTGGTTCCTTTCCTTGAGTCACTCGCACCTGGATGGATGTGGATTGGAACCATGGTAAGATAATAACACCGGGTTAGTCATGTTTAGTCAGCCCCTGCTGTACATCTTTGCAGCCCAAGTCCATAATCCAGCCCCTATTTACAGTCAATAAATGAGTAGATAAAATTCTCACCTGAACAGCATTTCCTCCCAGCGAACGATCCAGTTCAACAGTGAGAAAGGCTGAAGCTGTCAGTTCATCTATTGTGCTACTGGAACCTTGCCTGAGGGTGAAAGCATAGAGAGATAAGCCTTATTTGATTCTTTTTGTGCATGATTTGACTCCCCCTCTGGAAACTATCCACTTCTACAGAGCTTACCAAGTGTAAATGATTTCTCCCTTGGTGTAAGTATATAAAATTATATAGCAGTCCCCTCCATAGAACTGGCCATATGTCTCTGGGTGTACAGGAACCTTGGTATCGCCTGAGGTATTTCCACACTCCACCCTCCAAATCTGTGAAACAACACCAGATTAAGAATATCCATCAATTAAATTTAGAATGGCTTGATTTCATCCAGTGATTTTCTTTGATAATGTAGAACAATCTGTGATTGTTGTGCAATGAAGTCTTCTTAAGATGTGCTCAGTCTATTGTCAGTAGTGTATTAATGTATGAAGCACGCTCAAACAGAAGTATCTTAGTTTTAAATCAAGCATTTCTCTGCTTTTGCCCTCAAGCAAATTCCAGATCGCATGGATTCTTATTGCTGGATTTCGCCTGTGAAAATTCGCTGAAAGTGTGACCACACCTTTTGAGTGCAATAGTTGTTCAGAGCCATATCAGAATTTTAGCTTCTCGTTTTATTTTGAGTGTCACTTTGACAGTAAGATGCTCATCTGCAACCAACAGAAGCACAATTTCACTTGTACAATCTCTGATCTTTTGTATGCAAATAGTGACCTGGGTTTTTCCCGTGCCGTCGTCGACCATGTTGTACTGAGCAGCCATTTGCTGAGACTCATGCAGCTTTGAGGCATCAAACTCGGATTGTTGAATCTTGGCGATCCGCTCAGTGACGAAGACTCTGCCTAGACCCTCAGCCTGGTCCTTCTCTTTCCAGCTTTTGAAGAACTGCTTAAAGATGGGTGTCTCTCCACCCTCTGGAAGGACCTGGATCTGTGTACAAGGACAAAATGACCTGGGTGACCCAAAGAATACTATACTTGTTCCCTGTCAATAAAAATAAAAAGTGCAAAAATTGTACATATAGGCATACAGCTTGTCCTTGGAGTAGTACCCTTAAAGGTGCAACTTTGTACATTATCTACCCATAAAAGGTTCCTTTTAGTACCTGAGAGTAGTAACGTACTACTATAAACACTTTAGGGCTAAACAAGGTACAAAGATGCTGCCCTAGTAATAAGCTGTTGTTCCCCTAAAGGTGCCATACTGGCAGTGTTGCTACATCTGTGAGTGATTCACTCATTCAAGTGAATATATGTGAATAGCTAAACCTGGGTGTTTTCAGGATATCCCATCTGCTTAATGAAGCCCTCAGCTGTTTTCATGGCTTCCTTCCTCTCACTTGGATTTGCGTTGCGGCCTAAATCGTCAAAAATAAGGTCAATCACCTTGGTAAGAATGTCACACAACTCCTTTGTTTAATGGCTTCAGTTTACAGATACCTTTCCACACAAAGATCATTTTGTTTTTTCCATGGTCCAGAATGAAGCATTCCTCAGACAACAGGTCACTTTGGGTAAACGGATTCTCCTCTGACACAAGTGACACTTGCATTTTTCCTGTTGCATCTGATACCTGTAAAGCGCAATGGTATTTAAGTAGCATCATGTTACAGTTCCTGTCTATTGAATTTGCATATAGACTAATTATACAGAAGTGAATAGCCAGGATAGACTTGTTTACCATATAAAGTTTGGCCATTTTTCTGTTTGACACGTCAGCAACGGCATCCTCATTATCGTCACCTTCAGGGATATCAGGCTTCTCGCCGAGAACCTGTGATGTGCAAAGCCAAGGTATGAATATGTCAAACTTTCCAGCTAAACCAGATATTGTACTGCCTATAGTAAACATCTTAGTGGTAAAAAATAAGCAAGTTCTTCCGGATACCAGTTCTATCTGTTGCATGCAAATTCTGCCAAACTTAAGATGTTTGATTTGACACTTTTATTTGATACCTTCTTCATCTCTGCAGGCTCATGTCCCTCCTCTACAACCACCAACTGGGCCCGTCCGTTCCTCTCGTTGTCTCGGATGCCAGTAGCCACCTGTGCAGCTTTGAGGCGCTCAAACTTGTTGCACTTAGACCCACACCATTGGTAGATTACCTAGTTTCAGAAATCGGTTAAATTGTTGGTTATCTTGTTACACGTACAGACAAATCGCTGGCAGACTTCCGAAGACATTGACCTTGAAAAATCCATTTCTTTCTTGGGAATTTTGTTTTGTTAAAGCTTTCTTAAGAAATAATTTTAGCGAGTTGCCTCTACCTTTGGAAACACTGCCATTTAAGTTGTTTTTGTACTGTCATTTTGGAATGGTATCAGTCAGGATTTGTCTGTGCTGTTTATTTGACTGGTCTTTGTAGTGGTATTATCAGATTTGATTTTCCTGTAAACCATCCAATGCTACGCATGGTCAGCAAGAGCCTGTTAGATGCTTAGTGGATGTATCTGTTGTTTGGCGTGAGACATGGTTCATCTGCTTGTGCTCTCATAACATTTGCTCTACACTGTATGTTGACAGTCATTTGACAGCAATCCAATTATAAATCCCACCCATAAGTGTATACAGAGAGAATATTAAATACACAATGCACAAGTGAACCAGCCAGTTACTGTCTATAAAAAGTAAGTGTAATACATTTCGTTTCTTTAGGTATCCTATCTTGGTTATCCAATTACTGATATTTATATTTTATTTTATTTGAACTTATTTGTGAACTGTGCATTGTAAGGTTTGTAGATTATTACTCAAAAATGTCAGTTTGGTAACTAATTTAGCATCTTAAGTAGTTCCCCTGCTTTTACTCACTTCATCATTTACTCACCCACATGATGACACATCACGATTATGTATTAATTCAAGACTTGGAACATTAGTGCATTAGTCTCATGAAATACTTTAACGGATTTTATTCTCTTTTTGTAATTTACCAACTGCAGTATTCATTAATGCTGTATATTGATAAGCACAGTGTGGACATTTTTGCTGCAGTAAATATTTCCAAATTGCATATGCTTTTAAAAATATTTGTCTAATGCAGCCATTCGTATGTTTGTTGATGCAGCACAGGTCTTACCGCTCCCAGATCAGCTATGAAGCAGTCGCCGTTGTTGAAGCTGGCCCAGGCGAGAGGCACTTCTGTGGCCCGGACAGTGCGCCTGCCCTTGATGTGGAAGAGTCGGCGGGCAGTAAGATCATTGGTGACCACGTGTTGAAATCCTGATGCCACACCTCCGGTCTGAGGAGGTAAGAAAATAGTTTTTTTTTTCCAAATCTTTCCTCTGCTCTTTCTTTTTGTTTTTCTATTTTTAAACACTTTCCATTTTAAACACATTCATTATTTTCAGTCTGAGGCCAAATGCAACACTGAGGAGTTGAATGTCCCCAAACACATGCTATAACACAACATTCCCTCAGACCATCATGAAAGTTTGGGCTTGTGAAAAACAGAAGGTCCTAAGTAGGAAGGTATTTGAGTAGTTAATTTTTACCTCGCCCAAATTGTAAACAAAACGACTAATCCTAGATTTGCACTGTGAAGTCTTAAGGAACTTTTTCTCAATTGGCAAAAAAAAATACTGCAACAACTGTCAGTCTTTCCATCAGTTTAAACAGCAGCTTTCTGTTTAATGTAAGGCAAACCTGAAGTAAAATAAAGAATAGTACTCTGTTGGGAGTCAATAGAGCACAAAAACCAAAAGAAAATGTTGTGAGAGCAGGAATAGAAGGGACATAAATGGTCTCAAACCTTATATGTGACCCCGCCTTTAAAGTAGCTGGTAAAGTTGCTGGACTCAAAACCCTGGAGTTCACGGTACTGGACTGGTTTTCCTCCCAGGTAGTCATCCATCTGGATGGTAAAGATGGCTGCTGCTGTACTTTCATCTTGGGAGCAATCTTTACCTAGAGAGAGACAAAGAATAGAGAGACTTCATCGACACCTACTTCTGTGGCCTATTAATTCAGGTTAATAATTAAGTGATTGTTTTTTATTTTTTTATTTTACAAAAGGCATGAGCATTGCATTTCTAAACTAGAAAGAACTGTTTGTTTTCACACTTGATGACAACTGATAGTGTTTATTCTTTCACCCAGCATCAGTTTTGACACTTTAAAGCCTGCTGTATTAGCTGTTGCTTGTGACCACAGATGTGCTGTGGGAGATAAAAGGTCTTTCTATGTGATGCTGGCCGTTTTGTGACAGGCTTTTTGGGGTAAATGACTTGGCAACAAATATATGATAGGAAGAAACATCATTAAGGAATCCATTTACATTGGAAGGTTAATGACTCATAATGGAGTGTGTGTGTGTGTGTGTGTGGGTGTGGGTGTGTGTGTGTGGTTACGGACACATATACACTCAAGGCCAAAACATCACAGCGATATTGACGTTTCTAAGACATCTAATGGGGTAAAGAAAGTGCTTTCACTTAGCAGAGGAAGGAAACCGTATTAAGTGCGCATGGTTTCTAAACCATAACTAACTAAACTAAATGATTTCTAAATTTCATTATTTCAACGCTTCCTGTGTTTTTTAATCTTTTCCAACTTGACCACTAAAGTTTGTTTTTTGAAATAGCAGTGACACAGATTTTTAAAGCAACCAGAGAATGCAAATTTATGCCTGAGGCTTCTCCGCAACACATATCATGAATTAAATATCAAGTTCAACATGGCATTTTGACCTTGTCATAAAAAAAGTACCATTTTAAAACATTTTTAGAGATTTATTCACCTTCACCAATGACACCTTGATGTAAGGGACTGCATGGGTCCTCTCTATGACATAATTTCCCCTCATATGATTTTAAATATTAATAAGCAGTTAAGCTTTAATTTTATTTGTACAAATTACTATTAAAGTATTAAAAATTCTTTGAATGAGGCTTCTTCATTATGATATCAGAACAGAACACCCTAACACTTTTGACTTCAAAATATCAAATTGCATTTTAATTCATAAATTAAAAAACATGCTCTTCATAGTGTAGGTGCATAGATGAAAGTCCAGTATTAAAACCAGGAGACCCAGTAACCACGTCTGAGAATTAACTTTACAACCTTCCTATCTAACCTTCTTCCTACCTATGCATTACTAAAGCATAATTTTATAGAGGCAATATACTTCGCTCAGTCTATCTGATGGTGTATTTACAACGTGCACATTTCAGTATCATGTCAGATAATTTGCTGTCGTCTTTCCTCAACCTTTTAAGTAGTGACTGAGATTTTGCAGTTTCTTTCTCCCCCCAATAATCATCATTCATACAAATCTGGACAAAAGTTTGTGAATATAATTTTGACCTGATACACGCTTAAACGTTTAAGTTACTAGATTAGTGAAGCTGAGATTAGTCACATGCACTTGACTAAAGAATATATATTCTATACAGTACATATTATAAAATATATAAAAAAAGAGTATTTAAAACAATATACAATTATATAATAATTTGGTTATGTTAAGAGTTGATACAAAAGATTTAAGCACTTCTCTAAAGTAGAGAACAACTGCTGCTTACCCAGCCAGAAATGCAGATCATAGAAACACGAGTTCTTCTGTTTGACCGTGTGGAGCACCAGGTAGGCATCGCCTATATAGAAGCTTCCATGCAAGTTCTCAGGCACAGGGGCCAGTTCCATTTTTTCAATTCTCCATATCTGGAGACCGGAGCGCTTTCCAGCCTGCTCGAACTCTTTGTGGTAAAGCCCCATGTTTGAGAGCGGTGTGTGCAGATGAGGTGAGAGGCAGACAGTGTACTTCTGTGGCCTGACAGCTTTGAATCAATGACAGCAGTGTGCAGATGTCTCCTCTGACACATTAAAGTGGGCGTGTTCAGAAACATGAAGTAGTTAAACATGCAGAGAGAGAGAGAGAGAGAGAGAGAGAGAGAGAGAGAGAGAGAGAGAGAGAGAGAGAGAGAGAGTGCTGTTTGAATAAGAAATCGAGTAATAAATGTGCAAATGTTTATTACATTTCCTGTTTTTCTCATGTTATCAACCCACATCAGTCAACTTTGAAATGAATGTAATGAAGTGCTGTCTTAATTGATGTAGAAAGACTCTGAGTAGTAATTGTTTTGTTCCTATAATGAGAAGGAAAAGATAGTTTAAACTATATTTATTTATTTACATTCACAGCACATTTATTTCTCCATTTCTGCCTTAAGTGTCTACCATTTTCCATAGCACATATTGCAAAGGACTTTCAAGACAATGGACATCCTCCAAAGGTTTCATATAGGCAGCCTGTTTAATGTCTGATCAAGAGATGCGTTGGGAGACTAAAACCTAAATATATCCAGAGTTTTTGAGGTTCTCTCACTGTTGCACTACAATGATCACACACATGTTGCAAATTGCAATTCATACACTTGACTATCACATTACCTTGTTTTTTTTGTTGTTGTTTTTTTTTTTTTTTTTTTGTATATGCATGCACATTTTAAGAAAATGTCTGCACATTACAATTCGTACACTATCATATTACCTTGTTTTTGTAAATATGCATGCACATTTTTTTTTAAATTCTGTCAACCACAATTAGTCCAATGACTAATGCTGTGCACATATGTGTTTCTACATAATTATTTCTAGGTGAGACACAATGTCATCCTATTTTGCATCAATATTGAAGATTTATCATGAATTAAGTTGAAAATCTTTATGTGACCTTTATGTAGTTCAACAGGATGGGTAGGGGAGAGTAGGTTAATCTGATATGAAAGATCTCACTCTAAATGAGAAACAGTTACTTCATATAGAAAATCCTTCATTGACACCATGTGCCTAAAAAGGAACTTCATAGTTTATTTGGAAGTTCAACATCTCTCAGGAAGGTGTAACTGTCATATAAAGTCGCTGCCTTCAAACAGTATCCTGATAAATTAACCTTTGATTTCCTAGTTAGTTCTTGGCAAAGAAAAGCTGTAAACCTGTGCCAACAAAACAACCACAATTATCTAGTATTACTAGCAGCCTTGGTAATTAAATTCAGAGAAAAAAGACTTGACTTGACTTAACTTGACTTGTTGTGTCAAACTACATTATGCACAGATAATTGAATATGAGATGTATAATGTGTTGTTTATCAACTTGTATATCAGATGTTAAACCATGCATAAATGTCACATGGCCACAATGTTAGTGCATTACCCAAAAACATTTTTCTCACAAAAATAGGATTCGTATGCAATATTGCATTGCCATGTGAGTGTATCATGGTTCTTGTGTCTTTAAGAACCAAAACTCTCACCTTTCACAGTGACACAGTTGCATTCACACTTAAACCATCAAACAACAAACAACAGTCAGCGTTTGCTTCCCTCTCTCTCTTGCAGTTGCACAGTTAAGTAAAAACTGAATGCAACAGTGTCACAGTGATGTTATATTTCCTCCAGTGCATGTATTCAGTTCTCCGTGTATATCACACTGCAGTAAATCAGAGATGCACGAGCCTCTAAGAACCCTTCAAACCAGGGTTCAAAACTACTGTATGATCCAATCCAAACAGAAGTGTAAAACATTATTTAAATAAAATGGGTTACACTTTATTTCGATGGTCCACTTTAGAAATTCTACTAACTATAAGTAGCTTTGTGATAACATGTCAAGTAGCTCTCATTAGAGTATGAGTAGACTGTAGTAGACTGTGAGATGTTGGGGTTTGGGTAAGAAGAATAAGTTGACGTGGTTGTAAAGTTACTGTTAGTTAGTAGAATGTATAAAGTGGCCTATCGAAAGAAATTATTTTCAGTAAAAATCAAATCTAAGAGTTAAGACTTTGAAGAAGCTCAAATATTCAGTATAATATAAAAATGTGGGGAAAAAATTTTAAAAAAGTGGGTGTCTATTAACTTTTCACTGGTAGATCTTCACAGGAACAATAGAATCAATTGCCCTGAGGATCATGTGTGCCATTTTAACTGAATGTGAAACTGATAGATTTACTCTGTGTTCAAAGGAATTTTCCATAACATTAATGGTATCTGTGGCACGAGTACCACAGAATATACTTTCATGTTTAAAAAAAACAAACAAAAAAATTTTTTTTGTGCATTTCCAAGGTAGGTGAAGTTCCAAGTAATCCTTTTATGTGTAATTGCTAAAATACCTTCATGGTATTCTTGAATGAATATTATGCAAATGAGTAGAAATATTGAATATACTGTAGCATTGCATAGACACGGCTATAGGAAGTCATCACACAGAATCTAAAGCTAGCTCATAAAACACATAGTTATGGCTATGCTTTTTTCAAAACAGTATGATAATTACATGTATACAGTACTCTTGTGTGGAACACTTGAACCATAGACTTCAATTGTCTAATCAATTGCAGTTCTGTCTCTATGACAACCATCATTTATGGGATCTGTGCCTTGAACACATATGGGTCTCTCTGGATCTGTGAATGATAAAGACCCCGTTCCTCAGCTGAAAATTTAATCATGTGCTATAAACTCAACAGTGCATTATGCAAATCCTTGAATAAACATCACTGAAGGAACCTGGGATGGTAATCATAGCTCTCTCTTGTGACAAAACGGATAGTTACAAACTGATTAAATGTGAGGATCGCTGCAGGCCGTGGAGAACGTATATGAATTTGAAGTCTTGTTCTTCAGTCTTCACATATATAATTTGCACTTTGCAAATGTAGACAAACTGGTGAATCTCTGTAAAACTTTACCAGTGCCTATAAACAGTTCTGCAGATTTGAAAAACCTTTATTTAAAAAGACAAGTAATTGCAACATAATTATAGCGATCAACTAAATAGAAATTACGCCTCTTATTGGCAGTTCTCCTTGACAACCATTGTGTAATTTGTCTATGCTCTGGAATACATTGCTTTGTTACCAGCTAATAAAACCATGTTGCCTGTTTGAACTTCCATTGTGTTAGTTCTAAATAAGGGTTACGGTAAGTGTTGAGGTTATGAAATAACATTAATTAGACTGTGTTATAATGCCCAATTGTACATGATTACTTTTGTTGTCCTGGGGAAGCATGGAAATGAAAATCTCCTAATTGCACTGAGTTATTTGTGCACTTCAATTATGATGCTCTATAACATTAATTGCAGAGAAGGTGCAGCTTCCAATGAACAACCCCAGTCTTTCACCTTCGAATCTTTCAATCTTTCAAGTTGCCATAAATCAGAAGTTGCAATAGTCTTTTCTTCCCTATTGTGATGTATATCTGAGCTTCTCGAACAAGAAAAAAAAATGTAGGGTGGTACTTGATTTTGTCCATTGAGAATCGATTGGATGCTTGTATTGTGGTGATTTGCTATTGCTGTGATGTCATGTGAGTGACAGGTTGTCCCGCCCTCACGCCAGTAAACGCATCATCAGAGAATAAAAGAAATGTTGCTGCAAGAGTGAGGGGAAGTTATTTTGATTAAAGGTTATGAGGATACATGAATTAAAATATAATGATGTGCACAGATAAATAATTTATAATAATAAATAATTATGATTCCATAAAAAATAGGCAATGTCAATTTTGATTTCATGGAGACTTTATTAACTTTTCATGAACTAACCCTTAATCCTAGAATCTGCCATTTGGAATACATACGAGCGAGTCGCTCAAATGGCGGCAGCCATGTTGCGCCTCCATCTTGAAAATACATTAGCCAAAGAGGGACATACCTGGAAATTCAAGCTTCGCCTTTCGTGTTTTGACACTCAGTGGCACCGTGACGAATGCGAGGGGGAGATTATGGAGATTACTCGCGACTGCCGGCAGATTTGAAATAATACGGCCACCGTATGAGTTAAAACGCCCTCGGAATGGGAGGGGCTAGAAAGTAATATTCAGTTGGTAGTCATAAACAATTTCACCGCTAGATGGGAGAAAATCCTACACAGTGTAGTTTTAAAATAAAGTGTAAACGCTTTTTCTTTTTAATTTTATGTGTTATTGTGAAAAGGTAGTATTAAATATGTTGACTTTTTTTAAAGTGGGTTTTTTTTTCTGCTTTAGTAAGAGACTCAAGTTTCAGGTTTGAATGCAGTATCATAAATGATGTTGACGCCCTTTTTATTGCATTTCCTGTTTTTCAAAAGGAGTTGAAGTTTCAGGTTGTTTACTCTGTTTGTTTACTTTGTCTAAATCTTGTTAGGCCTAGTTAAAAATAATTAAACGAATCCAATAAGTTATTACTTATAAACAACTGGATATGTTACTCCTCACGGAAACCTGCCAGTTACCAAATGACTACCTTCATCTAAACATTCTTACTCCCTCTGCTCTGGATATAAACACGTCTTAGCCACGTCTCTGTGGTAGAGGTGACGGCCTTGCAGTTGTCTACCAGAATGGTGTGAAAGTTTTCATGATTGAATTTTACAATGTGAAATCTTCTGAATACATGGCTTTGAAAGACAAGTGCTTGCTTTTCTTAACTTTTTCTCAAACTCCATTAATGCATCTTCTCTGTCCATTTACTCAGATTTTTCTTGTCCTTCTGCTGTTATCTCTACTTAGCAACTCTGCTATATCTGAAGCCTTGGACAAACACACCCCCATGATAACTATGGTATTTTCATCTCATGCTTCTCCTTGGCATACCTGAGCTCTGAATGCTTAAACAAATTTGCAGACTTCTGGACGTCAATGCCCAGAAATGTAGTAAAGACATTGTTAAAATAGTCCATGTGACTACAGTGGTTCAAGCTTTATGTTATGAAGCGACGAGAATACTTTTTGTACGCAATTTTTTTTTAATTAATAACGAAACGTTAAAAAAAAAAAACCTGCAACAAATAACTTTATTCAACAATTTCTTCTCGTCTGTGTCAGTCTCCTACACTGATCGTGTAGTAAACACTGTGCAGCGCTTCTGGGTTCTACGTCAGAGCGCTGGGTCATTATTGGCCGACGCTGTTCACGTGCGTGTGATGTAATAACTTTTTCATTACAGCTATATTATAATAAAATAAATATAATAAAACATTTAAGTTTCTAAACTGCTCGGAAAAGCTGTTGCCTTTCAGTTACAATCAATCTCATCTTGATCCCTACCTGGTTTTCGATCAGGCCATAGCACTTAAACAGCACTGTTAAAAATTACCAATGACCTTCTCCTATCTGCTGATTCTGATTTAACAGAAGCTTTTGACACTGTATCCCATCACATACTTATCTCTCATCTTTCAGCTATAGGCATCACGGGTAGAGCTCTTTCTTGGTTTACATCCCATCTCACTGATAGACAATTATTCATTTCTGTCCATAACTTCAAATCCCCCACTTCTCTCAAGGTGTCCCTCAAGGCTTTGTTGTTGGACATCTTCTTTTCAGTAATTATTTATTACTCCTTGGTAACTAATTGCTCTGCTTCTGCTCTTCCTCTTGACTCATTAAATGCCTGACTTGTATTGCTGACATCAAAAACTGCTTTGATAGCCTCATGTCTCGACTACTGTAATTTGCTTCTTATTGGACTGCTGGCTAAAACAATTGCTAGATTACAATCTGTTAAAAACAATTCTCAGATGAGTAATTTCTCAAGTCAAGAAGTCTGAACACATTACCCCTTTGCTCTATAATCTCAGTGGTTTCCCATTTCCGTATTCAGTATAAAATTATCTTCGTAACATTTAAATGCCTTCATGATCTTGCTCCCGATTATCTGTCTGATCTGTTGCACTTGTGTTCTAAACTACTTAGAACACTATCTAAGGCTGCATCGAAAGGTAACTTCGCGTCTGCTGCCATGTTGGATCCATAGATATAAACAAACTGCTTCGGTGTGTCGCATAGACGTCGTCGTTGTCTTGCTGCTCCCTCCCCGTTCTGTGATTGGTCCCCTCGCTGGTCCATGGAATCCAGGCTGCCTAGCAGCGTGAATAAAATCGCGCTGCGCGCAAGGCAGCATGGGGAGACCCAGGCTAGGCGCTCCGCAAAAACTTGCGAGAATCACAACTTGCTTTACGGCACGACGTCACATCAACAACATATGAAGCAGCCTCTATGGAAGACACTAGCACGCATTTCAGACGTGAATCATGGCAGAGTCGACGAAGAAAGCGCAGTCGTAAGAGTGCAGACGGCTCTGCGTGAGGGGTATTTACGACAGTAACTTAAATACAAGTACTCCACAGCGACTCTAGGGGTCGCTGTTTGAGAAAAACTGAAACTGCATAGTGTGCCTTTAAAACTGCTTACTGTACCACACTTTCGTCTCTCATCAAAGGGTGTTAGATCATTCAGTGCTATGGCACCGAAACTCACTTCCACAACTCTTCGTGACACCTCCATATCCTCATTCAAATCACAACTAAAAACCTCTTTTCTCAGTCTACCTCCATCTAGTGTTTTACTGTGTTTAGTTTTTGTCAATATGCATGTGTATATTTATTAATATATGGGTGTATCTTGTTGATGCCATGTTTACTTCATTATCTCCCTGTGAAGCAAACCTTGAGCTTAGGAAAGCGCTTTATTATTAAATTACTATGACTAAACTATAGTTATTATTACTATTAAATTACAGGTCCAGTAAATAGATCAATGTGTTTGCACATTTGTTCATGCAACAAATAATCACTAATCAGCTTAAACTGGAATTCAATCCTGTGCACATAAAGTATTTACTGAGTGCTTTTATATAGAATTATTAATGTACCCGAAACATAAGACAACTTTTTCATTACAGCAATATTATAATAAAATTAAAATGGTAAATGGACTGCATTTATATAGCGCTTTCACAGACCTATGGCCACCAAAGCGCTTTACATAGCCTCACATTCACCCATTCACTCACTCATTCACACACCGACGGCGGAGTCAGCCATGCAAGGCGCCATCCAGCTCGTCGGGAGCAGCTGGGGTTAGGTGTCTTGCTCATGGACACCTCGACACTTGGTCAGGTGGAACCGGGGATTGAACCACCAACCTCTCGGTTTGTAGACAATCTACATGAACCACTGAGCCACTGCCGCCCCTATATATAGGCAATATTATAACAAAATTAAGAAAATGCATTTAAACACCCTCAAACAAACTAAACATGTTATTCTTTTTCTCACATACATTCCTAGAAACGAAGAACAAGTGACTCAAAACATGTTTATTTTCATGGAAACCAGTAAGTGTCATGTTATTTCAGTTGTTAGGAAATGCAAAAATGCCAAGTCATGTTAGCAGCCACTTCTATTACAGATGCAATACTTCATCAAAGTATATCACCTTTTAAGCTTTTTTTAAAAACATGATTAAAATGTTTACAAATGTAAATTTCTATATAGACCATGTTGTTTAAAATGTTATCAAAGTTCTCCCTATTTAAACGTAACATCTAGTTTTAATAAGCAAACTTCTACTTGAAATGCCTTTAAATTCTGAACAATAAGGACTCAGAAGGAATGGTCATCTCATAATATCCTCCATTATTTAAGTAGTCAGATGCTCTCAGGTCCCAGTGATTGTGGTTCTACGTAATTAGTGCTTTATCAGTTTGCATTTGGAGGCGATTTTTCATGGAGATTGCCAGCTTATAAACTGTGACAATGAGAAACTTTGCTGTGCAACAAAATAAATAGATTGAAACATTTACATGAAGCACAATTTTTGTGCCATCTACAATGTCATTCCCTCAGTGGTCACATGATCCTTTTGTATGAAACACACAGTAGTTGAAAGCAATCTCAAATATGCATCCCCCACTCCCCCTCAGAAAACAGCATCATGTAATGCCGTCTGTGAGCACGAACCAACTCTGTGGAACTGGAACGAGGTATTAGTGTGTTTGGGTTAAGATTGATCTCGTCATTGAATATCAGGCTCAACACGATAAAAATAATAACCCGAAGTACAGCTGACAAAAAGCTGGCGTCAAATACATAAATACATCAAGTCAGTTCAGAGGGGTTTTAAATAGGTAGTGCTTGAAGACAAGGGAACTCTGTCAAAAGGTATCTTGTACCGCAACACTAATGAACGATTCTGTTTGGCAAAGTGAACTGGAATGAGAACTACGCAAACCCCGTAATGTTCATATTGCTTGGAGAAAATAAAGTGCATCATTCATGAATTGCAAACACCCTGACATCTAGTGTTTCGCTGGCAGAAGTGCAGTAAACCCTCAAACGGATTTGCCAAAACAATGACACATGGAATGGAGAGGTGAGGGACAGGGTGATGTTACACTATCAGGATCAGCTCTACCCTGCCCAAGGAGTATTCAGACTATATTCATGCAGAGCTGTAGTGTTTCCTCCACAGTCCACATACTGGTACATCTCCTGAGACACCTGCTCAGCATGGCCAAAGTACACTGTAGTGACGGTTACCCTGCAAACCGATGAGCAAAGTTAGTAACAAATAAACCAAGAACATTTACCTGACTGCACTAGAATTATCTCAAACCTGCTTTTCCTGCGTGACTGCTGAACATATAGCAATGTGTGCTAAGTGCTGCACAACAGCTCCAATGTTTTTTGTTAAATAAGTGTTGGACATAATGTACTTAATTAATTTTCTCAGACCAATTGAATCAAAAGCATATTTGAAAATCAAACAAAAAAAGTTCAAGACTGTGTACTTAACAGTTTTAAGCTCATTGTTTTTTGTCTTCTGGTTTGTATTTCCACAGCATGAGGGCAAGATCTTATCAATTTAAGACTGAACTGCCCGTTTTAAAATCTTCCTGGTCTACTGACATTTCTTATGACGTCTACTTCAAACATTGCAATGCTCATGATAACTTTACCTAACTCTACAATAAGTAAATCCACTTCACCATCTAATTACTCTTCGACAGCGATGTCATAGAAACATACAGACCTACCGCAAAAACGGAAGTTCAAAAACAAAGCTCTAAAGATGGCTGTGTGCTTGTTTTAAATATTTTTATACTGTATATAGATAAAACCTTTTATTTTTATTGCAAAATATGCATATCTATGTAGTTTGAGCACATAGGGATACTGACTGTCACGTAATTTGCAGTGCTTTGTGGGAATCAGCGATGCTAAAGGGTTCTTTTGGCGTGATTTGCTTGTTTTGATTCTCTGATTGGTGGAGATTTCTTTGCAGAATCATGAGTTATGTAGTTTTCACCAGGAATTTCACTGTTAAATTCGATTATTTAAAATAAAATAAAAATAATGCAGACTGGCGTTTTCAACAAAAGCATGTACCATCGAAATAACAGTAGGTCTGTCTTTAAAAGTTTATAAATTATTGTTAAAAATCAATCAAAACAATATACGTGTTTTGCACAATACTTACTGCATCATAACCACAATGTTGTGCACCTTGATGCTCTGCAGAGTACAGTAGTCACTGTAAAACAGATGAAGTCGAAAAGGTCTGTTAGGGATAAATATAAACTCAGAAAAAAAAAGCTTTGCATATCAAACTTTTCTCATTACCAACGATTTGCATATCAAATCAATATCATTACCTTCCCCATTATTGGAAAGGGTTTAAACTAAGTTTTTCATGCTTGTTCAATGAACCATAAACAATTATTGCACATGCACCTGTGGAACAGTCTTTAAGATGCTAAGTGTTTACAGGCGGTAGACAAATAATGTCACAGTTCCAATAACTTAGACCTTTCTAAGTTAAGTTAGTAGAAACTTAGACCTTTCTACTGACTAGGGGTGGAACGGTACACAGAAGTCATGGTTCGTTTCATACCTCGGTTCAGACATCACGGTTCGGTGCGAGTTCAGTACAATGGAGGAAAAAGCAAAACAAAAATGCAGAAGGCAATTTTATTTTTTTTGTGCATGTCTCAGGCTGTACCACCAAAGGAAAATAAATGTCTTAAGCCTTGTATTTTTTAAATAAGTTTTATTAATAAAGTAAAGGCATAGAACCAGTTTATTTGTAGTGCACTGACAATAGTTTTATATAATTTATTTATTAATTAAATCACTCAAGACTAAAAGACCTTGAGATATGTTTGGTAATTGTACCTGAATAAATGTAAAATTAATTTGCTATATTTCAGATCAATTTATTTGTTTTCCTTAAAATTTTAATAAACAATAACTTTAATCTCATCTGAATTATAAAAAAAATATTTCTGTATAAAATAATACTACCATTAAAAACACATTTGATTTTCTTTTTTAATCAATGTAGAATGTGTCACTTAAAAATAAACAGATTGGTGCTCTGTTTGAGGACAAGAAATGAAAACCAATGCAATATGATTAATGTTTGCACCCACAGACTGTTTTTAAATGGGGTTGGATAAATATTTGTTGCTTTTAAACTGTGTGTGTGTCTATGTCTGTGTGTGTGAGAGAGATTTTGGTTGGGTGACAGGTGTAGGTTACAGTTTGACAAGAGTTTACAGTTTGACAAAAGCACAATGTTGTGTTTTATTGCGAGTGTACACAAATATAAGTAAACACTTTGCAGTTTGAATGACACCCTGTATGAACAAAATGACGGAGTATGTTTTTTATGTTTCCACTGTTCGCTCGCGCCCACGCCTCTCTCTCTCACACACACACACACACACACACACAACATATTCCAGCATTGCAATCTTGACATCGCAGCCTGTTCATTATAGCCACAGAGCTTCAAAGGTAAGGCGGGGCTACAGATTAGGTCTCCCTAAAGAACCTGCATTAGTAGTTCTGCATTACATTAATTCATTTGCATGCGGGTTTTATTAATTTTTATACTGTGATTTCTCTGTGTATATTCATGCACCGAACCGTGACGCCCGTACCGTACCGTTTCGGTTCAATACGAATACATGTACCGTTCCACCCCTACTACTGACTAACTGTGAAAAACACCAGGAGAAAGATGCCCAGAGTCCCTGATCACCTGCGTGAACATGCCATAGATTGTAGGGACGCATGTGGACTGCAGATGTGGCCAGAGCAATAAACCTCAATGTCCCTAAAGTAAGACGCCTAAGACTACAGGGAGGCAGGAAGGACAGCTGGTCATCCTTGCAGTGCCAAACCACGTTACCATATGTACCCCCCAGATTCGAGAACTTGCAAGTGTCTTAGTGGAAGAGTGGAGTAACATCTCAAAGCAAAACTGGCAAACTGATGCATGATTTCATGTATAAAAAAAAGTGTGTATACTTACTACATATAGCTCATTTCATCAGCTATGGTGGTGGGCACCATGTAGTCAATCTGAAAAAAAAAAAAAAAAATTAATTATAACACAAATATGATTAAAGATTATATATGCTGGAACATACATTTCAACAGCTATTGAAAGTACAGCTCTACCTGCTTCAAATCCAGGGGGCCAATAGTGGTTATGTTGCTAATGCGGGTCTTTCCAATCACAGTCTTGGAAAACTGCACCTGGGCTGTGATGTTGGCCACGTCCACCGAGTAATAGTTGTTGTTAGTAATATTCAATGAGTTCTTTAAAGGAAAAAAAGACAATTAAACAGGATGAACAGACATCTAAAAAAAAATCTGTCTGTGGAAAAAGATTATACAGGTTTGGAACGACAGACAGGATGAAATACAATACACAGATCTCTTGTGAGAGTGAGTTTGTTGTGTTTGAAACGACTTGAAAGTCTGGTAGTGTGTGATCCTCAGTTGTGTATGACGCCCAGTTTTTCTCTAACCATCTTCCAATGGTAACCAAGTTGGTTACTTGATTGCAAAATGTGGCGAGGGGGGCGTGGTTTTGCGAAGTCTGTAGCAGGAGAGAAAGGAGGGGGCCGATCGGTGAGTAAGTAGGTCAAGTGCAAAATGATGAACACCTGTGTCTGATTGCAGTGATTGGCGTGGAGAGACCGGATATAAGCCAGCGTTCGGGAGGAGGAGAGAGAGAGAGTTGGACTGAAACCTCACGGAACGTTATTGTCTGTTTGGAGTGGAAGTTGTCTTTTGTTTTTGTATTTTTGTGTGAGCTGTGCGTGGCACGGTGAATGCGCTACGTGCGCCCCTTTTGTTTATTTATTTCTTTATTTACAATAAAGTGTGAGTGTTTCAGTCACGCCGACCCCTGTCTTCTTCCTTCCTTACACATACGAACATTGAACCTCTTTACACTGGTGCTGAAACCCGGGAAGGAAGAAGATCGCCGCCGCTATGCAGACTCCGCCAGGTACGCCATTTGCGGACATCATTCAATCGCTCGCGGGTCTTCACCAGGAACATCACCAACATCTGCTGGCCATAAAAGAGGAGCAGGACAAACGGTTCGAGGCGCTCCTCCGTGGCCAGCATGAAGACCGCGAGCTGTTCCGGAGCTGGATAGACCGGGAGGTTAGGGCCGTCCCCCCAACATACAAAGACTCGTCCTCGCCGATACCTCTCAATAAAATGGGTCCCCAGGATGATCCGGAGGCATTCCTGGAGCTATTTGAGAGGTCGGCTGAGGACCGGGGATGGCCCTCGACGGACTGGCCAATGCGGCTGATACCCCTGCTGTCAGGAGAGGCGCAGGTGGCCGCTCACCAACTGCCAGTCCAGAATCTCCTGGTCTATCAGGACCTCAAGCGGGCCATTCTTCAGCGGGTTGGCCGGACTCCAGAACAACATCGGCAGAGGTTCAGGACACTGAACCTCGAGGAGTCTGGCCGACCCTTCATCATGGCCCAACAGCTCCGGGACTCATGCCGCAAGTGGCTGATGGCCGACGGAAGCGACGTCGAGGAAATCATCGACCGTGTGGTACTGGAGCAGTTCGTGGCGCGGTTGCCACGAGAGACCGCGCAGTGGGTCCAGTGCCACCGCCCGACGTCGCTGAACCAGGCCATCCAGCTGGCGGAGGACCAAATGGTGGCGTGCCCGGGGGTCGGCGAACCCCTACCATCCGCTTCTCTCTCTCTCTCTCTTTCTAACCCCCCTCCTAAGCCCTCTCCCCTTCCCAGGTATCGGGGAAACCTTCCGCCGAGGCCAGCTCCAAGGTGGAGGACAGGGGGAACCGCGGAGCCGGTAGCTTCCCCCAGGCCTCTTCCCCGGGGAGGGGGCCCATCGAGGGGGGGATTCCCTCCACAGGCTGCGCTATCTCTCTCTCCACGCCAATCCCTTGACCCGCTTCCTGCCACTGGAGCGGCGGGGAAGCCCGGGCCGGCTTGTTGGCGCTGTGGGGACCCGGGTCATTTTATCGACCGGTGTCCGGTGATGGAGGTGGGGACGCTGATCCGGGTCCCCGACGCGCCGCAAGCTGCCCCTGATCAAGCTGGCCTGTACCAAATACCTGTGAGTATAAAGGGGGGTACTTTTCAGGCTCTGGTGGATTCAGGCTGTAACCAAACCTCTGTCCACCAAAGCCTGATTCAACCTAAAGCATTGGATAATGGCCGCATGGTTAAGGTACGGTGTGTGCACGGGGAAGTGGTGAATTATCCGTTAATGCCTGTGGATATTCAATTTAGGGGACAAAAGCATAGTGTGGAGGTGGCGATTAACCCGCACCTCCGGCATCCGCTGATTTTGGGGACAGATTGGCCAGCGTTTAATGAATTATTGGGTCACTTATGTGCGGACGCTTCTTGGGTACAAAAAGAAAAGAGGAAGGTGGCGATTGCTCAGTTGGGAGAAGCTGATCCGGAACCTCTGGGTACTGGTTCAGGGGGACAGAGCGCACTGGAGAGAACCATCCTCACAGAGCGCGATGATTTTCCCCTGGAACAGTCCCAGGATGACACACTCAAACATGCCTTTGATCAGGTTCGCTCTATCGACGGCCAGCTTCTCCACACAGACCAACCGCTCACCTATCCGTATTTTACAATCATAAAAGATAAGTTGTATCGGGTAACCCAAGATGCCCAATCAAAGCAGGATACAACTCAGTTGTTGGTACCTAAAAGCCGTCGGGAAATGCTTTTCCAGACGGCTCATTCTAATCCAATGGCAGGGCATTTAGGACAAACAGCGACACTTAACCGTCTCATGGCCCGATTCTTTTGGCCGGGCATTCACGAGAATGTACGCAAGTGGTGTGCGTCGTGTCGTGAATGTCAGTTGGTGAATCCACCGGCCAACCCAAAAGCACCATTGTGCCCTATTCCGTTGATGCAGGTCCCCTTCGAACGAATTGGTATGGACCTCATCGGGCCATTAGAACGGTCAGCACGGGGACATCGCTTTGCGTTAGTCCTGGTGGACTACGCAACGCGATATCCTGAAGCAGTTCTGCTTCGCAATATTTCCGCAAATAGTGTGGCGAGCGCTCTGTTTCAACTAATCTCCCGGGTGGGAATCCCGAAAGAGATTCTCACCGATCAAGGCACGGCGTTTATGTCACGAACGATACGCGAACTTTACGGATTATTGGGCATTAAATCGATCCGGACCAGTGTCTATCACCCACAAACAGACGGGCTGGTCGAACGATTTAACCGCACTTTGAAATCCATGATTCGAAAGTTCGTACACGAAGACGCCAAAAATTGGGATAAATGGTTAGAACCCCTCTTGTTCGCTGTACGGGAGGTCCCGCAAGCCTCCACGGGGTTTTCCCCCTTCGAGCTTCTCTATGGGCGTCAGCCCCGCGGGGTGTTAGATGTCCTTAGGGAGACTTGGGAGGACGGACCTTCAGCTAGTAAAAATGAAATTCAGTATGTCCTGGACCTGAGAACAAAACTCCACACTTTGGGGCGGCTGTCACGGGAGAATTTGTTACAGGCTCAGGACAAGCAAAGTCGGCTGTACAACAGGGGAACTAGACTGCGTCAATTCACACCGGGAGAGAAAGTGCTTGTATTACTTCCTACCTCTAGCTCAAAATTACTCGCAAAGTGGCAAGGACCTTTTGAGGTTACACGGCGAATTGGAGATCTCAACTATGAGGTAATACGAACAGATAGGGGCGGGGCACATCAAATTTACCACCTCAACCTGCTTAAAAAATGGTCTGAGGTGGAATCAGTGATGCTGGCGATGGTGGTGAGCGGAGAGGAGGATCTCGGTCCAGAGGCGAATGTCAAAACGAAATCTCTCGCCCTGGCCGCTGGGGGAGACCACCTCTCACCATCCCAGCTCACTGATGTGCATAATTTACAAGCAGATTTTGCTGATGTGTTCTCGCCCCTGCCTGGTCGGACGGACCTCATTCAGCACCACGTTGAGTCAGAGCCGGGCGTGGTGGTTCGCAGCCGGCCGTATCGACTGCCAGAGCATAAAAAGAAAGTTGTGCAAAGCGAATTAGAGTCGATGCTTGAGTTGGGAGTAATAGAAGAATCTAACAGTGACTGGGCGAGCCCGATAGTTTTAGTTCCTAAAACGGACGGCTCGATCCGGTTCTGTGTAGATTACAGGAAGGTGAATGCTGTGTCGAAGTTCGACGCTTATCCAATGCCAAGGGTGGACGAATTGCTTGATCGGCTGGGTACTCAGGGCTCCAGACTAACTTTTTTTATTAGGAGCGCTGTAGCCCCTGACTTAAAATTTTAGGAGCACAAGCAGAAAATTTAGGGGCGCACCTTAAATCATCTTACAATGCAATTATTCACATTTTCCCCCAAAATAACTGTATTACTGACAAATGCTTTGATAATAAATAGCCTTAACGTACAGAAAGTATGGTGCAGTTTTATTTTAAGATCACAGGCTCCAGACTAACATTTGAGGGCAGCGGCACTAAGTTCTACAGAAAGTATTTGGTAGCACTGTGGGATGACAAAGCACTGGGCTTAATTTGAGGTGTATAGATAAAGTTAACTTTAATTATTATCATTCATAATGTCTTAATAATTCAAAAGCAAAATGAGTGACAAAATAGATATTAGGGAGTGAAAATAGCCAATAAGCGTCCTCTGCAGCTATGTTTACAATAGTAATTTAATATTTTTTTCTTTTCTTTTTTTTAAATAAGTGTGAGTTTTCCTACTTCTTGAAACTTTTAGTTTTATAAATAGGGACAATCTTTAAAGGATGAACAAAAAATGTTTTGGTCAACACATTAAAAATAACATTTAAATATGATATTATAGTTTTGAAGTGCTGGAAAAAGATGTGTAGGCTACTGTTATAACCACGATATACCATAGTTACAGTAAGTGGTGTTACTACATTAAATCCAAGATGAATGTTGCTGATCTGTGGACCTAAAGCCTTCTATAACTTGTTCGTTCATGGCACATGTTTCTCCTGGTTTCCACGTCAGCGCTGTTTGATCTGATATATGGTTTATAACAGAGAATTCTGCGTCAAATCTGAATGTTTCTCACTGGATCTCGCAGCAATGTTATTAATTCTGTCGCGAACTCAATGGATTTCTTCACTGGATCTCCACGATGTAACTGTTTCGCGTGATCGCGATCGGCCCGCGACTGGCGAGAGAAGCTCTGCGCTGTCTATTATTGGTTCGAACTATTAAACGGTCTATGAAGTAGAAATGAGTAGCGCAGCGCAGCGCAGTTTTTTTTCATTTTATTTAATAACATGTCACGGAATACTCTGCTTGAGGCTGAGATGCGTTTTGTGTTTAAACTGCGAAGTGCCTGCAAACTTCTATTTCCCCGCAGTTCTGGGGTAGCGACTGCAACATTCGCAGCTCATGGAGTTCGTCACCTTACTTACAGTACCTCAACCAGCTGAATTTTCGTAGCCAGTCTTCCCGAAAATAGTGGGTTCAGGCCTTTATCATCATCCGACCGACTGTGTCTGTCCCATAGACTGTAAAAAAATAGGTCTGTCCGTGACATTGATATTTGTCTCCGTCTCCTTCCCACAGACGTTTAACTTACGCGCGCTCGCTTATCTCTAGGACCCTCCCCCTCCACACATTAGCCAGTTACAGTGGCCATTCCCTATTCTTCTCACACTCATTGGCCTGCTACACATTCCGGATTCTTTGACGCGCCCCTTCCACGTTTAACGTAAAAAAAAAATAATTACTGGTCGCACATGTGCGACTGGATGTAAAATTCAGTCGCACATTCTCAAATTTTGGTCGCAAAATGCGACCATTTGGTCGCAGTCTGGAGCCCTGGTACTGCTCGATTTTATTCGACATTGGACTTAACCAAGGGATATTGGCAGATCCCCTTATCTCCATTATCCAAAGAAAAAACAGCTTTCACCACGCCGTTTGGGTTACACCAATTTGTCACTCTTCCTTTCGGGTTGTTCGGGGCTCCGGCAACGTTTCAGCGTCTGATGGACAGGATTCTCCGACCGCACGCTGCATATGCCGCTGCCTACTTGGATGATATCATCATCTATAGTGGTGACTGGCAGCGTCATATGCAGCAGGTGCGGGCTGTCCTGAAGACGCTGAGACGAGCTGGGCTCACGGCCAACCCGAAGAAGTGTGCAATTGGGCGGGTGGAAGTAAGATATCTGGGCTTCCACTTGGGTCATGGACAAGTGCGTCCCCAAATTGATAAGACAGCAGCGGTTGCGACTTGTCCGAGACCCAAGACCAAAAAGGAGGTTAGACAGTTCCTGGGGCTGGCGGGTTATTACAGAAGGTTTGTACCTAATTATTCGGACCTCGCCAGCCCGCTGACTGATCTAACTAAAAAGGAGGTACCAGATACGGTCCAATGGACGGAGCAGTGTCAGCGGGCTTTTACCCAGATAAAGGCTGCTTTATGTGGCGGACCGCTATTACATGCCCCTGACTTTTCTCTCCCTTTCATCCTACAGACCGACGCGTCGGACAGAGGGATGGGCGCGGTCCTGTCCCAGGAGGTGGAGGGTGAGGAGCGGCCGGTGCTGTACATCAGTCGGAAGCTCTCTAAGAGAGAGACGGTGTACAGCACCATAGAAAAGGAGTGTTTGGCCATCAGATGGGCCGTTCTCACCCTCCGCTACTACCTCTTGGGACGGGAGTTCACCCTCTGTTCGGACCACGCTCCCCTACAGTGGCTCCACCGCATGAAGGATACCAACGCGCGGATCACTCGTTGGTATCTCGCTTTACAGCCGTTTAAGTTCAAGGTGATCCACAGGCCGGGTGTACAGATGGTTGTGGCTGACTTCCTCTCCAGGAGGAGGGGGGGGAGGCTGCAGGCCGGATGGCTCCCCGGCCTGAGTCGGGCGGTGGGGGTATGTGGCGAGGGGGGCGTGGTTTTGCGAAGTCTGTAGCAGGAGAGAAAGGAGGGGGCCGATCGGTGAGTAAGTAGGTCAAGTGCAAAATGATGAACACCTGTGTCTGATTGCAGTGATTGGCGTGGAGAGACCGGATATAAGCCAGCGTTCGGGAGGAGGAGAGAGAGAGAGTTGGACTGAAACCTCACGGAACGTTATTGTCTGTTTGGAGTGGAAGTTGTCTTTTGTTTTTGTATTTTTGTGTGAGCTGTGCGTGGCACGGTGAATGCGCTACGTGCGCCCCTTTTGTTTATTTATTTCTTTATTTACAATAAAGTGTGAGTGTTTCAGTCACGCCGACCCCTGTCTTCTTCCTTCCTTACACATACGAACATTGAACCTCTTTACACAAAATAAGGGTGATATTGCCAGCTTTAAATTACAACACAATTTTCATATTTGGGATCCCTCAAATTTATTGCTGATACACCATCGAACACTATTAAACTCACTTGTGTCGTGGAGGAACATACCGTAACATTGAGATACACAATGCGTTTGCCCTGGTCATAGGACACGTAGACAGACTTCACTCCCACATAGTTCACATCAATGGAACGTGGGAAAAGGAAGAACACAGCCAGGCTGGAGAGCAGCAGGCACACAAGAACTGAAGCTGTCACATACAGCTTGCTGAAACATAGATTAAGAGCTAAATCAGTAAAGCAAACACAACATAAATATCTTCTAAAAGGAATGAGACTAAAACAATGAGAACTGGATCAACAAAACTGCATTAGGATAAACATTTCTCAGAATATCTGCACTTCAAATTTAATATTCTTAAATGCCATTTTCAAAACTTTCATATCACTTCCATCGGCTTCAATGCGAACAAACTAAATTACCCTGCTTATATATAAAAAAATATATATAGTAATATTAATACTGGACTGAAATATATAATAATAATTATACATTTTTATTTGGGGATACAAATAGTAATATAACAAGAGTAATATATTTCTATTTTAATTCACTTTTATGCATTAGACGATATTAAATTTAATTTCAAAAAGCAACGAATGAAAATAAAATCTAAAACTTGACTACGGTGTCAGTTCAGTTGCATTTTTAAGACCTTTGAAAAGTGGATTTAAGACATTTTATTGTTAATTAAGGCCTTTTTTTTAATACAATAAGACATTTTAAGACTTTGAGGATCCGCAGACACCCTGATTTTACAAAAATCTCTTACGTTCTCCTTGGTCTCAGCCTCTGGTCGCTGTATGGGATCAGGGCCACCAGCTGATTTTCTTGGCCTGCATAAACATGTCACAGTGTGTCACATCACATGGTGTACATTTCAGATTGGGTTCCTTTAAAAAACATTTCAATCAACATGAACTTTCTAGATGAAGTGTTCTATGTACCTCGCGGGATCCTTCCAGTGCCTTGGCATGTGGGGCAGGTGACGCTGTCTCGGCCAGTGAACTCCACGTAAGGGAACTGAGACACATCTCCCCCGCTCTTATTGTCCTCCGTCTGCATGGCACTGTACCCGGGGGATGCGGTTAGGCTGTCCTGACAGTCATCATGACAGGTATGCTTGGGCAGGTGGGAAAGGGCCTTTCCCATTTTGTACACCTGCGATAAAAGCAAAAATTTAATATGGGCAAAAAAACACAAATTATACTATAAAACTAAGATTGAAAGCAAAATTAAACATCACTAGCATGTCTAGAAAAACAAAACTGCATTAAATAGAATTAATTTTCAACAGAGAATCAAATGCAATTGAATCTTGAATAGAGAATCAAATATAACAGAATCTCATTGAAAATCAAATAGAACATAACTTTTAACGGAGAACTTAAAAAAGAGAATCAATTCAATCAGATATTATGAACCCTAGTAGCAATATTTCAACCGGTATACGGATTACTGTATCTTATATAATACATGACTGAGGCAGTCATGCAGACAAGAAGGAGTAGCCTAGGCTATACGATGTCAACAAGCATTTTATTTGCCAAAACAACAACCGTCATCATGTATGGGATTAATGACAGATGATCAAACTACATTCATGTGTCGTGTTTATGGTTTAGAAGTGCCAAGTCAAAAACCATACAATGCCATTTGTGAGTTAGGCCTTGACACATTAACGTTAGCTCCCGTTACATGAGCATTGACTGGTTGGCTAAAAACAAAGCTAAATTAAAAACGCAGCGGCCTAGTTTGCTCTGAACCAGTAGATAAATGCAGCGCCTATGATTAAAATAGGCTTGTCTCATATCAAATATGTAAAAGATCATGTTCTTACCTAAAATGGTCGGTTTAGATGAGCGCTTCAGTTCAGTTGACATGCAAATATCGATTCGTTTATCTTTTGCACTGACATGCGCAGTGCGTCGTTTCTCAGACTAGACTAGGCACACAATATAATCTCATTAATATTAATTAACCTCCATGGAGCATCCAATCACGTAATACATTAATTCGTCATCGGCTCATCGGACTCAGAGCCAAATGGCTCTGATCGGATTGAACGTCGAGTAACGTTATTAATATTAATGAGCAAATCCTTCACCTTGGCAAGATTGTAGAAGATAAACCGTTAGGTTGAACGTGTGTTAAGTTGGGGAAGCCTCTGCCCACTGGTCAAAAATTAACGGAGGCTTTGGTCAAAAATGATCCTGCACATTTAAACTAAATCTAGTAATACAATGTGGAATGGGGGGTCGATAAATGAAAAGGGTCGATTGCGGCATTAAATAGATCTGATCATGTTGCATCCATAGACTGTAAAAAATAAATCCACTCACTCAAAATTTAACAGCAAGAGTGCACTGGGATCTGTATTGGCAACACATAGGCCAAGGCTACTATTTCAAGTCATTCTATTTAAATGTGTTTTTAAGGAGGAATCGCATAGCTTTACCCGAGTTGGTTAATCTTTTATTTCCAACATAGAAAAAGTGTATAGTTAAATGTTTGACTCTTCTTATTGAAATTAAGTACAATTAACATTAATGCACAACAAGCATATGACTGGTCATAGATAATGCTTAAAAAAAAACTTATATAGCAAATTAATGGCTTTGCAAACTAACAAACCCACAACAACATGTAAATTAAGACATATTATCATAGGACAAGCTTAAAGGAATAGTTCACTTAAAAATGAAAATTATGTCATAATTTACTCACGTTGTTTCAAACCTGTATGAATTTCTTTCTTCTGCTGAACACAAAGGAAGATATTTTAAAGAATGTTGGTAACCAGACAATTGATGTAGGCCTACCCCATTGACTTCCATAGTAGAAAAAACAAAACAAAAAAAAAAAAAAACTACAGAATGAGCACATTCAGGGCTTTTCAGAGATACCAAATGTATGGAGGTTTCACCAGGACAACAACTTCTCCTTGGTCTTTAAAATAGCTGACATTAATTTAGTGATCAAAGTTAGCACTTATATTCTTTAAATCGGACTCATTTTCAAATTGTTTGTCATAAATAAACATCTCAGGAAAATGTTATAGGGTTTCTAATCAAAATATGACTCTCTGTTACAGATTTTTTATTTGAATTGAAACATGTCCACTGTAGAGGACACCAGGACCTAAATCATGTTTATCAGACATTTTGGAGAGACAACAAGTGAATAGGGGAATCAATTATACATCAATATTCTTATGAAATATAAGATATTATTACATATTATTATAAAATTGTTGAAAAATTATTACTCCCATTATTACACTCTTTTTTCATTAATTTTTCATTAATATGGAAATTAGATACATGTATCAAGGAACCCTTTTTTTAGAGTGCAGTGTATAGATACATTGTGTTGAATGGGAATGCCATTTATGGCCATGTTTACACGCTTATTGCATAAAGTTAAATGGTATATCAATTCATTCCGTTATATCTTTCATAACATAGTTGAGAATCATCTTTATACATAGTTCGGTTAAAAAAATCCTGAAACCTAAATCCTGAAACCTAAAAATTAAATGGGGAATGAAAAGAAATCCCAATGTTTTTGCCTATACTTGTAATTTCTTGTCATTTTATTTTCTAAACAACTGCGTCCTGGTGTCCACATGAATAAAATATAATTTGTCAAAAATGTGCTAAAAAATGCTCTAAACAATGTAATGACATGAAAAAATTATGTATTAAAAAAAAATTACTCACTTTTTTTCTGGGTCTCATGAGGATATAGGCTATTTATCAAATTAGGATACGTATTACAAAGAATAAACAAAGATTTGTTAAGATGAAATCAAATTATTGGCAAGGAATATGGCTACTGTATACTAGATCAGCTCTGTACCTACTGAACATTTTTATGGACGCTCCCTAGATGGACAAATTTACTTTTCCTCCTGGCATGCACATTGTCGAGTAATACCGATGAAGGAGTGTGCTTTAGTACAGAAAATAAACATCTTCTCGATAATGAGCAAATACATCTAGCAAGGTCAAATGAGTAGACTGGGGAAAGACTAGTGCGCAGAGGGGGAGACCCCGTCCAGCAGCGATTTCTCATCCTCCCCGGCCGCTTACGTCTTTGACTCCGCCTCTCCACTGTCCCTGCCCCGCGCTCTCTCCCAGTCTCACTGCCCCTCTCCAGAGCAGCGGACGACGGAGCCCTCCACCATTCGTCGCTGCTGCTGCTGCTGCTGCTGTTGTTGTTGTTTTTCTGTGCTGATCTACTGATAGAATGGCTTCCGATGGTATGGATGAACGATCCCCACTGTTGTCTGCACCGAACTCGGGGAATGGCACGCCCACCGCTCCGCCGTACCCGCAGGACCCGAACCCGAGAGGTAAATGTGGATTGTGATTGACGTGGGGGTGCTGAATCATTTAGGGCGTATAGTAGTGAGCGGTGATCTGTTGCAGACTGCAGCCCATTTAATGTGAGACATTGTCCGTAGACAACAAGGAATAACAGCTCAAGGGTTGTGCCAGAAAAACGGGCCTCAGCCTTCCAGATATTCCCATCGTAGAATCATTTGATGGACCTACAGAATGTTGCATTCCTGGACAATGGCATATTGTGTCGAATTTTATGCTATTAGTTAGTAAACAACCTGCTTTATATGTTATTAAACTATTAACATTTGTCGGTCGACTGAGACCGGTTCAGCCGACTGCAAATTTGTATTGATATTTCGAAGTGGCTGCATTTAAGATGAGGCTATTGACATTTAGCTTGCTAGAGATGTTTTGCTTCATTCATACACCATCAGTACCAGTTCTCATTGTCTTAAAGGCCCAGACCAAATTATATGGGGTCTATAAGCATATAAAACATTATAAGTGACCAAAACTATACAAGACACACTGATAAAAGAAACACAAAAAAGGGAAGAGGAGGAAAGATGTGAAGATTTGGTTTGTAGATATCTATACATAGTGTGCGGTTTTAGTTTTTGAACTGATGTGTTTGAACACATTTCTGTGTAACTTATACAAGTTTCTAAGCCAATTCTTAGTTTGTTACAATAATGCTGGTAACACTTTATTGTCCTTTTTAAACATGTTACATGTACTTACAATGGATATAACAGTACATAATTACAAGCAACCCTAAACATACACTTTTAAAAATAAAGGTCCCAAAAGGAGGTTTGTCCAATGATGCCATTAAAGAACCATTTTGTAAAGAATATTTAAATAATCTAAAGATTTTTTTCCCACTATTAAGAAACTTTTGTGCCAGGTTCCATGGATGTTAAAGGTTCTTCATGGAGATGCCATTAAAGAACCTTTTTTAAAGAGTGTATATTAAGTACATGTTGTTAATTAATATTACTATATAGTATGTAGTAGCCTATAATTACACTGTAACAAGCCACCTTAAAGGGTTAGTTCACCAAATAAATATATATATATATATATATATATATATATATATATATATATATATATATATATATATATATATCTCATAATTTACTCACACTAAAGTCATCCTTGGTGTATATCTTTCAGCCAAACACAATCGGAGTTAAATTTAAAATCTATATGTATATAGAGCAAAATAAAACACTGGTAACAAATTAAAAGTCTAAAACAAGAATTTTTAAAGAGAAATGTCAGAGGAGCTTGAGTTTTTTGCCCAGCTCTATTTGTTCAAACCACACAAGGTGTCTACTCTCACCTAAGTTTACTCAACCTTTAAACATTTTTTACCATAATGCTTTGTTATAATATAGACATGCAGGCAGTTCTCCCCAAGTGTGGAGTTTTCAATAATTGATTCCTAGACTTTTACTTTCGGTTCCTGTAATCATGAATAATTAGTTGTGTATTTGAATGTTAGGTTGTTATGAGAAACCAAATCAATGCCAAAAATTGAACAGACAGGTCCACATTTTCCAAGTCTGGAAGGATAGGCCTAATCTTTAAGGAAGTGAAGCACATGCGATGGTATATTTTACATAATGTCTCTCTTAGATTTTCTAACCAACTGATAAATAAGACCCCAAAGAATGAACACATTCACGAGTAAATGGGTTTCAGATTACCAAATGGACCCCCTAAAAATGTAATCAATAGGATTTTTCATTATCCGATACGATAACTTGAAGATACTAACAATCGAAACTAGCTGATACTAACTATAGCTGATATAATTCTGACATATAGCCTGTGTTATACGCAAATACAAATTACTTGTAGCAGTTCCTCTGAGATGTAAATTAAATAAGCTTTTTTGTTGATATAGTTATTGGCCCGTTACTCATGATCTCAAAATGACCAAATGTCTAAACGGTGAAGTCTTGAAACCCATTTTTGATCTTTTGTAAATCTACCCATACTGTACGTCCTGATTAGCAGAAAAAGATTTACATTTTTACTGTAATGATCCTCTTACACTTATTCATAATGGCTTTATTACAGTACCATGATCAGGTGATGTGGAGGGCATAAACTATGTGTGCTAATGTACTCTAGCATTATTATCTGCCCTAGTATTTCAAACCCCTGGATTATGGTTTCTTTCGCTGTTTTTGACCACAAGCATTTACTCACTGAGTCTATGAGAGGGATTAACTTGGCCTGTTGAGGGAGGGACTGCTGAGTCTGTGCACAGCATTGCTTAGTGTGCTGAGATTGTTCTTTATTCTGCAGTTGCATTCGGAAGCCAGAGCTACATTTATTGGAAAAACCTGTGCATATAAGTGTAGAACTGTGATAGTTACAGTTTGGGAATCTATGTTGTTAGACATCTGAGTAAGGGTAAAATGAAGGATGATAAATTGCTTTGAGCTTGTCTGCATGATATTCACTAAATGAGTTTTATTTTAGTGATGTGATCAGTCCTTCGAGGCAAAAACCAGACCAATTATTGCTGTCTGCTCTAGTGATGTCATGTCTAATAGGACTTCGCAAGATAAGCAAATATTAGCTGATTGAAACTCCTGAATGTCTAGTAGATTAGGGATGGACATGAGGACTAGATCAACCTTGCCTTGTAGGGCTGGGTGATTGAATATTGCAGTATTTATTATAAATGATTTATCTGTGCACATCATTGTTTTTTTTAATATGCCCTCATAATCTTTAATCAAAATAACTTCCCCTCCCTCTTGCAGCGACATCACTTCTCTTTTCTGATGATGTGTTTACTGGCGTGAGGGCGGGGCAACCTGTCACTCACATGACATCACAGCAATAGCAAACCACAACCATCCAATCAATTCCCGATGGACAAAATCAAGTCCCGCCCTGCATTTTTTCTTGTTTGAGAAGCCGTTTCACTTGGATATACATCACAATAGGGAAGGAAAGACTAAACTTCCTTTTCATGCTGATTTTAAACATACTGGTTTACTGATATTTGAATTTTTTTGGATATTTAATTGTTCTTGTTCATTTTTTGTTCTTGTTCGAATTTACTATTATTTAACACTCACTTAATGCCACTAAAACCACTAATAATTTGAAAACACTGTTAAATGTGATTTACAGCAAATCCTAAAATAAATATAAATTTTCCATACTGTACATTTTGTAATGTTCTGATGCCTAAATACGCGTTTATATTCACATTTCAAATTTCTCGTTGTAGTTTTTAGCGTTTTATTTACTATTGTCAATGCATGCTAATCTACACGTGGGACGCTCGACGTCTCTCAGAATTTTTAACATGATAGTAAGACGGACAGAGAGGGAGTTGCAACAACAGCTGGCTGCAGGCTCCAGGGTTGGGAAAAGGCTCTCATCTTACAAACAGTGCAGGCTGGTGTCAGAGAAATGAGACCTGTGCTTTCCATCTGCCCCTGGAGAGATGGTATATGCTATATTGAGGCATAAAGGAAATGTGCTTAGTCATCATGAAATCAAAATTGACAATTCTGTTTTTTTTTTTTTTTTTTTTTTAATGAAATATTGCAGTATTTATCCGTGCACAGCATTATTTCTTTAAACATTCATATGCCCTCGTAATATTTAACTCTTTCCCCGCCATTGAGAAGTTTTTCCGCCAACCTGTGTTTTCCCTATTACAGATATTTTGAAATAGTACAGCATCCAGATCCAAAAACAAGCGAAGAAGAAGATTTGCGTAAACCAGAAGGAGCGGATAGAAGTTGTGCACAAGTAAACTGCCTAACGTTATGGGGAAAAAAAATTGAACCCACGAAGAGGTATATGACTGCGAGCTTTGTGGATGGTGATGGACTCGATCTTACTGATCTGTGTTTTGATCGTCTTTCTGAATCCAATCTGAATGAAGCTTTTTGTTCAAAATGTTATTTTTTGATGAACTTACATTCAAGTGTTGATAAAAAAGAATGAACGAAGCTATTTATTTATTTATTTAAAAGCAGAGGTTTTGCTCTTTCTTTTGATATATTGACTTTAAATATTCATACATCAAAATATTCGGGGGGCCATGAAAGTTTTATGAATATGATCAAAAATATTGGCTCTGGATGGCAACTTAAAAATAAAACACTGGCTGCGAAAGAGCTACTCAAAATAACTTCCCCTTCCTATTGCAAGGACATTTCTTCTCTCTTCTGATGATGTGTTTACTGCGGTGAGGGCGGGATCAACCTGTCACTCACATGACAATACAGCAATAGCAAACCATAACGATCCAATCAATTCCAGATGGACAAAATCAAGTCCCGCCCTGCATTTTTTCTTGTTCGAGAAGCCATTTCACTCAAATATACGTCAAATATATCTTAACTTTATTTATAGCAAATTTTTAAAACAATGCAGATAACTTAATTTTTGTAGTTTTAAAGGCTAACAAAAACATTTTTACGTTTTTTACATAGGATAAAATCACACTTCTTGGACACACTATGTGTTTTTGGTATCCTGTAGCAGCACATAAAGAGATGGATGTACCCCGACAGCTGAGTGAGATCATGGGGTCAGAGCTGCTGTCAGTTGTTATTGCTGTGGTGTCACATGTTCAATATGGCTGCAGTATGACAGTGTTGTTGCCAGTGTGATCTCAGAATGACAAGTGACAGACAGCAGGAGGAACATATCTTAATTTCACCGAGAATAAGCAGTGGGGAATGTCGTGGCTGAGCCCTGGATTTCAGTAATACTGAAGACAAGGGGAGACTGAAGGCAGGGTTTGGCTGATCGCCCAGATATTGTACAATGGATGTGAGAGAATAATTGAAAGTGTGAGTAGGATGCACTTATTGCTGAACACAATGAATCTGCATTTTTGTGTCCTTTCGATGGGATTTCAAGCGAGACACATTTATAATATAAATATTACATCAGTGGATTCTGAGCACCAACAAGAAAGACATGAAGGCCTGTCCATTAATTCATTTCTAAGGTTCTATTATTCAGCAAAATGATTATCACTGCTTATTACATTGGAATACTTGATTCTGATTGGTCAATCGTGGCATTTCATAGTCAAATGTTTTTGTATAATGTAATTTCATGCCCATATATTTACATATTTGGTAATAACCATGTAAAAATGAGGAATAATACATGGAATAATGGAACTGAGCTGGTCATTATGGCAAAATAAATAAACCTCTTAAGGGTGATGCAAAACCTGATCACCCTGTCTGGGTTTATTTTGCAATAATCACCGGCTGACTGTACATTACCAAACCGATAATACAGCATTTTAGTCTTTGCAACAAGTTGGTAGGGTCAGTTATGCAGACTAACTGATACTAAGTGAACCAACTGATTAACATACAGTACCATCAACATAGTAGTCATGCACACTGAGCGACTGATTTTAAAGACTGCATGCTGGTTTCTCTCCCTCTGCAGCCGAATTACCTCCACCCTACACAGCCATTGCCAGTCCGGATGCAGGGGGAGTGCCAGTCATCAATTGTCGAGTGTGCCAGTCTCTTATAACTCTGGATGGCAAACTCCATCAGCATGTGGTGAAGTGCACCGTCTGCAGTGAAGCCACGGTAAGAGACCCCCAAATGCAAATTGAGCTTAGTCACGCATTTGTTTTTTAGATATACTTGGGTGGGCAGTGTAATTAAAAGCCTGTCTAAGAAGTTAATCAGTACTTTATGGTAACATTTAATGGTATCATAATATATACTGGAATTTCAATGAAGAAAATGGTATGTATATTAAAGAACCATTTGGTAGTGCCTATTTCTGGATTATCCAGTCAATTAAATATTTTACTAATGGAATGTATGTCAGAGTTATGCTTTGGTTCTGTTTAGTTTCAGTGTTTTTGGTGTCGTTTTTCCTGTACTCGTTTTTCCTGTGTTCCTTGCTCATTAGTTTCCATAGTTTCTAATTAATCCCACACCTGTTTCTGTTCTATTCCATTAGCTATCCCTGGTATTTAAGCCCTTAGTTTCCTCTGGTAATGTGTATTTGCTGTCTCTTTCTCCTAGCATATTCTCTTTGTTTAATAAATAGTATTTTGATTCATCTTTGATTCTTGCCTGTTCATACACGTTACAATGTACACTATCAATCAAAGTTCTGGGATCAGTACTTTTTTTAAATAGAAATGAATACTTTTATTTTGCAAGAATGCATTAAAGGTGCATTGCGCAACATTTCATGTTAAAAATACCCGTTTTTCTAACCCATACATGCTTGAACAATTGCCTGATGGGCTGAATGAGCCCTTCTCTGATCACTGCGATTGCCTCTATAATCCTGTACAGTAAAATAAATAAGAGGGATTCGGGTCGGAATTTGAGACTGGGCCTATTAAATTGCCTATATTGCAGTTTCGCTTCTTGCCAGAGGGGGCAGAGTTCTGCAAAAACTCAGAGACTTGCGCAATGCACCTTTAAACGAGTTCTATTTCAAATAAATGCTGTTCTTTTGAACTTCTATTCTTCAAAGAATCCTGAAAAAAAGGAATTGTATATTGTTATATATTATAAGCATGTAGTTTTGTCATCTGCCACTTTACTGTAAATGATCAAGGTTTAAAGTAGAATGGATTCTGATTGGCTGCCAATGTTTTTATCATTCATCAGCTGGCAAAAATGCCCAAAGCGTTTTTTTTTCCAGAGGCTAGCGTATTTTTCCAATTGATTTAATGGGAGCGCCTTGTTCTCTTAAAACGCCAGCTGCATGACGATGGTTTTCCCGTGCATCAAACATTATTTGTGGCGCCTCCCATCCAATAATCGCAAAGAGCTTTGTGCTGTTACTTCTGATAAGAAACAAAGTCTCAGGTTTAAAATTCTGTATATTTTATCACGAAATTCAAACAATAAATGCCATTTTGATCCTCTTAAATGCGACGTGACAGATCACTGTAGTGCTTTAAAATAAATTATATCTAGAAAAACGTGCATGAATATCAGAATGTATGTTGAAAGATACAGTACAACTTACCCAAATCTGTATCATGACTCATGTAATAACTCGTTTCAACCACGGAAAGACAAGGAAAGTTATCCAGTGTTCACAGTTCGTTATTTAGCTATAAAAACTCTAGAGAAGAGCTTATTTACTTTTAATTATATATGTATGTTTGAATAAATTTGCCATAAAGTGTTAATGAAAACTACCTTATGTGTAACTGAGTTGTATACAAACATTTCAGCTTTTATTTGAGTGGAAATATTATATCTGGAAATAATTAGCAGTTGTATATAATAGCTCTGTTGTTCATTTTAACCTCTAATATTATAGTGTACCAAATGAGAGGGTTCCTGCAGCATTATTTGGGAGAGATTTATTTTCCTTAAGAAAAATCTAACTATCGGTATCAACATCGGCCGATGTCATTCTGAATAATCGGTATAAGCGGAGAAATTTAGTATGGGTTCATCTCTAGTAATTATACATTTGTTACAGTGTATTAAGTGTAATTATGTTTGTTACAATGTAATTATACATTTATTACAGTGTAATTATACTTTTATAACAGCGTAATTACACATTTGTTACATTGTAATTTTTTTGTGTAAATATACATTTGGTACAGTGTAATTACACATTTGTTACAGTGTAATAAAGTTTTACCGTAATTATACAGTACAGTGTAATTATACGTTTGTTACATTGTAATTATACATTTGTTAAAGTATAATTTTTACAGTGTAATTATTAGTTAATGTTGTAATTATACATTTGATACCGTATAATTATATGATTATTACATTGTAATTACACTTTTGTAACAGTGTAGTTATACATTTATTATAGTGTAATTATAAATGTATTACATTGTAAGAAATACACGTTTGTAACAGTGTAGTTATACATTTATTACATTGTAACAATATATCTGTTACAGTGTAATTATACATTACATTGTAATAATACATTTGTCATAGTGTATTTATGCATTTGTTACAGTGTAATAATACTTTTTAGTGTTATTATACATTTATTACATTGCAACAATATATTTTTTACAGTGTAATACATTTGTTACAGTGTATCAATACATTTGTTACAGTGAAATTGTAAATTTTTATAGTATTATGATACGGTTATTACATTTTAATCATACATTTTTTGCAGTGTAATTATACATTACAGTATACTTAAATTACAGTATATATTAAATTGTAATTATACATTTGTTACATTGTAATTATGTATATTTTACAGTGTAATTATACATTTGTTACAGTTAAATTATTGGATTACATTGTAACTACATTTGTTACAGTGTAAATATACATTACAGTATACTTATAGGATTATTTAATTGTAATTATACATTTGTTGGATTGTAATTATACATTTGCTACAGTGTAATTATAGGATTACATTGTAATTATACATTACAGTGTAATCACATATTCTTTACATTGTTAATGTAAATATTTTGTTGTGTAATTATACATTGTTACAGTGTAATAATAATTTGTACCATATAATTATACATTTATTACAGTTTAGTTAATTTTTCACAGCGTAATTATACGTTTGTTACGTTGTTATTATACATTTGTTACAGTATAATTATGTGATTATTACATTGTAATTACGTTTTGTCACAGTTTAGTTGCACATTTATTATAGTGTAATTACTAATTAGACATTTATTACATTATAATAATACATTTGTTACAGCACAATTATATGATTATTACATTGTAATTACACTTGTCACAGTGCAGTTATACATTATAGTGTAATTATACATTTATTACATTGTCAAAATACATTTGTTACAGTGTAATTGTAAATTTTTTATAATACATTTGTAATAGTGAAATTGTACATTTTTAGTTTTTTATACAATTATTATATAATACATTTGTTAGTGTAAATATACATTTGTTACAGCATAATTATATGATTATTACATTGTAATTACACATCTATTAAAGTGTAATAATACATCTATTACATTTGAATAATAATTTTATAGTATAATTATAGGGTAATAACATTGTAATTGTTCATTTTTTTACAGTGTAATTATCATTTTTGTACAGCGTAATTATACATTTAATAATACTTTTGTTACAGCATAATTATAGGGTTATAACATTGTAATTATACATTTGTTACAGTGTAATAATACATTTATTACAGTATATTATAGGATTATTATATTGTAATTACACGTTTGTCACAGTGTAATTATACATTTATTATAGTCTAACTATACATTTATTACAGTGTAATACATTTATTACAATGTAAAAATACTTTTACACATTGTAATTATATGTTTGTAACATTGTAATTATACATGTATTATAGTGTAATAATACATGTCAATATATTGCAATACAAAAGGCAACAATGTGTTTCATGAATAGTGACAACGTGTATTGTGTATAGTTCTCCCAATGAAATAAAGAGTTTTAGGGTCAGTACTACATTAAACTTCTAAAAATAATGTTGAATTTAATTCATTATAATGCAAGGGGGAATATTTTTGTGTCCTGGTAAAGCCAAATGTCTTATGTTACCATGGACATCCAGGCCCTTTTCTTTTGCTTAGCTCTCCAATGCATTCTTTTTTATCAGAACGTACCAGAACGTTCATTTAGCCACTCCTAATATTCTTGCTATCTCTCTTATGGACTTGCATGGAGAGCTCCTTAGACCACATGATTTGGGTTCACAGCTTTCAAATGCAAATGCAATATTTAGGGTACGTTTACACGACAACAATGTACTTTAAAACAGACTGCAAGGGCGAGTTGCGTTTCCACTGTCACTTCCGGGGCTTGAACGGGCCTCGCCGGGGCTTCCTTGGGGCCAACGTCCAGGGTTTTCTGACCCGCCGAATACCTTGGTCCAAAGCGGGCCAGAACAGAGGCGGAGTTTACCTGAGTCCTGATGATTCCATATACCAGCTAACATCAGCATTAAGACTTTTAACATCATTTTAGCTCAAAACTCACTTTTATGTTTGAATACCTTCTGTTTGTGATCCGATGTGGATTCTGATCACCATATAAGGCAAAAAATATTTATACGCGATGCAAAGGACTGCGCGCTAACCATTACCATAGTAAACATGGTAAAGATGACTGCTTGAAGAAATCAGAAAAAAATCATAAAGGCTATCACAACCATGTTTTTATTTTATCTGTCAGTATGTCTCGTCTCTTTATACCACACTGTCTGTTAGCCTGTCCATATTTAACTCCGCATAGCCAATCATAAAATAAAGCAACTTTATATTTACTTTTTATAAAGGCCACATATTAAAGAGCTGTAATTCCTAAACCCTTCCTCCAATTTGAATGTGAGAATGCCCTCAAATTAAAGCTGAGAGTGTGCACTTCAGGCCCATATTAATTATAACCGTCACTTGAAAGTGTGTTGGTATAGAGCTAAAATAACACACACAAAAAATTGTGCCTGTGTCCAAATATATATGGACCTAACTGTACATGCTGGATTACACCTTCAGCTTGTTTGGTTCAGAATTAGACTTTTCATAAATTCCTATGCAGACCTGACCTTGATAAAATGTGTTAGTGAAAGGTTGCTCTGTCTAGATTCATTAAGGCAGCCTTTGACTAGTTCCTATTATAATAGAATTATTCAACATATAAAGACTTGTTGGTTTCTTGCAAACCATGCTTAAACAAGAGCATTTGAGGGTATGTAAGGTAAAGTAATGCTTATTCATAAACCTAAAAAGGAGATTGACTATATTAAACCATTATACAATATTAGAATTATTGTGATGCAGAGTCAGAGACGTTCGGATCCATTTGCAGTATTTATTGAGAATGGTCAAACGGGCAAGGGTCAGAGTACAGCGTAGACAACAACGAAGAGAATCCAAGAACATAAACAATACCAGGCAGAGGTCGAGGCAGGCGGCAATCCAGAATCAGAAACGGTAAACAGGCAGAAGGTCAGGGCAGGCGGCAGACAACGAAACAGGTGTCGATAATACAGTCAAAGGTCCAATACACGGGGAGACAACAGTAGAATAATCACGCTAGGAAATGTTAGCCGAGGTAGAACTAGACTTCGCAATGAGGGAGAGTCAGGCAACAGTTTATATGGAGAGGTGAATGGGAAACACCTGTGCGGGTGATTAGACCTAGGTACGGGGCTTTATGGGAAGTGAAGTTCAATACTCTGGTGAAGGTGTTCGCTGATGAGTGGAGAGAGCCACAGAGGTGCGATCCATGACAATTATATTACATTTGATTGTTTTATCTTGCATATTGCGTGGTCCCTTTTGAAACATGATGTATCTGTTTTTTTAACAGCCTATAAAAAATCCACCAACAGGAAAGAAGTATGTTAGATGTCCTTGCAACTGCCTGCTAATCTGTAAAGACACGTCTAGGAGGATAGGATGCCCTCGGCCCAACTGGTAAGTGTTAAAGACACACTTTAGAGTGTCATTTAGTAGGTATGTGTTATGGGATCTGCAACAGTATTACCACAGACATGTATCACCATAAATGCTCAAACAAGCACTGTATGGCTAGGGGATGTACTTAGTAATGTCAAAACATTTCACATGCTTTTAGAAAGCGGTCTGAACATTTATAGTGAAAGACTTAAGAATCCATTAGTCAATGCATTAAGTAATATTACCTAATGAGCAAAACATTTGTTACAGTATCTGTTAATCTTTGTTAATGTTATTGTATAAAAATACAACTGTTCATTGTTAGTTCATGTCAACTCAGGTCCATTAATAATGTCAACTTTTGATTTTAATAATGTATTACTAAATATTGTAATGAACATTAACTAATATTAATAAATGCTTTAGAAGTATTATTTTGTTAACAAATTCAACCTTATTGTGAAGTGTTTATGGCTCATATAGAATGATATATAGAGAATATGGAGATCATACTTGAGGAGCAAAAAAAAAAGATTTCTATGGCCTAAAAGTTAGATTAGATACTGACAGCTTGTAATGTAAATCAACCATATCTTTATAACAGTATAGTAGATTACTTATATAAAATGCATATAAATATCAGTTGTCACTCTAATAACATGTGAAATGATTGTAGTTTTATGATCAAAGCTCTGTAGTTTTTAATGTGGAGGGTAAAACATATAATGCAATGCAATATAATCATAATTACTGAGAGATGTACAAATAATTTCTCAAAAACTCAAATATTAAAAATGATATACTCAAATTTTAGCATGATTTATAATGTATGGATAATCAAGTAAACCTAAGTTTATTCAGTTCAGTAAGTGTTCATCTTGAAATATTACTAACAATATAAAACTTATTCTTATGTTTATTTCATAAGTATGGTTAAAGATTTCATAACAAAAAGACACATGCACCACAACCTGAAGGAGGATTTCTTCAGAATGATACTAAAAAGCATTTTACTTGTTTAAAAAAAGGATAAACTATCAATCAGAAAGCATGTACAACAGGTTTTGATCATGTGGATGTATAGAGGCCTTACACATGTGCATAGCATATATGATTACAGTAGGCTTCATAGGGTTAATATTAACTCACAATTCTTTACAAATCTGTAGAAAGTGAAAAACTGACATTGTTTTTCTGGGCCCCCAGCAGACGCATCATCAACCTGAGCCCTGTGATGGTGATCCCAGAGGAGCAGCCCGCCCAGCCAGCTCTACCAGTCCAGCCTGAGGGCATGCGTGTGGTCTGCGGCCACTGCGGAAACACATTCCTTGTACGGTCATGCACATCTTTACATTAAAATCACTGGCCTTTCTGACCTACAGTAATGTTTCTTGAAAGCAGAGAAGATCTGTGAATGCATTTACACTACCATTCAATAGTTTGGTTTTGAAAGAAGAGTCTTATGCTCAACAAGGCTGCATGATAAAACATCCAAATATTACTACAATTTAAAATAATTGTGTTCTATTTTAATCTATTTTCAAATGTAATTTATTTTCAGCATCATTACTCCAGTCTTCAGTGTCACATGATCCTTCGAAATCATTCTAATCACATTTTGTGGAAACTATGATACACTTTTTTCGGGATTCTTTGATGAATAAGAAGGCTCAAAAGAACAGCATTTATTTCAAATAGTTTGTAACATTATAAATGTCTATACTGCGATTTTTAATTAATTGAATCCTTGCTGAATCAAAATATTAATTTTGTTCAAAAATTGTTTACTGACCCCAAACTTTTGAATGGGAGTGTTGAGTTTTACTAGTGCACATGTTCTTAGTGTCCTGTGATGCCCCTGCTGTATAGGGCAGCGATGATGAGTGGTCCCAGTCTGCCTCAGGCCTGGCTATTCGCGGCCCCTCTGATCTTTTCAAGGTCCTAATACACTGCCACTTTCTCAGTCGGTGGAACTGACTAAATAACAAACTAATTAGAAATAATGAAAACAAAAAAACAAAACAAAAAAGAAATCACATGGTTCCAGGGCTCCAGACAGAGATTAAAATGTTTGCAAATGTGACTAATAATTAAATATATAAATTATAATTAAAAATGTTATGCAACAATATTTTGTTTAATTATTGTTAGATAAAAATTGTAATTATAAATTATATATTTAATTATTTGCATATTATCCATATGCAGTTCTGTCAGATACCGACCATGGTACTGTATTGATCATGATGAGTCATGATGTTTTTGTAAAAATTAACCAATTCCTATGACCATTGCCATTTAAACAAATTCGCAATCATATCAGATTGGAATAAATTATACTAAATACAACACCACCTCATTTACATAACTTCCCAGACAGCAACATAGTGTCGGCCCAGATCCGGCCCATCTGGTACGCGTGGAATCCACATGTGGTACCAGATGTGGCCCGAATCTGGGCCGACACTATGTTGCTGTCTAACGGGATAGTTCACCCAAAAATTTAAATTTAGTCATCATTTACTCACCCTCATTTTGTTCCAAACCTGTATGAGTTTCTTTCTTCTGCTGAACACAAAACAAGATATTTTGAAGAATGTCGATAACCAAACATTTGACAGGCCCCATTGACTATTTTTTTTCCATACTTTGGGGACTGTCAACTCTTGGGGGGGGGGGGGGGGGGGGTGAAACACTCAGTTTCAGTCAATCTCATGTTAATCTTGAGTACCTATAGAGTAGTACTGCATCCTTCATATCTCCAAAAAGTCTTTAGGTTTATTATATTTATAAAAGAAAGATAGGCTGTACCGAGTCTTTCCGGAAAAAAATGAGCGGCTGGAGGTGTGCCGTGTGGGCGGAGCTAAAGCTGTGCTTACGCGCCGATAGCTAACTACACTCAGACATTTGAAGCAGTTTTACACACTGCCTGCGGTTCCAACACACGACTGTGAACCTTTATCGTTGGGACTGCTCCATCCTTAAGCATTAGACGATCTGCAAATCCGGCGTCAAACTGGACCTTGTTTATAAAACAATCATCGTCGAAATGCAGGGAACAACACTTGGACAACTCCGTTGATGCTCTGGAAAAACAAACTCCATCCACTGATCTCTTAACGCCGGGTTCTTTGGGAATCTGTGCAGGGTTGTCTTGCCCTGGCAACCAAAAACCCACTTCTTTGGTGACATTAGCCGCGTTTCCATTACAGATTTGCGCAAATGTTTTGCGCTATTATCTAAATATCGATAAAAAACTATTGCGAAATGACGGCGTTTCCATTAACCGATGTTATGCGACTAAAACGTCCTTTTTTCTCTCGCGATATAAGTCATTCCAAAAATCACGGCAACTGACGTTGGTTTATAACATATCACAGCCAACGCATTAGACATTATTATTATTAATGGAAGGAGTACGTGGCGTGTTATCCAAGCATCAGGGAAAGACCTTATAATGCGAACGACACATGGAGTTTCTGGGTGTTTCGCCCTCATTTCTGCTCCGAGGTTTTGATTGTGGCATTTCTTTGAGATTTAGAATCCAGTATTCCTATAGTCTAATTATTATTTTTTTTTAATGAATTTAATAAAGAACTCTGTCTCGTATTCTGTCCAAACGATCCATGTAGGCTATTTTGTGTCCATTCGTTTTTCCTTTTTTAACCCGTAGTTGAAAAACGAAAAAATGAACGGTTGTTGTCTTTTTAAAACGCAAAGTTGAACACCAAAATTTTAATTTGAACTGGCTACACCAACTGCTGCGCAAAAAAAAGTAAATATCGAAGAATTTTCAGATTTTTGTTTAGGACTTTTTGCCCCTTTATTAAACATTTAAAATAGTCACAAATTAATATGGAAAACATCTCGATTTTACTGGTTTTCTAAGGCCAAATTAGAACCTGGAATTGATGTTTTCCCGCAGTGCTGAATGAGAAGAGCCATTAATATTATTAATAAACTATTGTTTTGGCTAAAATCACATCTCCATCTCCGCTGTTAAGCAGATGCGCTTTTAGAGAGAAATGCACCTTTCATACGAATTACAAAATCAGAAGGTATTAGCTTTCGATTCGAATTTGTTTGTTTTAAAGTGGACATTTCAAGCTTTATCCTATATTTTGTTTCAGTTCTCGCGCCCCAGTTTACGGAGATCATGAAAGTGCGTCTGATTGTTTTCTTTTACTTTACAAAAGCACAACGTTTTATTTTGTTATTGTGAGTTTACACAAATAAAAGTAGTTGAGAATAATGTATTATTATTTTCTGTATGGCCAGAAATGATAGAGTATTTTTAAGTTGTTTCAACTGTTGATAGGAAAATGCAAGTGTTCACGCCCGCGCCTCTGTGCCATGCAGTGCGCGCTCCTCACGCTTTGTTCTTTTTTTTGCATAAAAGCGTCTTCTAAATATAGCCTATTAAATGTTAAAATAAAATAATATAAAATAATTATTAGGCCTATTTGCGTAGCTATACATGGACCTCAAACACACCGCGTCTTCTAAGTCAGGTGACTGTAAATGCGCAAAAACTGTTTCCATTGCAGTTTTGCGAAATATTCCTTTTTCGAATTGCCTGAAAAACCACCTCATGAGAGCGTAAAAACTTTTTTGCGATAAACGGGAGTTTTTGCGAAATTGACGTGTTTCCATTGAGCGTATTTTTAATTCGCAATTTCAATTTGCGCAATTTGAAGGGTAATGGAAACGCGGCTATTGACTTCCCTAAAGCCGAGCAGGGCGCTTCTTTCGCTCTCTTGCTCTGGTCTACGAGTGCGCGCGCGGCCTTCTGGGAGAAGTGCCCTTAGGACCCATATAAGGAAATTCCACCCCATCTGACGTCACACAGGCCCATACTCGAAAAAAACTTTCCGAAACTTGTGACAAACCGGAAGGAGTATTTTTGGCACAGAAATACTCCATCAAACGTACAATTTAATTTTTGAAACTTTGTCCATGTTTAGCATGGGAATCCAACTCTTTAACAGTGTAAAAAACTCAGTATGCATGAAATTGCATCCCCCCCCCCCCAATCATATTCTTTAAAATATCTTCTTTTGAGTTCAGTGGAATAAAGAAATTCATACAGGTTTGGAACAACTTGAGGTTGAGTAAATGATGATAGACTTTTAATTTTTGGGTGAACTATCCCTTTAAATAGTCATACTTTATTTACTGAATCTTCCTTTCATCCACTGACTGGTCAAAACTAAAGTATCTATGCACTCAATGAACTTAACTTCTGAACAATCATCTGTATTAAGCAATTCTATAATTTGTCAACAAAAAAAAGGCATTTGGTCCTAAATGTTTCATTTTAGTCATTTTGTCTGTAGCCCTGTGACTCAAATGAACATAAACTCCTTGTGGCCTACAGAGGCAAGATGCAGGAACTGAAACATTAGTTTTATTGTGAGATCTTCTGTTATAACATTAAAGAATTCTTCCTTTTTCAGGATTCAATTGCCTTTTGCCTTTGTACAGGGTTAAATCCACTAATTCTCCTAACTTATTCCTGTATACATCTCAATTTATTCATTGAAATCATCTCCAAAAAAATTGCTATTTGTTTAAATCATTTAATAGTACCCATTTGAACTAATATTTGAATGTCATGCACTGACCCCTGGAATCAAGTTTGGTGTAGTGGATTATTAAATGAATTGATTTGTGCTGCTTTACCATGCTGTGTGTTTACTGAAGAACTTTCTTCTTAACTTCCCTTGTTTTTGCAGTGGATGGAGCTCCGGTTCAACACACTGGCCAAGTGCCCACATTGCAAAAAAATGTGAGTTGCCATCATTTGTCATATTCTTTGTACGTCAAAAATGCAATGTCTGTGGCAATACTCCACTGATGATGTGCCGTTCTCAGGAGAAATGTCATAAATCTCAATGTGCGCTGTGTGCGACTAGCCGGAGGTCAGGCTTGAGTTTGCACTGGGCAGTTTGTAGAAACTGAAAGTAAATAAACCCTTGTGAGTTCCAGTTAGAGAGGGAGGCGATGTGATGCCAGTCTGCCAGTCACTTGAGAGAGCGAGCGCATCATGCTGACATACTGAAACATGAGCCCTGCGCGCCAGTGACGCTGCGAGGGAGAGTTATGACAACAGATGTTGCAGCACACATGAATGGAGCCCGAGTGCCCACAGAATCCCAAAGCAAATAAGGCTTCCACTCGAATGCAGAGCGTTTGAAGTGACAGAGGAGGAGATGCGAGCAGAAGAAGGAGAGAAATTAAGCACCTTAAGCTATCTGATTCATTGTGATTCCAGAAGAATGTTTGAAAATCCCATCACATGAGAGGCATGTGAAGAGTCATGGTCAGACTTAATGGGACTCAAACAGGAAAGAGAGCAGACCATGTGACTCAGTGACGCAGTTCTCTTTTGACGACAAGCGTTTGTTGGGCTGCTTTAACAAGATCAATCTTACATCTGAAAGGCCAGTTTTCCTCAAATGTGGCCCTGGACCACAAAACCAGTCACATGGGTAATTTTTTGTAAATTGAGATGTATACATCATATATAAGCTGAATAAGTAAGCTTTTCATTGATGTATGGTTTGTTAGGATTGGACAATATTTGGTCGAGATACAACTATTGAAAATCTGGAATCTGAGGGTGCAAAAAAATCAAAACATTGAGAAAATCTCCTTTAAAGTTGTCCATTTATGTTTGCGATTGTGCTGCATTCACTCACAAAAATAAATGTTTTATATATTTACGGTAGGAAATTTACAAAATATCTTCATGGAACATGATCTTTATTTAATATCCTAATGATTTTTGGCATAAAAAAAATCGATAATTTTGACCCATACAATGTATTGCCACAACCCGTGCGACTTGTGACTGGTTTTGTGATCCAGGGTCACAAATTATATTTATAGTTTGGTTCAACCCTTAAATTTGGATTTATTGTTAATTAAAATACTTGTTTTCCTAAAAAGTAAAAAGATTATTTACTATAAAGACCATACAATATAAAGTTGATTCTTAGCAAAAAACACTTTGTTCTTTCAAAATATGTGCTCATTAATATGTAATTACTTATACCAACTAATCAAGTATTCTCGTAAGCGTAGAATCTGCCATTTAGAATACAAACGAGCGAGTCGCTCGACTGGCGGCAGCCATGTTGCGCCTCCATCTTGAAAATACATTATCCAAAGAGGGACATACCTGGAAATTCAAGCTTCGCCTTTCGGGTTTTTACACTCAGTGGCACCGTGACGAATGCGAGGGGGAGATTACTCGCGACTGCAGACGGCAGATTTGAAATAATACGGCCACCGTAGGAGTTAAAGCGCCCTCGGAATGGGAGGGGCTAGAAAGTAATATTCAGTTGGTAGTCATAAACCAGGGGTGCCCACACTTTTTTGCTTGATGATCTACTTTTAAAATGATCAACACAATGAGATCTACCAACTACCAGCTAAAAAACACAGTTAAAAAAAAAAAAAAAAAAACCTTCAAATGCTTGTTGCTACTACAGTAGTAGTACTGCATGTAATCTTGTAATTAAGGATAAAAATAATAATAAATGTTCATTGTTGATATTCAATTTTAACACTAAACTCAAAATACCTACAACATTTTGCCTTGTTCTGATGACTTGCACTGACTGGAATCAGAGTTTTATATAATCCGGGCAGAAGCTGCTGATAGCTAGTCTCAAACAGGCCTCCACATTGTCATCAGTCATGGTGGACCGGTGTTTTGATCATTTTCAAACAGTTTATTTTCAAATGGTTGGAATTTATGAATGAATGAATGGCATTTGTGTTCGCTACCGATTCCGAATACTGTTAGCTTCACAATTTCGCGCTCTGTTCTCCGAAGCTCTTGAGCTGGAAAGCAGAAGCAGGCTAGTTGTCATGACAACCGAATAAACAAAAATCGCGCCTGGTAAAAATTCATTCGTCAAGTGCAAGTTATACAGAAACTAAAAGAAGGAAGGACAATGCTATATTTATTTTTATTCAAATTTAACAAAAGCATATTTTAAAATTATGTGCGATCTACCAGCATTGTCTTTGCGATCGACTGGTAGATCGCGATCGACCTATTGGGCACCACTGTCATAAACAATTTCACCGCTAGATGGGAGAAAATCCTACACAGTGTAGCTTTAAATAACAATGAAAGCAGAATTTCCCACTTAAGATAAAACTTAAGCATTTTGTTTTTTATCAGTGTTTAAAGGGGGGGTGAAATGCTCATTTTCACTCAATCTCCTGTTAATCTTGAGTATCTATAGAGTAGTATTGCATCCTTCATATCTCCAATAAGTCTTTTAGTTTTATTATATTTATAAGAGAAAATAGGCTGTACCGAGTCTTTCCGGAAAAAACCGAGGGTCTGGATGCGGGCCGTGTGGGCGAAGCCAGAGCCATAGAGAGAATCCGTCGATCTGGGCTTTGTTTATAAAACATTCATCGTCGAAATGCAGGGAACAAACAGTCTACACAACTCGTTTCTGCATCCACTGTTCCTAACGCTGGGTTCTTTGGTAAGCTTTCCCTCACCAAAAACACTTTGGAGACACTATGCAGCGCTGCCGATGATTTCCTGTTGAAGCGCGTTGAGGTGCGCGGTCGCGCTTTTCCGGGAGAAATGCTCATATAAGGAGTTCCACTCTGGTCTACGTCATTAGATACACGGTCCAAAAAAAAAACAGCCGAAACTTGTACCAACCCAGAAATAAGATTTTCGGCACAGAAATTCTCCGTTATTTGTCCAAAATATTTTTAAAAAACTTTGGTCATGTTAAGCATGAGAATCCATCTCTTTAACACTGTAAACAACTCTGAATACATGAAACACCATTGTACCCCCCCTTTAATTTAGTTTACTTTCTAAAAATTAAGACAACTTGACCTTAATGTTATTGACAACCTGACCTTAATATTTATCGTGATATCTTTAAAATACGCATCATATTTTCTGTTATGTACTGACAAAACATTAATAAAACCCACAATAATTTCTGAAGTCAGTAAAGCCAGTATGTGTTCTGCACATCAACACTCTGGTCTCAAACGAAAATACCGTTTAAACAAAATTCTTCTTTTCTATGGGGAGTGTTACTTGCTTTTAGACAAACTGAACAAAACCACAATTAGACTTTAAATAGATGTCTTAGTCATTTTACTTTTTTCAGTGTACTCTGGTTGTTGGCTTTCCTGTGTAACCATTGAATAACTCCTTCCATCCGTCTGTTTTCCAAACTGTTTTTCCTTTGGAGGTTCGCAGGCATTGACTAATTCCTGCTGTTAAACCATTATACCTCTGTACTAGGAGACAGATACAGCCCAGTAACTGCACTGGTACTAAGCTTGTGTGCTATCTTTGTCTTTAGCTCTTCTGTAGGCAGTGCTCTACCCAGAAGACGCTGCTGTGCCTACATTACTGTAGGAATGATCTGCATTTTCATTGGTATCGGTTTAACAGTGAGTATCGTTTTCTTTTTTGGAGTGTTTGGGGTCAGTATGTTTTTTAAAGAAATTAATACTTTTATTCAGCAAGGATGCATTCAATTGTTTAAAAGCGACTATAAAGACTTTTATGTTACAAAATATTTCTATATCGAACAAATGCTGTTCTTTTTAGCTTTCTATTCATTAAAGGATCCTAAAAAATGTATCATCCCAACTTTGGGATGTGCTGGAGGAGACTTTACAGAGTGCTGGACTCTTGTGTTGTCAATACAAGATCTTAACCAAAAATGTTGTGATGTTATTTCCATTAAGAGGTACATCAGTTTTTGGTCAAGATCTTCCTGGAGACAATTCGAACTGTCGTTTTCTTTAGTAACAGTTTCATTTGAATCACACTTACATCAGGGTCAGATGATCATTCTCACAGTTTGATTTAAACCACATATTATGTTGCAGTTTCTAAAAGAAGTTAGCAGCCACTCGAATTAGCACTTGGCAAGTGTCCGCTTTGGACTCTGGATATGAACTATTAAACTTATGTTTGTTAGCTCATCACAAATTCCTGGTGTTTTTGTCCTCTCAGGTGGGCACTCAGGACTTCGCCAGGCGTTTCCACGCTACTTATGTGTCCTGGGCCTTCGCATATCTCCTGGGTCTCATCTGTCTGGTACGGGCCTGCTATTGGGGAGCAATTAAAGTCAGCTATCCAGAGAACACCTTCGCGTAGACGAGCCAAAACGTCCATCCTTCAAGTCCTTTAGTGTTTGATTTTCTCTTGATCTGAACAGGTTAACCGTTGGATGCTTAAGTCCTGTTACAAGAATGTGTTCAGATTGAGTTATTGATTAGCTCTGATATTTCTCTTACTGATTTGAACCCGCAATATGACGACTTGAGGAATTAAAGTGAAATCAGTGATTCTAAACCTAGAAAAATAATATGAATAATCCATTCATGGTACACCTGTTGGATTTGTCATGGTGGTGGATATTGAACATATTTTATGTACTGCATTTTGTTACCAACTTGACCAAAAGAGATGATCTTTTATGAACAATTTGCCCATTGCACTACAATTTTATGCAATTCTTCTGTTGTGTTGCTGCTAGTTTCCACAGCTGTTGTGAGCTGAGAGATGTTATGTTAAGAAAGCCTGCCAGCACCCACGGTGGCACTATCCGTCATTGGAAATGTTCAGATATATTTAACTGTTCTTAAAATCCTGTGCCAACATTTTTATTTGATTTTTTTTTTTCAGTGTGTGATAGGGGATCTTCCTCTGATGATATTTAGCAGTATTTCCAAACCCATTTTGGCCGCTCAAACTCACTGTGAGCAATAATCATGCATTTCTTGTGGCTTTAAAAACAGCATGTACACAGTCACTGGAACTCAAAAACAAGTGTTCCTTGTTTAATACAAGCTCATTCGACAACACTTGTGGCATAATATTGGCTGATTAGCACAAAAATAATTTTGACTTTAGTAAAAATATCTAGGTTACAATGAGGCACTTACAGTGGAAGGCCAATCTCAAAATATTCAAAAGTCTTTCAAAGTCTTGTAAACAATATGAGATTTTAAGTGTGAAAAAAAATCACTTACTCTACCAATCAAATGTTTGAGGTTGGTGAGAGTCTCTTATGCTCACCAAGGCTGCATTTATTTGATCAAAAAGACATAAAAAATTTATATTGTGAAATATATATATATATAAAAAAAAATCTAATTTAATATTTAATATTTTTTTCCTGTGATGGCAAAGCTGAATTTTACGTGTTCTCAGTGTCACATGATCCTTCAGAAATCATTCTACTGTGCTAATTTGCTGCTCAGTAAACATTTCTTATTATTATCAATGCTGAAAAAAGTTGTAATAATGTAAAAGACTTTACTGTCACTATTGATCAATTCAATGCATCCTTGCTGAATAAACATATTTGAACCCAAACTTTTAAACGGTACTATACTACTCTTCCTATTTTAAATTTCACTACTTCATTGCCAAGACAATGTAACACCTAAAACTCTAAAACCCTGAAACGACATTAGAAATTATTTAAAAAGCTGTAGAGCTCAAATAATACACAAGAATTAATGCAAAATGATACGCGTCACATTTCTACTTTTAAAGAAAATACTCCATTCCCATTGTAAGTGCCTCACTGTAACCTTTTTTAAAAGAAAACGAGGGAAGAGTCAAAAATCGAAATATCTTTGTGGTAATCAACATTCCACCACAAATGCTGTGGATTGATCTTACCTTGAACCCAGAATATTCCTTTCATTTCACTGACTGATCGGAAATAATGACACTTGGTGAATGGGAAAGGACGTGCATGATTTTAATTTGATTCTTTTGTACTCAGAAGCAGTGTTTTATTAGTCTGTTACTGACAGGGCACAGTGGAAGTGTTACGCCATGCGTCTAGTGCTCTTTCCTGTGTGTAGAATGTAAACTGCTACCCGCCTAACTCCACAACTCAGTACAACCTTGCTAGTATTGCTGTAGCTTACATTTACAGTACTTCTGTATTTTGTCAAGACAAATGGAGATAACTATACTATCTAAACTTGTTCTGAATGTGACAAGCCAGTGAAGTCCTTGTACATAGGAAACTGAGCACACAAAGTCTGTAGTTCAAGTTGGAATATGGCTTGGGTCTTTTTAAAACAATAATTTCTCAATAAAACAGAAAAATATTCCTTGCACTTTGACAGTGTGATGCTTTGTGCTAGCTTGATTTGAATTGTAGTTTTAGTTTTGGTGTATAATCTCAAATGTGATATTTTTCATTTCACAATAGCTTTCTGATTTCTATGGAAGCCCATTTCTGCCAAGAAAAAATGGTGCTTTGGTAAATCCTAATTATGACATTAAAAGTTGTTAATATGACACTTAGTCATAGTTATGAAATAAAAAGTCAAAATGATGACAAAGTCATGAGATAAATGTGTAATTGACATACTAAGTCATAATTATGAGATAAAAAGGTTAAATTAATGACACGCTAAGCCATAATTATGAGATAAAAAGTTGAAAGTGACGTATACTAAGTCATAATAAGATTAAAAGATAAACAAAGACTAAAACTAAGCCATTATTATGAGATAAAAAGTCAAGATTATGAAATACTAATCAATAATTATGTGATAAAAAGTCAAATTTATGACATACCAAGTCATGAGATAAAAGAAAGTTGAAATTTGAGGTTGACATTCTAGATCATAATCATCATAATTAGCCTATTAGTTCATAATTTGGACATTACATCCATTTTAATGTCATAATTTTAATTTAGCAAGTTATCATTTTGATTTAGGGTATCATAATGTGTACCTTTTATGCCATATTTATGACTTTTCATCATAATTATGACATTAAAAAGTCAAAATTGTGACTATCTATATCATAATTGATTATGACTTTTTATGTCATAATATCAAATTAGTATGTGATCATTTCGATTTAAGATTGTATAATTTTTACTTTTTATGCCATAATTATGTCATTGACTTGTCATAATTATGAATTTTCATTTTCGACTTAGTATATCATAATTTCGACGTTTATGTCATAATTTCAACTTTTTATGTCATGATTATGATATCCAAAAGCATGATTTTTCCTTATGTGGCAAGAATGGCCTTCTGTACTGTCGATTCCTTTCATTCAGCACAATGTGTCATTTGGACAAATAAACTCTTTGTAACGAGTGGCATCATTCATATTTTTGATGAGAGAATTCTTGTCTCCCCCGTCACACAGGCTTGTTAATTAAAGATCCAGGTGTGTACTGTGTGTCTATGTAACACATGACATAACTCAGTGTAAGCCCAACAGTACACTGTCTCTCAAAGGTCAGGCTGTCGTTATATAGAGTGAACATGGTCAAAACACAAAATGCACAAAACAGACGCAAGTCACTTCAAACATTGGACTTCTTCCTTTCTGGTCAATCATACTTCAGCCCAAAATAATACATTTACAAGAACAAGAAACTTGTTTTAAGCTGATTTTGGCATTGTCATTCTTTTCAGGACAATTCCCTTCAACAGTACTGAGGCTGAAGTACCATCACCATTTTTAATGAAAATTAAAATAAATTGAATTCAATACTTTGACAATGTATGAATACTTAACCATTTAAATGGTATTTTTTTCTACACTAAAGTTATAATTATTAGAGAGAAAGCGGGAATGTGATTAACTGGATTGCAAATAATGCCTGCTTTTCATTCTATAATTGTAACATTTAGTTACAATGATAATATAATTTTTCTTTTAGGTTTAGGGCAGTGTTATTTAGTATAATATGCTATTATAGTTTTTGTTAAAGGGGTGGTTGATTATGATTTTACTTTTCTAACTTTAGTTAGTGTGTAATGTTGCTGTTTGATCATAAACAACATCTGCAAAGTTACAACGCTCAAAGTTTAAAGCAAAGGGAGATATGCGCTTGTAAAGAAATCGTTTTTAAAGGACTACAACAAATGGCTGGTAGGGACTACACAACATTCCTCCCGGGTTAGTGGCATCACCAACCCTAAAATTTACATAAACCCGACCCCTGAACACGATTTATAGATTATCAAGACAGAATATGCTAATCAATGACTAGAAGATAATGACATAAGATACATAAATTCATCAACTAATTCAGAAATGTCCTGTTGCTTCTACATGTTGTCACTTCTTCTTGAGTCTCTCCATCATTGTCTGACTCTGGTTTGAACATAAAAGCCTAAAGGTTTTTGAAATGTTCAGTGCACGCATTATATATATTTTTTAATTACGCTTTAGTATTTAGTTAATTTTAGTACTTAAACTAAATGAAAATTAGTAATGTTGCTTTGGCAATTTTTATATTTTATTTTAGTTGATGTTTATTTCAAGTAATGATTTTTATGGTTATAGTTTTAGTTTTAGTTAACAATAATAACCTTGATTTAGGGTGAAAAAATCTGGTATGCAAAATTTTATTTAAATCTGAAAATAAAGTGCGATAATTTTGAAAATAATAACAACAACAAAACTATTAGTAGTCAAATTTAAAGGTCAAATTTAGGAATTCACAATTTCTAGACCACTAAAATAAGCACATTTGACCATATGAACATCAAGAACTGATAAGAATGTACAGTGAGGAAAATAAGTATTTGAACACCCTGCTATTTTGCAAGTTCTCCCACTTAGAAATCATGGAGGGGTCTGAAATTGTCATCGTAGGTGCATGTCCACTGTGAGAGACATAATCTAAAAAAAAAAAATCCAGAAATCACAATGTATGATTTTTTTAACTATTTATTTGTATGATACAGCTGCAAATAAGTATTTGAACACCTGAGAAAATCAATGTTAATATTTGGTATAGTAGCCTTTGTTTGCAATTACAGAGGTCAAACGTTTCCTGTAGTTTTTCACCAGGTTTGCACACACTGCAGGAGGGATTTTGGCCCACTCCTCCACACAGATCTTCTCTAGATCAGTCAGGTTTCTGGGCTGTCGCTGAGAAACGGAGTTTGAGCTCCCTCCAAAGATTCTCTATTGGGTTTAGGTCTGGAGACTGGCTAAGCCACGCCAGAACCTTGATATGCTTCTTACAGAGCCACTCCTTGGTTATCCTGGCTGTGTGCTTCGGGTCATTGTCATGTTGAAGACCCAGCCTCGACCCATCTTCAATGCTCTAACTGAGGGAAGGAGGTTGTTCCCCAAAATTTCGCAATACATGGCCCCGGTCATCCTCTCCTTAATACAGTGCAGTCGCCCTGTCCCATGTGCAGAAAAAAACCCCCAAAGCATGATGCTACCACCCCCATGCTTCACAGTAGGGATGGTGTTCTTGGGATGGTACTCATCATTCTTCTTCCTCCAAACACGTTTAGTGGAATTATGACCAAAAAGTTCTATTTTGGTCTCATCTGACCACATGACTTTCTCCCATGACTCCTCTGGATCATCCAAATGGTCATTGGCAAACTTAAGACGGGCCTTGACATGTGCTGGTTTAAGCAGGGGAACCTTCCGTGCCATGCACGATTTCAAACCATGACTTCTTAGTGTATTACCAACAGTAACCTTGGAAACGGTGGTCCCAGCTCTTTTCAGGTCATTGACCAGCTCCTCCCGTGTAGTTCTGGGCTGATTTCTCACCTTTCTTAGGATCATTGAGACCCCACGAGGTGAGATCTTGCATGGAGCCCCAGTCCGAGGGAGATTGACAGTCATGTTTAGCTTCTTCCATTTTCTAATGATTGCTCCAACAGTGGACCTTTTTTCACCAAGCTGCTTGGCAATTTCCCCGTAGCCCTTTCCAGCCTTGTGGAGGTGTACAATTTTGTCTCTAGTGTCTTTGGACAGCTCTTTGGTCTTGGCCATGTTAGTAGTTGGATTCTTACTGATCGTATGGGGTGGACAGGTGTCTTTATGCAGCTAACGACCTCAAACAGGTGCATCTAATTTTGGATAATAAATGGAGTGGAGGTGGACATTTTAAAGGCAGACTAACAGGTCTTTGAGACAGGTCTCATATATTGTGTTTTCTGGATTTTTTTTTTTTTAGATTATGTCTCTCACAGTGGACATGCACCTACGATGACAATTTCAGACCCCTCCATGATTTCCAAGTGGGAGAACTTGCAAAATAGCAGGGTGTTCAAATACTTATTTTCCTCACTGTAAATGTGTACCTTGAAATGCAATGTAAGTCACTTTGAATAAAAGCGTCTGCCAAATGCTTAAAAAAAGAAAAAAAATTAACTCCTTTAAACAAAATGTCAGATTTTCAGCTCAGCTTTTTGCCTTATCCTTATGCTGACTATATTATATATTTTAATATAATTTAATTAATTTCTAATATAAAATTATATTAAATTAGATGAATATAATATATAGATTATATCTATATATTATATAGAATATTTAAGAGTTTTGAATAGGGGTCTCAGACTATTGGACCACATTGTTTTTTTTTTTGCTTTTTTTTGCTTGTCAACACAAAATGACCAATTTTGGAGCCCAAGATCATGAAATCCTGATCCTTTCCATCCACTGGATGGCAGTGTTGATTCTTGAGAGATGGATGCAATGAATCATAAAAGGACTCAATGAGTCATCTGGCTCTGGGAAATAGTCTAGCACAATCAGTGCTCTCTCTCAGAGGACCAAAAAGAGCTTTCATACGCTGTCGCCATCTCGAAGCTCGTTATGGTTACATGTAGAAAAATCCCAAGAACGATTAAATAAAATACAAACCAGTGCATCAGCTTAGAAACTTTATTAACCACTTGATACTACCTTCACTTGGCAAAACTTAAGACGAAAATTGTGGTTGATCACATTGATTTCATATTTTTATTCAAAGCTGACAAACTACATAAGAAGCGTCCGTGTCAGAGACTCTGATGTGTTCGTGAACAGTGAGATCACTACGCGAGGAGACGGACAGACTGACAGCACACGTCACTGTACTGTCACGCCACAGATGAACACACAGCTTATGCAACTCTGATGGGATTGGAGTGCTATCATAAATACAAAGATCTCATTGCTTTATTTGATATCTACAGTTTACAGTACACTACTCATATAGAGCTAATAATGTAACAACATGGAAAGCAAGTGCTAGTCACTATGACTATACAGCAAATATGAATGCAAGTGCTCACTTCCTCATGACAGTCTTGGCAAGTCAAACTAATCTTAGTTGTTGTTGAGGACCCACCATGACGCTGTAGAAAAAAAACCTTTATTATATTATATTATATTATATTATATTATATTATATTATATTATATTATATTAAGAGATAATTTGTATGTAATTCACCTGGAACCAGCATAGTCGTCATCATTTCTGGCGTCTCTAAGAAATCCACATTGCCTCTCTGAAAGGTTTTACTGTAATTGGTTTGCAGATGACTATAAATAGAAAACAAAAACACTTTTCAGGCAATTATATTACAAGTTGAATATTTTTTACTATTGATTACATTAAGGACTTTTTAGGATTGTATTTTGAAAAGTGGTGACTTACTTCTTCCACACATTGCTTTGCTCCCAGAACTCGTACAGTATGAAGCGGGATTCATTGGCAAGCCGTTGAACTGCAACGCTGCCAAGAGAGCAGAGCCAGTGTAGGATTACTATCACTGGTCATGTCATAAACTTCTACTGGTTTTGAAATATGGTTAAAGTGTACTGCCGAATGTACTGACAAGCTAGCCTGGTTAAAACCAGACCATTCTCAGTAGTAACTGAGTTATGGTCTGGCAAAGCTTCATTAATAACTCATTTCCAAAGGGGCGTCACCAACGGACGTCGCTCAAATGCCTCTGGGCGCAATTGGATAGACCTAAAACCAATCAGAGCGATCGTCATTGTGTAAAGCCGGCCTCAGCGTTTCTGATTGGTGCCGCGATTTCGACGGATTAGAAATGGGGTTGAATGAGCTCTTTGCCAGACTACTTGCAGAGCAAATCTAAATTTGCTGGAAGTTGTCTGGGTTTTCCCAGGCTACTGACAAGCATTTATGTACTTTTAATATGAAAATTCTCTTGATATGTTGTGTGTTTATATATGTTTGTCATTACATATTTGTGATCATAAAGTTGCAATTTAGAACATTTAAAATATATTAACTTTAAATGTAATATTGAACAACATACTGCAATAAAAATTACAATCAAGTACTTTACATGTGCTTTAGTATGTTAGTCAACACATCAAAATAAGTGTACTTCTTTAAAGCAAGACAAAGATTATTCAAACATAATGATTTAAAAGTTTTTGGTAAAAATGTTACATTATTTCAAAGTGCACTTTAAGTGTGTTAATAGTGTTAACACTCTTTAATTACACTTAAATGGCATTTTATTTCAAAAAACATTTCCAAGTGCAGTTTTTTAAAAATACACTATTCATATTTGAAGGGCACGTTTTCATGATGTTTTTTGAACCTAGCCCACATTCCCTTTCACTGAATGGAAAATAGCAGCTTGAACATTCTACAAAACATCTCATTTTGTGTTCCACAGAAGGAAAAAGTTAATACGGGTTTAGAAAAAAATGAGAGTGATTAAATGATGACAGAATTATCATTTTTGGATGAACCGTTCCCTTCATTAAAAATAATGAGAATATTGGTAAGTCATCAAATCCTTCATTCAATGTTCTTGGCGTGAAAGCTTGTCAGTGAGTCATTTGAACTGACGAGCTTGAAGCAAGTCAATTATCTAATAAGCTAAAGTAGAACTCTTCATCCAAGCCATTCCCACTAATTAGCCAATTAGGAAAAAACTCATGATTAAACCAGACAATGGGTTCACTTTTTTAGGGGGAGAATGTTCCAGAGAAATCTACCGCTACCTGACGTGATCACTGACATTTAGTTAAAAGTCAAACCTGGACTGAGGGCTTATAAACACACGGCCACATGCTCGCAGCAAGCTGCAATTCATTCACGGACCGTAAGCTTGCTGATGTTACACAGGCTGACACGTGAGAAACTGGATGTTGTAGCTTAAATATTTCAATTGGATTTTAATGGAAATAAATACATAGTTCAGTCATGAAACTCTTCCACACAGCAAATTGGTTCTCCTAAATCCAGCGGCATGACTATTCAATCTTTTTGCTCAATCAATGTAACCTATTTATTTCTAAATTTAACTATAGGTGCCATAGGAATTTCCTAGCCCCCCTCCTTCCCCAGCACCACCTGCCTAGATCTGATTCTCCCTACTGTCCTAGCAGCAGCAATTATCCTATTCCCTATATATATGCATGTTACGGAAACAGCAGCAGCAGCGTAGAAGATCTAGTCCACCAAAACAAAGTCTGTGTACATTTTATTCTTATCAATAAAATGTTGTTTAAGTCTATTCTGAGAGTTGTCATGATTGAATTCATGGAGAAAACATCTAGATCCACAGTTCTCCACAAACCCAGAAACTGAAATATCTGATTCATCGAATTTAAACACATGGATATAAATACCAATTACTTGATTTGCCTAATGTGGAGAACTTCCCTAGTCTGACTCACAAAGAAAGCTGTATAAATGCAACAGACATTAACCCAGATGCAGTGGCAGTGTGTACTCACTGGAGGCAGCCGGTCTGGGCGCTGGCACTTTCAGTGTACTGCCTGAGAGCCAGCCGAAACTCCTCCACGTCCTCCTCCAGCACGGACAGCTGCCTCTGCACGATCAGGATGTGCTGGGAGGAAGGTCACAGAAGAGAGCAGCCCATCAGAGAACAGCAGTCAGAGAAGACGCCTCATATAGGATTCAGACCATGGGTTATTTATAAAAGTGTGCGAAACTGCTCCTGGATCAGTTCTCTCTTGCAGTACATGAAACCCTGATGTTATTCTGACTGATTATTTATGAAATATTCCCTTTCAAACATATAATAATAATTATATGGGGAAAGTAGTAAGCAAAAAATGTGTCCAAAAAGACAAAGTGATAGGGTTGAGAAGCACTGCAGGAGAAATATTATAAAATTATTATTAAAAATATCAGTAAGGATGGTAAAATTTTTATTGTTTTTAAAAAAAATAAGTCTCTTATGCTCACCAAGGCTGCATTTATTGGATTAAAAGCACAATAAAAACTGTGAAATTTTATTGCAATTTAAAATAACTGTTTTCTGTTTTAATATATTTTAAAATGTTTGAAATTGAATTACTGTGATGGCAAAGCTGGATTTTCAGCATCATTACTCCAGCCTTCAGTGTCACATGATCCTTCAGAAATCATTCCAATATTGCTGATTTGATGTACCCTGGTAATCCAGAGTTCTCGCGAGAGCAGAAGTTGAATTTGCTCAGTGAGTTACTCTGGGGTCGAGTAATGATGCTCATTAATATGCCCCTCGATCTGAGCTGCACCAATCACATCGGGTTATCTGATATAGGCGGGCCAGAGGCGAGCTAAACAGATGACGACAGCGCTGTGACGTCGAAGTCATTAGTAAACATGGCAAGATGCCTATGGATGAATACCAGTTGTTTGAAACGGCTTTGGCCGCTACAATGAACGAGTTAGACTTGGCTTTTTATCTAAAATAGGAACAGAAGACGGCGCTCAAATCGTTCCTTTGCAAGAAGGACGTTTTTGCTGTTTTGCCGACCGGATCTGGTAAGAGTATAATCTACCAGTTAGCTCCGCTGGTAGCTGGGGTTTATTGTTGTGATTGGTCGTAGTGTTATCCAATTGCTTGCAGCGAGATTTTCAAATACACGCTTGGTGCCGCCCCTCGAGCTTGGCGATTTTCATTAGTCGACGCCAGACCATTCATCTTTTAGATTTAGGTCTGCATTTCCAGGCTAGATTTGATGCTCAAGAAACATTTATTATTATTGTTATCAATGTTCAAAAAAGTTTTTTTTTTTTTTGAGAATCATGATTTACATGGCTTTCTGAGTCCCAGACAAGAGATGTCAGATCAACAATATTCCAAAATTAGGGGGTCCAAAAGCTGAATCCAGGAGGATCAAACAAGCAGGAAGACTAAAATGTCCACCAATGGTGCTGTGACTCATTGAGCGTCAGATAAAGCCATGAAGTCGTGCATCATAATAGCTGCTTTTTCTAAAATAGGTTGTTGACAGGTGGCTGAAGGGAACAGTAAGTGAGAGTTCGCACCCTGCAGCAGACGGTGACCTCTTCACAGGCTCTGTGCTTTTGCTATTGCCATTTCCCTTCTTTCACAATCTATCTTTATACACAGAAATAGGGGAATAAACTATTCCCATATTTATCTGCAACAAATGAATGTTATGCCAAGTACGAAGTGTGTCCTTTATAAGTATCCTCAAATCAAGGAGATCTTTGAACATAGTCATATGAACATGATCTTGAAGACTTGAATGATTAATGAGCATGAACAAAGCGATGAAATGATACAGATGCATTAGCAATGCTGAAATTGTTATTCCATGCATACAGTTTGTGCTAGTGAATGTCAGTCTGACAAATGACAAATGGATGCGAGGCTATTTAACTTTAACCATGAAATAGAGTTTCATAGATATTAGAGAGATAAATGATTTCTAATTTGGATGTATTAGAACGTGACTGCATAACAAATGCAATGAATCAGACTTGAAATATCGCTCATTATAAACCGACTGCTTGAAATCCCAGAAAGATCACCCATTTGCTTGTGAAAAGGATGTCTGCGAGTTGCTCTTAAGAGTCATGTGAAATAGGATGGGAGTGTTATTTAAAAAAAAGAATGCACTTGTTTGTAATTTTATGCTTCAGCATGTCCAATATAATGTTGTATTGTGCCTCTATCAGCACAGCAGTCACGCATTACTGTGTTTACAGCTAGTCTCCACAGGGGTCTGGGTGCCACTCTTTCACAAACAGAATCACACACAAACCACCTATTTAATGTCTGACAACAACATCTTGTGAGGCTGAGAGAAAAGCTCTCTGAAAATACTGCACAAAAAAAGATGGCAGAGCCAAATGAGAGAGGAAGATTGACAGACAGAGAAAAGCAATAACTTGGAACTAGTTTTCAGATCCTCACTGTTTCGACGACAGGTGTCTGTGGTCACTGTGTGAATGATTTTCTGGGAATATGGTAATAGACAGAATGATCATAAATTACTTACTGATTTGGTGGTGCTCTCCAACACCTCTTCTTCCACTGGCTCCAAGCGCAGTTCCTATTAATTTAGAAACAAGCTAGTTTTTCCACATGTTTTTAAATCTCATGACAACATGCTAAGATGAAATTAAAATGAAAAAGAAATTGCATGACAAGGAAATTTCCCCCTAAAATGCTTGCCACTGTAATGCAAAAAATCTGACACTGATCAAAGTAATGCGGCATAATCATAATCAAAAAAAGCTGTTTTAAATGCAAAACAAAATAACCTTTTTATTACCATAGTACATGGGTATTTCTTTATTATTACTGTAATTTATTATTTTGCAATTCCCATTATTCTCAATAGTTGTTGTCTGTGTGTGTGTGTGTGTGTGTGTGTGTGTGTGTGTGTGTGTGTGTGTGTGTGTGTGTGTGTGTGTGTGTGTGTTTATTAATGCTTTCTCTTGCATTTTGAGTGAAATATTTGAGGGATTTGTGAGATTTAGCCTCAACAGAAGAATTAGGAGAAGGAGCGATGACAGATAGAGATTTAGCATTATACTGAGAGATCATGTGTGTAGCCTGTTGCCTTTTTCTCGAGACGGTCGATCAGCTTTTGCAGTCTGTTGATCTGAGTTATCCACTGGTTGTCCTCTTCATACAGACCTGCAGAAACACACATTTCATCACACAAATACAGCTCTCTCTTTCACTGCCATATGTCTCTAGGAGGCATTTGCTCTGACTGAATGTAATTGAATTGGAATCAAATGAACTTATGAACTCAAATGAATATCTCCTTATACATTTTTTTGCATGAGGAATTAGCACAATTAAAGATGCTTTTCACCTTACATATACTCTTCTAAATTGTGTATTTGATCTGTCAAAATTAAAACATAAGCCCTACTAGAGAAAAATCCATAGAATATCCATATTACTATAATAATAATATAATAATTTGGTTCCCTTTAAAAGGTAGACTATAATCTATATTCTTTCTCTTGGGTCTCACCGATAGTCTTTCCTCACACTCCCTCCTACCTAAACTTCCTTCCAGATTTGCTCTCAGCTGGATGCCTGTCGGGTGTGCATATGTGCCCTTTTCTTCCTCCAGAGCACTGAGGCAGAGAATAATCACCTGAATTGACAAGGTTCAGAAGTGGGTTGTTTGGAGACAAGCTGTTATTCCTTTGAAGTCTTCGATTAGATCTCCTTCCTGACCAATGAATGGGCAGAACCTCTGGCTTCACTGGCCCCTTTCTGTGATCGAGACAGCACACACAGAGACACGTGCAAAAGCAAACAAAAACACACAATGAATATGTGTACCATGTTTTTTTTCCTCACTCGCTTGTTATCAGCTTCTCATTATTCTGCCCAGGTCATGGGGAGGTCAAAAATAATTATAACATTAGTGTTACATATGGCCAACCAACACCATCTCACGAAAAAAACGTAACTATTTTACTCCCTAAACATACCCATCTCTGGGGTGTATGCAGATCGTATTAAAGCATACGAATACATACGAATTAGCCACCAATTCGGTAAAATGGTTAAAAATTGCCATAAGATTGTGTTGGACCGACTGATAAATATACTTTGGGATTTGAACCCCTCTGAAAATAATAATTTTGAACATGCAGCGGGACTTAGTCTCAGGAGTGAATATTGAGGGACTTTAACAGATCCCATAACAGAAACGTTGAGATAGATAAAGCTGTGTGTACAGCATGTACATAAAATGATTCTGACTTCCCCTCATGCTTTATTTAACATCGTCACCTAAGTACTGTGACAACACCACTAAGGACCACTGAATGCCTATAGAAATACAATGTATAGCCTCTTTAGCTAGACTGGATGACTGCAGCTTTAAACAGCATGTTCCAAATAAAGAATCTGATGAAGAGTGAGATTCCTGGGCTTCACTTCAGACATTTTCAACAGTTTTGGTGCCATGACCCGGAAAGAACTTCTCGCTTAACATCGCTTGAGTGTTCCTCTCTGCAAAGAGAAGGGAAAAATGTTCTTTAGATAAAGAATGTTCTTACCAAACTTTTCGATAAACAGTTCTTTGGGGAACCAAACATGGTTAATGAAAAACATGGTAAAAAAAATAGGTTTAATATGCTGAAAATATATCCAAGTCTCCTGGTTTTCACTTGAGTTTCCAACAAACCCCAGGTGTCAACGTAACATATCCTGTAGATAAAATTTGTATCTTCATATCCTAATGAGGGGAAATAAGGAAAAACACAATCTATTGCTTATAGTATATGTCAGTTGCTTGTAGTATTCGGTATGTATATATTTATCTATTGCTTGAAGTATATGTAACATGTTGACACATTTTGAAGAAAATGCGAGTGTAAAACACCCCACCATATGCTAGGGTGTTGTGGGTAGTTAGCGGGGTGTTATGCGATTCAGTTACAAGAATATTGAGAAAGATTTTTTTGTCCAAAGATGGTTTGCGTCCCTAATTAATAGTAAATCTATGGGATTATTTGGCACACCTCCCTTAAGCAAGTTGCATGATTTGAGGTATCATTCATGTCCATAGTATAAATTGTGTGGGATGCGTTACATGCCTAAATATATACTAAATGTACACATTCTTGAAATCCCAAACCCATAAGCAATAATAATAGTGATTCTTCCCTTTAAAAATTGTGTTATAATCCTACATTATCTAGGGCTTTTCGCTGCAGTAAAAGCTAAAATGCCTATGCTAATATCATTCATACACTGCATCTAATTGAATTGCATTAGCAGAAACAGTGTATTCATATGCAAATGATGCTTCAGTGTTTTCATCCATCATCACAACGCAGTTCTTAAACATTACGACACTGATGCCTCTTTGATTGCACAAGACCTTTCTACCCTGCTCCTCATGCTACCAATTAAAATAAACAAAATAAGTCAGCTTGATTCTTCCACGCTTTCTTCAAGAACAGGAAATCTATCTATCTATCTATCTATCCAACCATCCATCCATCATCCATCCAGTAAGTATAGCCATAAGTGGAATGAGAGCAGTCAAAATTAACCCATATGGATGATTCAAGACTTGATCCTGATAATCTGGTTAGAGTTTATTTTGCAGTAATGACCACCTGATTGTACATTACCCCTTACTTTATGATAAAGTAATCATGACATATATTTTGTAACTGAATACCATTTTACTACTCGGTTGTGAGAGTGAAAAATACGAAATCTAATTATATCAGCTGTTCAGCTGTTCTCAGCAGCAGAGGAATGCTGTGCCTATTTTAACTCTGAGACAATGAAATAAATAGAGGCAGGCAGGTGTCAAAATTAAAGCTCGGTTGGCTGCTCATTATCCCTAAAGACACTGTTGCGCAACGCACATCCTGAGGGGAGCTTACCCTCCGTGGTTAAAAATGGCTCGCAACTGCATCAGCACACCGAATTCAGCAGCAAATCTGCTTGAGCCACACAGGTGAAATTCAGCTAGAAAATCAGAGCCACACAGGTGATTAAACTCAGCTGGAGTCACATCCACAGACCTGCATGAACCAACTGACAAATGCAAGGAATCGTTCTCTAGAGATCAGACACCTCTTATAAAGTGCATACACTCTGGGCTGTTTACACGACACCTTCAACTAAAAACATAAAACTTTTTATGCATTTTGGCGGTTCAACAGCATTTTGGGTGCCTGAAAGCGCAAGCTTTTGAAAACGGGTTTCAAAGTGTACGTTTTTGAAAACGGTCTCTGTGTAAACATGTCACGGTTTTGGTTTTGGTCCATGTTCTATGTCATTAGCCGCGTTTCCATTAGGCTACCCTTCAAATTGTGCAAATTGAAATTGCGAATTGAAAAAGCGCTCATTGGAAACACGTCAATTTTGCAAAAACTCCCATTTATCGCAAAAAAGTTTTTACGCTCGCATGAGGTGGTTTTTCAGGCAATTCGAAAAAGAAATATTTAGCAAAACTGCAATGGAAACAGTTTTTGCACATTTACAGGTCACCTGACTTAGAAGGCGCGGTGTGTTTGGACAGAATACAAGACGGAGTTCTTTATTGAATTCATAAAAGACAAAAGAATGACAGAAATACTGGATTCTAAACCTCAAAGAAATGCCACAATCAAGAGCTCGGAGCAGAAATGAGTGAGAAAAACCCAGACACACTTCATATGTGCTGCTCACAGACACAGTATAAGGGTCTCTCCTTGCCATTTATGCTTGGATAAACACACCTACATTTCCTTCCATTAATAATAATAATGTCTAGTGCGGTACATGGCTGTGATATATATAAACCTACCAACGTCTGTTGCCATGATTTTTGGAATGACTTAACGCGAGAGGAAAAATGACGTTTTAGTCGCATAACATCAGTTAATGGAAACGCCGTCATTTCGCAATAGTTTTTTATCGATATTTAGAAATAAATCACAAAAGTTTTGCGCGAATCTTTAATGGAAACGTGCCTACTGTCATTTGATTCCCTGTGTCATGTGAACCTGCCATGTGTCTTGTCATTGGTTAATCGTCTGATCATTATTCACAGGTGTTCCTTGTCTTGTAATTAGTCTGTGTATTTAAGCCCTCATGTTTGTCATGTGTGTCATGTGTTTTGGTCTTGTATTTTGATTGTGTAATGGCTGTCGGTGAGTCTTATGTTTCATGGTTTGCCATACCAAGCCTTTGTTTTGGATCTTTTGAATAAACTGCACTTGGGTTCCACAAACTTGCCTCCAGTGGATCCCTACATAACAAAAACGTGAATCTCTGAAGACGATGACGTCATGCACATGCGTGTTACATGTTCAGTCTATAGTGTTTCATCGCCATCTAATGGCCTGGCAACAGAAAACAGCTTGTTTTTTTTTTCATTTTTGCGGATCTGTGTAAATGGTTCTTTATTGGCATCTGTGAATCAATGGAGAACCTTTTACATCCATGGAACATTTCCAATGCACAAAAGGTTCTTTATAGTGGAAAAGGATTCTTAGGATTAAAAAGTTCTTTGCACTATGAAGAAAAAGTTTTTTTTAGGAACTGTTCACTAAAATTATCTTTGGGGAACCAAAATGGTGGTTCTTTATAGCATTGCTTTGAAAACTCCCTTTTGGAAATTTTATTTTTAAGAGTGTAAATGAAAATGATGCCCTGTGAAAAACAAAAATGAAGCCATATCAGCAGTACTGCTGCTTCCTAATAGCTGGTAATGGTCGTCTTTGCACACAGAATGCAGCACACCGGTGCTGTAAATGGGGTGAGTGCTCCTGTGAGGTGTGGATTCAGATTTGAGCTCATCTCCCTCGTTTCATCCCTGTGTGCGGTGCTGCTCCTCAGAGAGCCTGACTCGACGCTTCAGACAGAATAGAGAATGGACCACTCTATTTCAATTTGTTCTGGCCACTAGCCACTTTCAGCACATCTAACGCAGTGGGAATCAATCCCTCCTGACCAGCACACAATGAGAAGCCTTTAGGCTCAAAATGTGTAAACAGTTCATACAAAACACCAATGTTATGAAACTCAACACTGTCAACTGTGACACAAAAGCATGGTGACATAAGAGGTTACACGTGTGTTCTGTCCTTGGAAAAAAATTCCTTACGAAATTTCATTATGAAAATGGAGTGTGCTTATTTGTATACTGAATGTGCACTTGCAGTGAACTTCAAATATTAAAAAACTGTACTTGCATGATGTATAACATTAATTAAATAAAACATCACTTTAGTGTAAAGTACAATTAAGTACACTTTTAAAAAGTGCACCTTGTAATAATGTCACATTAACAGGTTTATCTTAAAGTACCATTTAAATCATTATGTTTTAATAATATTTTGTCCTGCTTTAAAGAAGAACACTTATTTTGATGTGTTGACTAATGTAGCCTAGGCTACTAAATAACATGTACGGTTCAATACAAATGACAAATTAATAAAGTATGTTTTAGTTTACCATAAATGCATGTCAGTACATCCGGCAGTAGGCTACACTTAAACCATGTTTCAAATTACTTAATTACTAGAAATTACTTAAGTGAGCAAAAAAAATAAGGTAATAAGGTCTCTTTTTAAAAGTATGCTAAAGTGTACTTCTTTTTCACAAGGTTTGTACCCTTTTGGATCTTGCCAGCCTCTGGTCACGCAGCGTGATCATTCTGCCAAACATCTCCTTTTGTGTTCTAAGGAATAAAGATAAAAAGGATTTGTGATGATGAGGGGGAGTAAATTATGTTTTCATTTCGGTTGAACTATCCCTTTAAATGCCTAAATATGTGTTCTGTCAAAAATCATCCAACCAAGAAAAAGGTCAGAGGGGACTTGGCATGCCAGTGCAGTGGAGATATTTTGAGTGTGCCCATGGGATTGTGAGTGAGGCTGTAGACTTGGTACAGTTGTAGTATCATTTACATTCATTTAGCAGACGCTTTTATCCAAAGCGACTTACAAATGAGAACAATAGAAGCAGTTAAACTAACAATGGGACAACAATATGCAAGTGCTATGATCTTTCCTAGTTTAATCTAATGCAGTATGTGTACTTTTTTTTATAAAGATAATAGATATAGAATAGAAGATAAAGTGTAAGTATTAATGGATCAAGTGTTGCCGAAAAAGATGCGTCTTCAGCCGTTTCTTGAAAATGGCCACGGACTCAACAGCTCTGGTTGAATTGGGCAGGGCATTCCACCAGCATGGAACAGACCAGAAAAAGCCTCAGGGACCATCCAAACCTGCAACCTAACACTGTTGTTCTGATTCTAGATCCTCAATTTCCCAGATCCCAATGGTCAGTGGGTAAGGTCATCTCCCTTCATCCCAGCAAGGATGGCCGTTGTAGGGTTGCTGATGTCCAAGTCAAGGACAGGACATATACAAAGCCCGTTGCCTGCCTCATCCTTCTTCCGGCCCTACCTGATCTCCCCTGATTGATCAAATTTGCTATACAAATCTGGGGGCGGCTGTTGAGAAGTTTTTGTGTCCCTAAGCTGCAAGGTGCAAAGCATGTGCCACACCCCTCTTAGGCCCCGATCACACCTAACGCGTTTTTCAGGTTCGAAAACGCGAGGTACACAGACAGCACTGCCCCATCACACAGAACGAGCAGTGCGCTGCGTTTTTTATGTTGCTAGGCAACCACCGAAACAGCTGTCCTGTCAGTGAAGTAAACGTCAAATCAGCCTTTTATTAACGTTGTTAAGCTCCTGGTAACCCGTAAGAGCACCACAAGTTTATCCTCCATCATCGCGCTCTCCGGGCGTTCGAGCAACTGTATCTTTCATCACTAAAACGGAAGGCCCGCCTCTCCATTCATTCGATTGGACAGTGGAAAAAAACATGATGATGTCGGGCGCTTTTTCTGCTCAGAGTTGCTTTTTTTTCAACTGCAAAAACGCAAGGCGCAGCAGGCGGTAAAACGCGAGGCGTCCGGGGCGCATAAACAGCGCGCAGAACGCTCACTGCCATAGAAAACCAATTGAAAAAAGGCGATGGGCAAATGAAGCCTCATGAAGCACTGAGGCTTTCCCCTGAATGTTTCGGGAAAAGATTTGATGCATCAAGAGTGTCGAAAACAGCGCCATCTTGTGGCAGGTCAAATTTATAGCAGCCATGTTTATGAGCAGCTGAGTGCGCAGCGCCGTTGTTTTATCCATTAAGCACAAATAAAAAAGCACAAATAAAAGCCTGACAGCGCTAAATGTTCAGTTTTCTGATAATATAATTCACATATTAAAGTGTGAAAATAAAATAAATGTAATATTAATACTATACAGAAATAAAAATACCAAAGAGTTGCTTGATGCAAGTAAATGTTGGTCTAATTATTTTATGCTTTCTATGCTGTTTATGTGTCAGAATATATGATCATGTAACATAGGCTGTTAATTATCTTAATTATATATATATATATAAAAAAAAAGTAAATGGACTTAAACTTCCAAAAACCTGTAAAGTAGGGGTCTAGGTTCAAACATTCCGACACGCAAAGTGAAGCATTCACGTGACTGGAAAGAAAGTGAGGCTTCGTTTTTGTTTTTGTTTTCTCTGAAAACAATACGCGCTCCGGCACGGAGCTTCATGAGAAATTGCACTGCATATTCAATACTCGTTTGAAGCTTCAGTGTCAAATGTAACATCACTAGCCTCAATGTATTGCTTAAATAATTTAATTGTTCATGAATTTCCTGTGAATTCAATGTAACATTGGCAGTTACCATGAAATTGATCTGGCATTGTTTATTGTAAACTAAAACACTGTTTTTCTGTTCTTTTGTAGAAACCACATGCGCACACACACACACACATACAATACCTGATTGGATGTAAAATAAAGACCTTTATACCTGAATGACTAGACTGGACCTGTTCTTACCGACAGCCCCATTGGCTTCAAGCTCACTACCTAAGCATCCCCTTACTCCTTTTCATGCATTGCTGAAGGTTTTTAATGATGCACTAATAACCTGTGATTCTGACGACTATGCTGTTATTGTGCTTTTAAATTTAACTGCTGCATCTGATACAGTAGATCATGCTGTTCTTATTGCCCGGTTGGAACATTGTGCAGGCATTACAGGCAGTGCACTGGACTGGTTTAATCTTAGCTTACCAACAGAAGCTTCTCAGTGAAGATTGGAGAACATGCCTCTAGTAATGCTCTGTTATCTTGTGGGCTCCTCAAGGGTCCATTTTGGTCCCCATTCTTTTTTCTTTATACATGCTTCCACTTGGTTCTATTATTAGAAAACATGGGCTGTCATTCCATTGTTAAGCGGACGACACTGATATGAACATAAAATAAATGCTTAGCTTTCACTGTTATGCCGACAATACTCAGCTGTATATTTCTTCAAAACCTAACGAAACTTACCAATTCACAAAACTAACGGAATGCATAGCTGATATAAAAAATTGGATGACTCGTAATTTCCTATTACTTAATTCTGAAAAAACAGAGATTCAAATTATTGGACAAAAAACTTCCTCACGTAATAACCTAGAATACTGTCTAACACTGGATGGCTGCTCTGTTAATGCCTGGCTCACACTACAGGAGTTTTAGGCCGATTTATGCCCGATTTACCCCTCCCGAGAATCTGAGAAAAAATCTTGTCGAGGACCTCGATCGGTTCCGATGTTCGGCGCAGATTATCTGGTAATGTGAGGCGTTCACAGATCGAATCTTGCCCCTCCCGATCTGCTCTCACACAAATCGGGCTCGCCCCGATCATATCAAACATGTTTGATATTTATCGGGATGAGCAAGATTGTGATTACGTCAGTGCTGTCAAAAAGACAGCAGGGCTGTCGTGCTGAAGGAATTTCCCTTGAGATAATTTTAAATGACTCAACTCGATATGCGTTTTTATCTCCATTTATTTATTGCTAAATAAATAAGTATTACGCTGTGGTCAGCAGGCACAAACGTTACATGTTCAGTAATGAAACCGAAACTAAAAAGCGCGTTAAAAAGCGTGTGGATTTCAAAATCAATGCACGCATCACCGGATTTAAAAATGCACATCTAGCTTGTTGCACGCACACATATTATGCCGAAATAACGATAGTATATTATGTTAACATTATTAGCCTAATAATAATAAATCTTTAATTAATATTTGATTGAATGCTGAATGTTGTGCTTGGTCAATTTAATAAAACGAATAGGCTACTTTAATTGTGACAATTAAAATGATTGAATATTAAATATTAAGTGGACAATTTTTGCAATAGTATTTATATGCTATCTAGCACCCCCTCGTTAAAAAAATATCTCGCACCGCCCCTGGCCCACGTATTAAAAAATCGGGCTATTTTTATAAAAATATATTTAAATCGGGCTCGGGCTCATAATTACAGTTATGTTAATGTGTTGTGTTGTGTTGTGTTGTGTTGTGTTGTGTTGTGTTGTGTTGTGTTGTGTCGGGCCGGGCCGGGCTCGGACACAACGTGCATGGGCTCGGGTAGGGGTCGGGCTTGATTTTTTTGGGCCCGATCTAAGCTCTTAACTCAAAGTACCGGTAGGTTCAAAGTCTCTGTGCGTGTGTATGTGCGTGCATGCGTGTGTGTCTCATGGCAATGCATATCCCATATGTTTCCATGTTTTTACACTTCAGATCTGCTGCGTGAGATCACGTGAGACGCTTCCTCTGGCACGATAATCTTAATAACATTTTGTAGTGTGTGGTGCACCGCGATTTTCAAACCTTGTAGTGTGAGCATGTTTAAGATTTGGGGGAAGAAAATCTGCAAAGATTCTCCTTAAGTGTGTGCTTCAACCAGATTTCAAAATCGGTTAGGATTTTAAAACTCCTGTAGTGTGAGCCAGGCACAAGTCTTCGTCGTCGGTTAGGAACCTGGGTGTGCTCTTTGATACCAATCTTTCATTTGAAAGTCACGTGCCTAGTATCTGTAAAACTGCATTTTACCATCTTAAAAATATATCTAAATTACACCATATGTTCTCAGTGACAAATGCGGAACAATTAGTTCATGCGTTCATGACCTCAAGGCTAGATTATTGTAATTTTCTACTGGGTGGTTGCCCTGCACGCTTAATAAACAAACTACAGCTAGTTCAAAACACAGCAGCTCGAGTTCTTACCAGAACCAGGAAGTATGACCATATTAGCCCGGTTCTGTCAAAACTGCACTGGCTCCCTATTAAACATCACATCAATTTTAAAATATTGCTGATCACTTACAAAGCACTAAATGGTTTAGCTCCGCAGTACTTGAGCGAGCTCTTAACAATTATAGTCCTTTGCGTTTATTGCGATCTCAAAATTCCGGCCAGTTGATAATACCTAGAATATCAAAATCGACTGTTGGCGGTAGATCCTTTTCCTATTTAGCACCAAAACTTTGGAACAGTCTTCCTAACATTGTCCGGGAAGCAGACACACTCTGTCAGTTCAAAGCTAGACTAAAGACACATCTCTTTGACCTAACATTCACATAATACATTACAGACTTCTAGAATTCAGTGTTAGGCTGCATAGATTAGGTCAGCTGGAACCGGGAACACTTCCCATAAATCTTGATGTACTCATTACATCATAAGAAGAATGGCATCTACGCTAATTTTAGTGTCTTTTGTTTATCCCAAGGTTTTCCCGCAGCCTGCCGGATCCAGGCCGTATCCAGATCTGATGAAGGACCTGCGCCTGGACCCGATGACAACGCAGTGCTGAAGTGCCAACTAGTCTCTCCCTATGGAGGATCCCTTTACCACTCTACAGATAAAGCGTTGTCGGGAAACTCAATTCGCGTATCTACCCCGAATTGATAAAATAAAATAAAATTCTGTATCAAATATTATAAGGAAACACCAGTACTTTGTTTAGGCCTGGTTTGTAGGGAAATCGAAACTTGCGCACATATATTCAAACGCACATAACTATAGAACCAATTCTTAATGCGCATGTGAACGCCATCAGCGTTTCTCACAGGTTCGCGTTTAAAGTCTGTGTAGAGAGAATGGTGTCGTCTTAGCGGCCCCTAATTTAAGACGGAAGCGAATCAATCAAAACTAACTTTAGCTGGAAAATAACTTATATAGCTTATAATAACTTAAAGTGTAAGTTGCAGGTTAACCACCACAGCCAATTAATGTGTAAATTAAAGTGCTCTATATGTATATATTTAATTATTTCGGTCTTAAAATGCGTTAAAATAACATTTATTGGGGTTTCTTCAAAGGTAGCGTGTTTTTTCAGTTACTGGGTGATGACGTCACAAGAGGAACTCGCAAACCATACTCAGCTAGATTCCTACTGTATTATGGCTATTTGGAGAACGACTGAGGATGCGGAAAACCATCAAATTCTTTATGGACCACAGCCCTACAATTTTTAACTGGTCAGGCGTGAGAGAGGGCAGCCATATGGCACTCAAAGAGTTATTAATGCTTGGTGTGAGGAGAATAAGTGGAGGGTTAGCCAGGTGTCCCGGTGAGTAACGTTAGCTACGTTAGAGCTCGTCTGGTGCAAACTTAACCTGGATAATATAACGGAACAAGCAGTCTTTTCAAAATATTGCCGTCATGTAGAATAGCAAGGAGGGACAACGACTGAAGACATTATTTACTTACAGTAAGTCAGTCCAAATCAGAGCTGTAGAGATGCACACACTGCACAGGCATCAATCTCATCGATGCCTCAAACGTCATGTACTTCCTCAATCCATGCGTTATCAGTTTCTCACGATTTAATTAGCGATGTTTATTGTCAGAAAAGAAAAAGAGAGATCGATGTCCCCATCACTGTGTGTGTGTGGGCTATCAGCAGTGGAGAGTGTGTGCTGCCGTGAGGTGAACGCGTTTAGGAGTTTAGTGGAACAGCTCAACCTGCGACCGACTGATATGACGTGCCTGAACCCGTTTGTTTTGCGAATAGCTTATTCTCATTTCAGGCAGGATCACGGTCCCCTTGAAGTCAGCACACACGAGTATGTTTACAATTGAGTTATTTTATCCATAATTTTTTTTTATCAAATAAAACATACAACCAACTTTTCTGAACTTATGTAAGGCGAATATAGCTGCTAGCGTACGGTGACTCTACTAGTGAGTTCCTCTTATGACGTCACGCCCCATCTAGTGGAAGGGAGCGGGAGCGGTTAAAACCACTGTTAAAAGTGCCAACTTTTCGTATTATATCAGCATTTTGGTATAAAAAACAATGGTGGGCGGTTCTTATCTTTATGTTTAATAAACACATTGCATTACTTCGTGAAAAATTTAACCTGCAACTTACACTTTAAGAACCGCTATAAAGCCAAAAGAATCTCTGTTACCTTAAAATATACGTTTATCTCTGTAAAGCTGCTTTGAAACAATCTACATTGTTAAAAGAGCTATATAAATGAAGATGACTTGACTTGACTTAAATGCATAATATTCAATAAAAAGAAACATGAATAAGATTTATTCATGTTTCTTTTTTATTTATTTTTATCATTGCAAAAAATGAACTAGATTAATCAAATTTTTTTCCTGTGATTTATTCACGATGAATCGCCATTAAAAAAAACTAATGTTTTTAATATATTTTATAATGTAACAATTTCACAGTTAATCTCCAAATAAATGTAGAAACAACATAAAGACAGTTTTTTTTAAATATGTCTAAAAGGTAGGAATTCTACAGAAATTGAATAAAGTTATCTCACAGTTTGCACTGCATAAATGTTAAATTATATATAGAATAATCCTTATTAAAGTTACAAAAGTTCTTTAGTCAAGAGCAGTGAGTGATTTTTCTGTTACATTTGTTCTTTGATTACCTTTACTGACAGTAAAGCTTTATTGGCTGCTGTCCCTTTAAAACATGCCGCTGCTGACAGACGCGGATCTCACACGCGCCTCATTCTCTCACAACTCTTTACCTTCATTTAATACTTTATTTAACTAATTTAAGACTGCTCAGTCTGCTCTTATGAGGATACTCAACAAAATGGACATTTTGGCATAATTGCGTGTTAGTGTTCGGTCAACTTCAAGCCGAAAGAGAACTCAGTTCTGACGCTCAATTTGTCTTGGCTTGAATGGTTTAAAAGCATTTGCAAGAATAAGAGCGCATCATATAATGTAACGCCAGCCAAAAGATGAAAAACAGAAAAACGGATGCTGCGTAAATTGCTTTAAATATTTAACACTGAGTCTTCTCTTTTTCTACCAGTTTCTACCAGTGAGGCTTTTTTAAACGTTCTAAATTTGAATGAGAGTAAAATGGAAATTATTATATTTGGACCTTCCGATTCCTCTATCACTCCTAAACTAAATTTTGGTGGTTTGTTCTCTTGTGTGAAGCCCTGGGTGAGAAATTTGGGCATGGTGTTTGATGAATGTAAATTTGATGAAATTTAGTAGTGAAATCCTGCTTTTTCCTAGCCTGGGTCTCCCCATGCTGCCTTGCGCGCAGCGCGATTTTATTCACGCTGCTAGGCAGCCTGGACACCATGGACCAGATTTTCCCCTCAAAAAGGGAACCAATCACAGAACAAGGAGGGAGCAGCAAGACGATGACGACGTCTATGAGACACACCGTCACCGAAGCAGTTTGTTTATCTTTGGATCCAACATTGCATCAGACGCGAAGTTACCTTTCGATGCAGCCTTAGATAGTGTTCTAAGTAGTTTAGAACGCAACTTTATTTCGTCGTCTTCCTCGTCGAATTTCTGTCGCTCTACATACGTCATCTGGTATAATTGAAACGATTGGCTATGAGCTACATACAGGCGCATTTGATAGACATTCGTAGTGCCCAATAAACGGCTCTGGGCATTCGTAAACCACACCTCAAATACGAGAAAATGAACATGTGGTTCCCAGACCACGTCTCAATGAGACGAGGTCTGACGTTAGCCAGGCTAGCTTTTTCCAGCTCCGACTGCTATCAAAAGTAAAGACATTTCTTACTTTTAAAAATTTAGAAAAAGTAATCCATGCATTTATTTCTTCAAGGCTGGATTACTGCAATTCTCTTTACGTTGGGATTAGTCATTAAGATATGTCACAATTACAATTAGTCCAAAATGCGGCAGCTAGACTTCTGACAGGTGCACAAAAACAGGATCATATCACTCCTATCTTACGTTCCTTACGGTGGTTACCAGTGAGTGGATTTTAAACTTTTACTTCTCGTGAACAAATCTTTAAATGGTATGGCTCCACCCTACCTGTCTGTCCTATTGACTGAGCACCATCCAATTAGATCACTCCGGTCGTCCAATCAGAGACTGTCTGATAGAGTCTATCCCTAAGTCAAGATTGAAGTGTAGGGGGGGACCGTGCCTTTTCTGTAGTTGCCCCCACACTCTGGAATGACTAGCCCATTTCGATTAGACTGGCCTCATCTTTATCTGTTTTTAAATCTAAGTTAAAAAAAATTTGTTTGATAAAGCATTTAATACATGTTGAAGAACCCTTCCATTGTTCTTCATTGTTATTTTAAAATGAAGCACTTATTTTATGGTATTTTACTTACATTTTTATTTGTACTGTGTTGTATTGTTGTTAGTTTTTGTGTTTTTAGTTATTGTAATGCACATTGGATAATGTGGGTTGTATTTAATTGTGCTATATAAATAAATTGCCATTGCCATATCAGAGCCAGAGTGTTTTTAAGAACAGACAGAAAAAGAAAAGGAAGCACTTCCTTTTAAAACCCAACTTCAGCATCCATAATTTCTTTATGCCAGCTGCTCCAGCTAATTTTCGTGAGATCGTAAGGTGAGTGGAACAGCACAGCTGCTGCATACTGAGAGGGAGGGGAGGTAGTGGGCACATTATGACACACACACACACACACGCAGCCCTGTAGCATGCAATCATCCAGGTGCTGGAACAAAACAGCTAATTCTGCATTCTAAATTCTGCGCTCTACTGACCCCCACGGTGGGCCATGCAGCAGACCCTCATCTGCAGTGAGTCAGAGACACTGTGAGCTTGAAATGAGCTGCTAATCAACCGCAACACACAAACACACACACAGGTTCTGGTGATTCGGTGACAGTTTAAACTGGCATTTGTCCCCTTTCTGCACAAAAACAAAAGCCTGGGTCATCAGTCTGCTGCTCACCTGGTCTATTAACAATTTATGCCGTTGATGCTCGAGAAATTCAGTCCCAAGGATGACTGTGCACAGAATCCTTTTTGCTTGTGTCAGTGCACAAGGGCTGTCTACATGAATGTTGCAAAGTGAAATGGTGTGTTTAAATCTAAGGGGACTCTGCATGTCCACTGGTGCAGAAGAAATCCACTCAATACCACTAAAAATGCTAGGGTCTGATGATTTTGGAGTGTGTGATTGCTTTCAGTACATGGTCAATAAAGTCATCATATGTATGAGTACAGTTGTAAGAATGCATATCTTAAATCCTGTTACAGTTTAGCCTCAATGGAAGCACTCAATTGAAATTTAAAAAAAAAAAAAAAAATAGTGTAATATTGGTTTTGCATAAAGTTGAACATTTCTCAGCTTTCAGCGCGTGTTCCTCAGTGCTTGTAACGCTATCTCACACAATCCCCAGTGCAAGCATGACATTCAGCTTCCGAATAGAATTATTGAAAATATCCACTCAACTCCTTGTTTGGTACATTCTTGGCAGCAATTGTATGTTTAATAAAATGTAAAAGTGTGTTCTGTGTCACTTGCCTCTCCTGCCGGGTCTGCTCAGCTGTGGTCTCCATGGCACACTCCAGAGAGCTCTGGAGAGACTGCAGCTGACTGGTGGTCTCCTTCAACAGGAAACGGGTCACAAACTGCTCCAGATGCGTGGCTTCCTGGTAGTCCTGCAGATTAAATACACAGTTTTCATTGTCACCGCTGCTGTAGAATGGGCTTTAAACATACACTGGCCTTTTAGGCAGAATGTTAATTTTATATAAGTATATAATGTATAATTTATATATAACACCATTCAAATAGTAAGATTTTACTTATATTCACCTGCATTTTTTCAAAAGTGATATTCGGAATTATTATTACAATTTCAAACTGTTTATATTAATATATTTTCAAATGTAATTTATTCCTATGATGGCAAAACTGAATTTTCAGCATCACTACTCCAATCTTATTATCATCAATGTTGAAAACAGTTGTGCTGCTTAATGTTTTTGTGGTAACCATCAGAGATCATTCTAATATGCTGCTTTGCTGCTCAACAAACATTTCTAATTTTTATCAATGCTGAAAACCATGGAAACCATGATACGTAAATAAAAGACCATTCATTTGAAATACAAATCTTTTGTAACTTTATAAATGTCTTTACAGTCACTTTTGATCAATTTAATGCATACTTTCTGACTAAAAGTATTAACTTTGAACCGATATAATGCATAATTAATATATAAATCTTATCAAAATAACTTTTATTCACAGTGACAGCCCCAAAGAAATTAAAAAAGGATAACAATAAAAAGCGCAGTGTAGGTTTCTGCATTTAGACAGCTGAATAAATGCATATGAGCCAAGCTCATAATACTCCCTATAAACCAGAACATTTCACTCTATCTTAAGTTCTTTGCAGATACTTGCAATCATGTACATAAATTAAACAGTTCATGCATCATAAGTCAATAAATCATCAAGGGGACAAATAAGACTGAGGGATTTAAAATGTTGGAGATGGTGTTTTTATTGCTCAACAGGTGATAAATCACCATATGTAGCTCTCTAACAGTTCATTGTAAAGCATTATATATTGTGTAGGGTTATCAGCACCGTCACGCAGAACCGAAGCACAATGTTCTTCTGCAAAATGCATGCAATTTAGTTTTTTAACTGCTGGAGGGCCATAAGTTCCATAGTGTACCTTTAATAATATAACTAGGCTATCTCAAACCGAAGTGCCAGAATTTTTGAATGTGATTTTGTCTCGCATCCGCAGACTCAAAGCTGCAGGGGTATGTTATTTGCGGGTGGTACATCAGTTTTTCAACGTTAGGAATCAACAGCCGCCTGTATAATTATGTTGCGTGCCTGAGCAACCATGTTCTGTCACTATAAGAAAAGCCATTATTAAAGCTGTGAACATCCCTTAGCTAACAAGACACATAATTCTTCTGAGCATCCAATAATGAAACAGGTGCTGCACATCTATTATGAACTACAACATCTATTATGATGTTGACATTCATAAGATAGGGAAATCCAACACATCAACCACCAACACATGTATTTACAAAGCAGGATATATCGACAGACTTTCAGAATCACCAGCAGCATGATTCACAGCTCTATAACCTGTGGATGTTTAACAAGCAGCACACATAACTAATCTTTCCTTCCAGTGCCAGTGCTTGTGGCTGACATTTTCATCAGTTTACACAACAGCCAATCTCGTAACGGTATATTCACACTCACACACAATTCTGTTGTTTCCAATAACTAAGGCAAGCAATCCATGTTGAAAAAGATGTCATCCTTATGAAAACGTCTGGAAATCTGGAGATAAAATCATAAAATATAAAAGCAATATTTTTTTAAGATTTGAGCTATTAATCTGTCTTAACTCTACCTGCAAACTGAAGGTAAGAGAAATTGTCTGGATGATACGAGCACCCACAGTATGACATTCAGATGTGTGGTTGCTGTTTATAGAGGTGGCCCGAGGGCAGAGACCACACGAATCACAGCAGCTGGTTTGCGCACCCACTCATGGCCCTATTCAATAAACACAACGCTATCTGTTGTCATACAGCATAACTATCTGTTGTTGCTCATGAATAATGGAGCTCATGCATTAGAGATGTACAGATTATCAAGTGGTGTGAATAGAAAGATCAAAGAAATGTGGCTCCTGATGTTTTTTTTTTATTACACTATATATATATATATATATATATATATATATATATATATATATATATATATATATATATATATATATATATATATATATATATGCTTCAAAGCCATTAGACACAAACTTGAAAATCTAATTTTTTATTGTTCATATAATGTTAGCATCTCATATATCACTGGACTGTAGTTCCTGTTTTAATGCTCAGAAATGCATTTTCGTTCAAGTTTTGTTCAACTGTTTAAATATTTTAAGCACTGCAAGCGGAGACATTCAACTCACTTTTTGTTTCTCACTTTGAGTTTTAATACTGTGAATTCGGCTTTTGCCTCTAAATGAGAAGTGTGTTATTCCTCATACTCTCTGAACATTGCAAAACTGCACCAAATTGAAATGAAATTCTGGCTGCACAAAGCAGCACCTGTCAATGTACCTAAACCTTTAAAATCATGCAGTGATAAAACATGTTTTACCTCTCATACATACCTACCTCTCATACCATACATACCTCTCTCTGATCATCTTCAGCAGATTTGTTTTTACTGATCTTTTGATCATTGCTGGTGGCTTAAAGATTTACGATAAAACATGGAAGCAAATTTCAGTTTCAGTTTTAGTTTCAATTAATTTCATTAATCGTGTTTCACTTCCTCTGTCTGCCTCACTAATCAAAGAGGCGTAATGAAATGACACAGCACTGCCCTTCATGCCGACGACTCAATTTCTGAGACGCTCACGTGCATAAAGAGCCATGTCTGCTGGGCCTGGAGTCAGTGCTTGGATAATTTATTATCTGTGCGAGGCAGCAGAAAGTGTCCGTTAAATGGCTCAGCGGGAACTGAAGCACGCATCTCATACTTGTGCGTTCTTCTAACGGTCGGTGTGACTGGACTGTGCTGATTACTAATATCAGATGCTCAGACTGTTCAGACCAGAATGTCAGTGCTGATAACCACCACCAATATTGGACATCTATACGAGTAAGACAGCAGCCAATAACTCAATTAATACATTTGTGAGTGTGGATCATCATGCATGTCACATGAGAGATGCAGTGTTGTAAAATATATGGAGTTCAGCTAAGTCTAAACTGTTTCGAAGGTAATAATTACTGTGGTGCAATAACCAAGCTCATATAGTAATTTATTGAATTTAATGACTGTGACAATCAAGTATTAAGTAATTATTGCACATAAATCCTAGCTTATATATACAAAAACTTTATTAAATCTTTGCATATGAACATTTCATGGAATTTGAGGCCAGTGTTGGAAAGTTACAATCCAACACTATCAACATTACTAACTACATTCTCAGTATGTGAGAGTATTTAGTAGTAAAATAGTGTCGTTTTTATTATAACAAGTTACAAGTAGCAATGTAGTGTGATAAAAATGTGTCACTTTGTTTCCATCTTATCTGTGGATATGGAAGTAAGCTATTTCCTATGAACAAGACTATGGGTAAATAACTCTAATTACAAAGTACACAAAAGTTTGTTGCACAGTTGTTCAATGACAATAAAAGTATTCTATTCTATTCTATTGCACTACAAACCAGTGTGTTTATGATAAAGATAATAAATTAAAATAATATGATAAGAAATACCAGTTTGCAACATCAAGCAGCATAACAGACTGTTTTTGTACAGCTAAAATTACTGGAAGGGTTGAGTTTTTAGTGTTTTGTTGTCTTATAATTTATTGTTGTCAATATATTTTTTTAAATTTTATTTTATTTTTTGTTCTTAATCTTTCAATAAACGAAAATAAGAAATGTTGTCATGGCAACAGCTGAAACAAAATAAGTGTAAGTGTTTTTTTAATAAATAGTTAATAGTTTTAGTTCACAATATTATACATGATTCATCCTAATTAAAATTGTTGTTTTTGTTTCAAATAAATGCAAAGATGTTCGATTGTTTAAAAACAGTATACTATTGTTCAGCTATTTCAAACTTATTTGTACCCCTTAGTGAAGAACAAGATATATATTATCTTGACAAATAAGACTCAATTTAGCTGGTACATCTACTGTACCAAAAACCAAAAAATTAATCATGAAAAATGAATAAAGCACGTTATCTTATTGAGATCAAACACCATCATAATCATGTTGAGGACAGAGAGCAGCATGGTTGTTTGTGTCAGAGAAATGTGAGTCTGAGCTAGTTCAGATCCATCTTCATTAACTCTAAAAGTTCCCACAGGTTTATTACGAAAATTACACATCTAACGGCTGCATTAGGGGCCAGGGAACATGCTGTGAGTGATTATGATAAGACGCTGAAAGCCTCCAGGATACCCACATAAATACACAAAGCCTATGTTCAAGTACACTTAACTAACACCATATTCAATCAGAGGAAGATGAGACGAACATTAGACAAGAAAACAATTTTCCTTCTTTTCTCCTAGTTTCAGTCAACTATGTAATTGAGATCATGTCCATTTGTTGAATATATGCAAAGGAGGTAAGAAGGCAACCCACCTTCTTGGTTTTGTCCATGGCTTTCAGTATGGATACGTTCAGGTCTTCCAAGGCAGCAAGGACATTTTCATATTCTCCAAGATGCTGAGAGAAGTATTCTAAGAGAAAAGAAAACCCATTTCAAATACATACGACAATGTTTTCATAAAAGCATCAGCAAAAAAATACACAAATTCTAGAACATCAATTAAAATAATGTCATATTTTGTTATTTTGTTTTACATTTAAGAATTTTTTTTATTTATTTGAATTTCTCTAGAATATATTTTCACTGTTCAAAGCAAATTAGCATTTGAGATCTACTGTAATATTTTTGTATACATTGCAAGTACCCCATGCAAAATGTACATATAAACCTAATGTTACTTTAAACCTAATACTTTACTTCATTAGTTACTTTCTTCTTCACTTAATTTAAAAAATGTATTATACACTACCTTTCAAAAGTTTGGGGTAATATGTTTTTGAAAAAATACTCTTAATGTCAGGTTTATGTTGAGTTTCATTGTTATTTCGTTCATGTGTTTACTTTCGTTTTCGATTTTCCAAGTCATATTACCTGCATCAAGCAACTTGAATTGTTGGACATATTGTACCACTAAATATGTCACCATGGCTGCATTAATTTGATTTTATTGAAAAATACAATAAAAAGTGAAATATTGTGAAATGATAAAATTTAAATTAGCTGTATTCTATTTGAATATTTTTATTAAAATGTATAAATGTGATGGCAAAGCTGAATTTTCCGCATCATTAGTCCGCATCATTAGTCATTGATTTGGTGCTCATCAACCTTATTGTCATCAATGTTCAGGATTCTTTGAAGAATAGAAGTGTAAAACAAAAAAATCAGCATCCACTTGAAACTGAAATCTTCTCACACTCACACTCACAATCACTCACATTTTCTGTGCACTTGTAATGACACATCAAGGATGTTAAGAGGCTAAAAGCAGGTTTAGTACTTGCCCCATTGAAGTCAACAGGGTGCAAATTTTAAAAATAGAATAACTCGGTGTAGGCAACACCGATTTTTGTCGTTGTTCTCTGTATTGACAGCACTCCAAATGTACAAAAAAATGAGCTCAATGTTAAAATTGACCGGAGTTCTCCTTTAAGAACCCCAAATGGTGGCTCAAGTATCATTTCATCATAGCTGTGAACATAAAACCTCCCAGTAATAATGTCAATAAAAACTGTTGAACTCTTACCACACAGCTCATCCGTGTCCACATTCCTGTAAACAGACCATAAACAGACATGTTAATTTCATTTCCAGTTAAAAGACACGTGACTTGCGTCTAAATGTGATCTAATGTTCTGTGCTGATTTTTAAGATGTAGACAGCATCTTGCTCAAAGGCAGGTCCTTTGGGACAGCAATGTTTGCCTAATGAGAGCGGGTCATCTTAAGACAACTAGACTCTTACACTACATAACAGCCACCAGGCAAACACTGACAACTCCATGTGTCAACCCTGCTCTGATTAGAGGCTCAATGCCGTGAGGTAAAGTCATCATCTTACAGGCTGAGAATATAAAAAGTCAGAATGTAATGTGTCACAATGCATAGAAAGCAAACTTTCCTAATGTGATTTTCAGACTTTGAAGCCAGTAATGTATAAGGGTCATTCACACTAAACAGTGAACATTTTTATATAATATTTTTAGATCAGTATTTCAATTTTTTGTAAAAAGCAAAAAACAAACAAATCACTATGTTTATATGAATCTAAATTATAGGTAGCCAAAATGTAGAAATAAATGGGAACATGCAAATTGGTTGAAAGGTAAAATTTGTGTTTTATTTTACTTTCGCACTAGACATCAAACAGCATTTTTATCAAGGGAAATATGACAGATTTAAAAGCAATTTCTATTAGCTTCACACAGTGACAGTGATTAGCGCAGCACAGAGGCTGAAAGATTTTCAGCATTTGGCAGTTGTAGAAGCAATGACTGGATTCTTTGGGTTTCTGCAGTCTAGAGCAGTGCATGGTTCCCCAAACTTTTTTCCAGGAGACCCCTAATTTAACAATCAAAATTCTTAAAATGGCTCTAGAGGATACTAGAGGATGGCTCTAGAGGAAAAAATAACTATTGCTAGATTTGGATAAAACACAGAGGGCTTGGCGTCAAAGCTGAACTGTTAACTGACTGAGCTAGACCTCGTAGCGGGAGGTAAAGTCATCGATAAACATACAAAGACTACCACCAGCCGTACACTGTCAATAATTTTCATATTTCATCTCATTTCTTCTCCCCCCCAAGACATTAGAGTAAAAAGCATTATGAGCTACAGGGATTGAAATTATCTTTAAAATGGGATAAAATCCCTATAATTTAGTTTCTACCTTTTGACATTTGCATAAAACCCTGAGCTCTTTTCACATCTAAAGATTAGACTTTAATACTGGATAATAATGAAGGAATTGTTTTCAATGAATTCTCCTTCCAGGTTCCTCTGACTATGACCAATGAATTGTGATAATCCATATCCATGAGAGAATAAATGCAGGACCCCTAATCTTACACAATTTCATATAATTGTCACTTTCCTGATAAAAAATAATTAGGTTTATACTTTACGCTTCTGATCACTATCTTTCATAATGAATAATTGATGCTTGGCCAAAAACAGTTGTGTTAAGGGGAAGAGCCAACCATAATGTTGGCACAGGAAAGTGATTTTCCCTTTGAAATACTACATCAAACCAAATCTGCCCCGGCCACACAATGAATAGAAAATAAAATCAGAAGCACATTCTCATCAAACACCTACTACAAAGGGAGCATGTACCAGCCAGAAGAGCTGCTGCTATGGAAACCAAGATGACTTTAAGTGACATGGAATCATTCCGCAAGGAGGTGAATGTTAGATAATAATCTGCTCCTTTAACATATGCTACATAGACTTGCTAGTTGCACTATATTAATCACTTCATAGACATGTCTCTAAATATTGGGCTAAATATCCAATTTTTATTTTGGGGTGAACTTTTCCTTTAAATGTAGATTTATTATTTCTCCTCTCTCACAAAAAAAAAAAAAAAACCATACTTGAATTTTTTTCTTTGGCATGTCATGCATTATTTCTCCACAAGTTAAAACCCTTTAATTTTCATTCAAGATAATCTGACTATGAGGAGGAAACCAAACTGTTTTATCTCTCTCAGACAAACACACACATCAACAGGGACCATTGACGCGGCTGTGTCTAACAAGCCTGAAGCACGATAAGAATCAGTCTGACAAGAGTCCGTCGCGTTTGAGAGACAGCGCACCCTTGCCCTCAGTGAATGTTACTCACAGCAGACGCTGTAATGAAATCATCAGGACAGAGTTGCTGCTGGGTGGAAGTCTATATGCTTGGAGGTCTATGACTCTTGTCGGTTTGCTAATGCATAGTCATGACTGTTTTTTTGTGACAAAATCACACAGCAAGAAAAATGGCAAGAATACTGTAAAAATACTTGAAGCGCCATTTAGTGTTCTAATCTCTATATTTGCGGTTATTCATATGTATACAATAGCTGGGAGTTGACTCCAAAAAGATTCAATTCTTTGACTCAGGGGCATTGAGTGGACTTCAATGCTTCAAATCAGTTTCTTTCAGGTAAACTGACTCAGTTGAAGGGCATTAATCCTGAGTGTGTTCATTAATTACGATTCATTCACTGATTCTTTCATTACGCCAGTAATGAATTAATTTACTTGAACACACTATTTTTTCTTACCAATCAATAAAATTAGTCTGGAATCAAGTCTTGAAATTGATTCTAAAGACTTGGAATCCAGAGACTAGTCCTATTTGTATTTAACAGCTCTGTTCATACGTAAAAGTGTAGTTCTAGCTATCGTTGTAGTACTCGAGTCCAAGTCTAAGACCATATTTTTGTGGTCTTGGGCTTGTCATGGACTCGGTTTTGACTCAAGACTCGATCCAGTTCAAGTTAGGGTTTCACTAGCCATTCAGAGTTAGTATAAACTAAGTTCATACTTAAATTGGAATGTAAAGTCCACACTAGAGACTTAGAAACTACTAGCTAGTTTGTCACTAACTTACTTAATTTGGTTGCACCATTAGATCTTAAGGCATAGTTTCATAATATGACATTTACCTTCAATAATTCAATAGCAGCCTTCAAATTCATGAGCAGAAGCTATGTGAAAACAGCACAAATATGTAACGTCTGAGAGGCGAGGAAAAGTGGATCTATTTGCAGCATTTTACTATAATAAACAAATCAAAATGAAAAAACAAGAAGGTGATAATCCATAGAACTCCCAAAACACCTAAAAATGTGTGCTACTAAACACAAGCAACATTGAACAAGAACAGAACAAACTAAGGGCAATATACAGCCAAACTGATAATCTAAACAAGGTGCAGGAGGATGTAATCAATCAAACATTGAGTAACTATAACAACAAATGAAACGAAGGACGAAAAACGTAAGAAATGAAAACTGAAGTCTATAATAAAAAATACACCTGAAACCAAAATTGAACGTGACATTACTCCCTCTCCCGGTAGGCACCATGAGAGGAACAACATAAGCGGAGGGAGCGTGGGTGTCTTGGTGGAGTAAACGGCGAGGCCAGCGACAGAAGAGACCGCAGGAGAGCCGCCACTGGAAGAGACCATGGGGGAGCCGGCAGGTTACAAGACCACGGGGACCATGGGGACACTAGTGGAGTAAGAGTACTTAGAGCTAGCCAGATAGGAGCCAGGAGGAGAACAGGCAACACTGGAAGACCAGGAGGCCAATCGGAGCCGCAGTGACGAGTGACCGTGGTGGAGCCAGGGTGCCAGAGGACTGAGGCGGAGCCGGTGCGAGTGCGGATTGAGGAGGAGCCAGAGGGAAGGAGCAGCTCGACCAAAGCCAAAGGGGTGGAGGGACGAAGCACAGCCGGTGGCCCAGAATCCATGGTGGAGGCTGAGCGACTGACCAAGGCGAAACCAAAGAGATGAGGGAGCCTAGTGGAGCCGGCATGCTGATGGGCCATGGTGGAGTAATGAGCTAGGAGGTCCGAGGTGGAGCCAGGGAATCCGTGCACCAAGGTGGAGCTGGGGGCCGGGATGTCCCAGGCAGAGCCATATCGCTGGGCAATCAGAGGAGGGGGAGCCGAGGAGCTGGACGATACAAGTGGAGACAAGGAAACTTGGAAGCCAGACAGGACTGGCAGAGACAAGGACGACTTGGACTACGTATCAACATCATACATGTCTAAAGAATGGAAGTTTTTAAAACAAGAGCTTATATTCATGCAATTCACTCAATTTACTGTTTTATTCCAAACATTATTCCTGGTCAGAGGCTTCTTTAAACATTAAGTTAACACGTAGACTTACATTAAACTAAGTTTAATGGTGCGACACAAACATATTTAGTAATGCATAAGTTGTAACTTAGTGCCCCTTTACATTGTAACTAGGCTAAGTTGTTACTTACACACAGCAGGTAAACCATGTCTTCGCCTGGACTCAAATGAGCTGGTCTCAACTACAACACGGTCCTGGCACACATGTATTTTTATAGTCAAAACAATTAGATTCCTGCTATATGACTGTCTGAGACATGTGGCAGTACCCACACAACAGTTCCAGCAATTAGATTTATTGTCAGGTGTATGTGAATGACAAAAAGCAATACTTACTCTGTGTTATGAGTGTCAATTGTATGGAAAAGCTCCTTTAATTCATCTCCTGACAGAACACCATCTGAGAAATAAGCCTTGAACTCATCAAAGGACAGCTTCCCATCATCTTTTGAGAGGAAAATGTGGTTAAAAATGTGCCTTGAAAAACAAAATATAACTCATAAAAGCATTTCAGATTTAATAAAGACAGAGTTGAATCCATAAATGAGAAAGAAAATAAAGTTAATCATCCTTCAGAATATGACAATTTAGCTCATGGACATCAGATCGCAGGTGTTTGGGGAAAAACATGCGCACAGACGCCACAAGATAATGTTTCCGATGGAACTGAGGGCTCGCGTTAGTTGGTACAGACGCCCAGAGGTTTTTAAACAAACAGTGACAGGTGAGTCACGGCAGGCTATACTCAAAATAGAATAAATGTACTGCTGCACATGTGGTGTGTGCTATACACCTACTAATATACACAATATAATATAAAATGCAGTAAAGGAACCTCAAAACGAACACAGTATGAGGAAGAGGGAAAAAGATCAGCAAAAATCCTTGTGAATGACATACGCCTAGGCTGTATTGTCCATTAATATTACATTGACTGACATGATAGAATCCAAGTATGTGTTGTAACAGAGACAGATTTCACAGACATAAACTGTGAAAATTAGAAGTTTCTAATACATAAACTTCTCATACATAAACTTACAATGTTTTCTTTTAAGAACATTTTAATATTATGCAGTTATCTTTAAATGAACAAAATATTAGTTGGATCACCAAAGTGTCTATCTTTGTGTTTCACAAAATTTGAAGGCAACCAGTACTTAAGTTAAACCAGCAAAAAAAAATTTACAGTGATGCTAAAGAAAAGTAACTGAGTTGAATTCCAATGCTAAACTGAACTTCAGAAAAGTATAATTCTAAACTATAGGAGGGGAGGAGCACAGTGAAATTTGTTTGGTATTGCTCTACTAAAATAATGACTATCATTAGGAAATGTATGGACAGTCTAGTGTTTCCATGACAACAGAGCAACAGCATAGGCTGGGAATGGACAACCACTCAAACATATGGAGGTATGGGATAATGTAGTCTATACCAAACAGTTTATTATGCAGGTGAACAACAAAAGAAAGAAAGGGCAATGCCTTACCATTTTTGTCAGCTCTTCTCAGTATCTGAAAGTAAACAGGGCATTATCAGTTCATAGCCAGGAGAAATCATGCTGCGTTGATCATATAAAGGGACTCTAGCACTGTAAATTATTTAGGTTGAGTCCTAAAAAGAGCAGAGATGAAAGAAAAAGTGATGATGGCTATGTTGAATTTGAACACCCAGGCGCACTGTAGCAGTCTGTTAAATAAAGTCCCAATTCACAGCAAGAATATTCACACTCTAAATATGGTCCTCTGCTATAGGCATGCCAAGACGATGCTGAATTTAGCTTTCTCCTTAGAGGAGTGATAAAACTATGCCACCAATCTGTCAGGGACCGGTGCTTCCTTATTCCAGAATGATAATTAACAATACACACCTCACGTCCCTGGGGAAGCTCTTTAGACAGCATACTACAATTTAATTAGCAACTCAAACTGTACTACATGTCTTTGTGGTTAAAGAAGATCTACATTATAGAGCAGAAAAGAGACTAGCCTATTTAATAACTAAATGTTCATGTGAATAATCTAATTAACAATATGCTAATTAACAATAAGCATAATAACTGTAAATACAATGGGTAATGAGTGCTCTGAGCACAGTGCATCACATAAACCTATGAATATCTATATATATCTATGAAGGATGCCAGTCTCACATGACCTGGACACTTCAGAATCAGTTTATACTAACTCAAATCCTAAACAGTTTAGAATTGAACCTTGCTAGCCTATATATATATTGACATGAACGCATCATGCAGTTACTGCAGATTTGTCAATTTCACATCGATCCATGATGTGAATCTCCCGTTCCACCGGTTTCCAAAGGTGCTCTATTGGATTGAGATCTGGTGACTGTGGAGGTCATTTGAGTAGTGAAGTCATTTTCATGTTCATGAAACCAAGAGGATTTGAGCTTTGTGACATGGCACATTATACTACAGGAAGTAGCCATCAGAAGATGGGTACACTGGTCATACAGGGATGAGTGTTCAGCTCAGGTAGGCTGTGGAGTACTAAGGTGTGGTAAAAAGTGTGGCAAGAAAATATCCTCCATGCCATTACACCACCAGCACAAGTCTGAACCGTTGATACAAGGCAGGATGGATCCATGCTTTCATGTTGTTTACGCCAAAATCTGACCCTACCATATGATTGTTGCAGCAGAAATCGAGACTCAACACTCAAGTACTGAAGACAATGTAACTTATCCATGTAACAATCGATTAATTTATGTTATTAACTAATATTAAGATCAACAAAAACTGGGGAACCTTGAGGTAAATTAAGTCTGCTAAAATGAAAGGTCAATCAATCTGCAAGTGGACTCAACACAAACCCGTAGCACTGCGGATCCATCAACAGGTTATTTTACGTCTCCGTTTTCATTTTATCGTTCAGCACATTTATTCCGTATTGCAATCAGACAATATTTTTTTTAAAATAGCCTACTCACATCCAAAAATATTGACATTCCTTTCTTTAACTCGATGGGAGTGCTGGCTTCATCTGACAGTGACTGCACCTCTTCAGAGCAATCCATAGTGACTCCTCGTGATAAATATTTATCTAACTTTCAGCTACAATAACGCTTAATTAATCCAAACAAGTGCGCGTGCAGAGAGAAGAATCGCGCGTTCTGCGGTGTGTACTGTACTGTGTACTGCGCGTGAAAGGAATCTCCCGCTGTACTCCAGTGATGAGCCACAGGTCTCCTGATGCTGTGACACACGCACCAATGAATGACATTCGCTTTGTGGTGTGTTATCACGCTAGTCATTACTCTCTACCTGTCTCAGCGGGGATAAACTATTTTATTACTCTCTCACCATGCATTTTTACGATGCATTTTTTTCCATGTTTGTTATGATGCAAATATAAATAATATAGCCTAATGGAAAACTACGCGATGAAGTTCATTGCCTACGTGTTTAGTGTTACAGGAGAATTAAATTTAAAGGCATTTAGTTTACACCGACAATTAACATTTTGTCATCATTTATCCCCTCATTTCGTTTTAAATCTTTAAGACTTACTTTACAGGAATGCAAGAGAAATTCTGAACAATTGTTCTTGTTCTTTTCTGTGGAATGAAATGAATAGTGTTGGAAGATTTCAGCACAAAAAAAATAATAAACGTAAGAAACGTTATTACTCAATAGGCCTAACTGTTTGGATCAACATGAGGACATAATGTTATAATTTTATATTTGTGAACTATTCCTTTAAGTGTTCGTAGCACAGTAATTTCAAATACATTTTAGCGTTAAAGGGTTAGTCCACCTCAAAATGAAAATTCTGTCATTAATTACTTGCCATCAAGTGGTTCCAAACCCATAAGTCTTTCGTTCGTCTTCAAACACAAATTAAGATCTTTTTGATGAAATCTGAGAGCTTTCTGTCCCTCCATTGACAGCTACGCAATTACTTTGATTCTTCAAAAAGTTCATAAAGAGAACATAAAACTTCAGAAAACTACAGAAAATTTGAACTAAACCGCTCAATTCATGGATTAGTTTTACAGTCTCTTCATGAGCTTTTTGAAGCATCAAAGTAGGCCTAGTAGTTGCGTTGCTGTCAGTGGAGGGATAGAAAGCTCTCAGATATAATCAAAAAGATCTTCATTTGTGCTCCGAAGATGAACGAAAGTCTGACGGGTCTGGAACAACACGAGGCCAAGTAATTAAAGACAGAATTTTCATTTCTGGGTGAACTATCCCTTTAAGGATCATGTTCACACCGTGCACACTATTCACTTTTAATCATTTGAGAAGTTCTCCATACCTTCCCATCTAAAAATCATGTAAAAACGATTTCTGTGAGAATATAATAGTTCAAACTTTGTAAAATTCACTTTTAGCCAAGATAACAGATAGCAACTCCTTGCCATGAGGCACACACATCTAGTGAATTTTAGTGAATTGAAGGTGAAACAGCAGCGACATCTTGTGGTGAAACATGCCAAAATCAGAAATGTCATGTTAAAAGAAGTTTAAAGGGATACTCCACCTCTGGAAAGATGAATGTGTATTTAAATTGGGTCATTTATGTAGAAGAAATGTGAAATTATTTTTTAATTTGGAGCTTTCTAGACTGAGAAAAGCCAGAAAATGTATTTTTGGCTCATGTGGATGAAAAACAACAACTCCCAGAATGCACTTGCTTCGCTGCTCTACGAGGCAACTCCCAAGCCACGCCTACCTGGTTAGAGAGCAGTTGTAAACAATAAAGCTAACTAGTCTCCGTAAGTCTGCCCGGGTTTTTGAGATCACATCGCACAAAATTATTTAGATAAAAATAAACCGATTCTTGAGACACTGGACAAAACATGTCGCAAGCTTTTAGCTGAATTGGCTTTTTTTTTTAATAGCAACATTTCAATTTTTAAATGCATCAGAGATGATCACTAATAATACTCTTAAAAAAAGGTCCCAAGACTAGTCCTTTTTTTTCCATAGTGATGCCATATAATAAACATTTTTGGGTAAACCATTTTTTTTTTTCATAATGTGAAGAACATTTTAAAAATCTAATTATCTAAAGAACATTTCTCCATATAAAGAACCTTCTATTCAGTGGAAAGGATCCATGGATGTTAGAAGTTCTTCAGGGAAAATGCCAATAAATATCCTTTATTTTTAAGTGCATTAAAAATTCAATAAATGTTAAATGACATTAGTTTGGTAGCAAAGTTTAAGCTCACTAATGGGACAGCTGCTAAATCACACAAAAACACACCCACAAAAAAAACTATACAGTATTAAATAAACTCAGTTACCCATGCAGCCACATTAAAGGACAATGTGGTTTAGAACTAAGCTGCCATTAAGAAACCCTTTGACCAAGGCCATTGCATCCATGATCTGTTGTAAAGGGAACAATTCATTACCTTTGAGCAGAGTGTGCATGAATGTAGTGTGGCCGGATGAGTCAGTTTACAACATTTATCCGTTTACTTACAGACAAAGACAAATGTTGCCTTCAATGTCTAAAATCACAAAGGATCCATGACATGGAAGACAGGTCTGATGATTCCTCAATGTGGGAATACCTGAATTAATGGCTATGATGCAAACCCTACTCTCACATTCCAGACCAGTCAGTTAATATTCCCATAAATTCAAAGTTGATTTCCTGAAAATCGGTGTAAAGTCCAATGCCTTCATAACCTTCTACTCACAAAATCTATTCATCTTTGTACTGTCATGGTCCATTTGGAGGCACCTTCATTTGGCAGAGATCCAGACGCTTATCGTTATAATTGTGAAATATACAAAGCTAAGGGCTTGTGTGACAGAATTCCAAGAAGGGCAGGGTATGTTCTAAAGGTAAAGTGTGTCAAATATCACAATGATAAGACTGGAGGCCTTTAACTAGCTATTTTAGGGGCAGTTATTACATTTTACCATGTTGCAAAGTCAGATTTGTCAACCTATTATTATATTGTGCTTCAGTAGATTTACAAACCAAACTAGATTTGTATATGCTGAAGGAAAAGTATGGTAGGCGGAATTGAAATTTAAAAAGCTTTGACTTTGATTATGCAAATATAATACTACATCAGAGCAGCTTTGCTGTTGTCATGAGAATCGGATGTGCACGAGAATCAACACGCACTGCGGCTTTGTGAAGGCTGAATATTCTATCAGTGAATGTCAACGGGAGATTCTCAAACTTTAATTTCTTAAAAAGTATAACATTTATTAAAGCTAGAAACTAATCATGCCAACATACCAAAACAAATGCTGTAATTATCTGCAAAATAATGTTTGAGTCTATACGTTAAGCCAGTTTTGACTAAATTAATTGAACTGAACCTGTGTTTGAACTAAATTTATGATATGATCAAATTCATTAATAAATAAAGATATATATATATAGATAGATAGATAGATAGATAGAGAGAGAGAGAGAGAGAGAGAGAGAGAGAGAGAGAGAGAGAGAGAGAGAGAGAGAGAGAGAGAGAGAGAGAGAGAGAGAGAGAGAGAGAGAGAGAGAGAGAGAGAGAGAGAGAGAGAGAGAGACTTAGTAATGAAATTATCTGCAAAGTTAATGAAAATGACATACAAAGTCATCATTTTGAGATAAAACCAAATGATGTCGAAATTAGATATGTCGAAATTTGGAAGTCATCAAACGTCAAATTAGTTGAAAAATCGAATTTTAAAGAAACAAATAAAAAATAAAACATAGAAGGTCATTTTTTTACTTTTATCTCATAATTATAACTTCGGTAGGTCATAATTTAGATGTTTATATCTTATGGCTTAGCATGTATAGCCTAATTTAGACTTTTCATGTCAAATTGAACTATCTCAGTATTTCATCATTATGATTTAGCCTGCCAAAGCATGATTAAAATAATAATAATAATAATAATAATAATAATAATAATAATAATAATAATAATAATAATAATAATAATAATAATAATAATGAGGCACAGGCTTCCACACAGCTGGGAAGGGAAATGTTTGGGGGACCCACCCAAAAAACAAACATTTTTCCCGGGCTATAAGAACAATAATATTATACAACAGAATAGTTATGAAACCAGAAGAAAACCAGAGAGAGACAGAATAGAAACTGTCCAATGTGTGTTTTACTCGTCAACGCCCAAAAGCGGTGCTTTTACTAGACTAGTAAATTTATGTATATTGGATTTAACGATCATCTGACCTATATATTCCCATTAGTTAATGTTGTACACCACTGATATTCAGGGCAATCAGAGAGCTGTTTGTTATCGCGATACTTACAGTGACGGGCAGATAATATCACGTGACGACCTCGCACAGAATACTGGGAAACAAACAGTGGCATGAATAACGCTCGGCGTAAACATCCGTTGCTGAGGTGGACAAGAGCTCGCACAACACAAGTAATAAAACAACTCGTCCGGCAAACACAACGACCGTCTATCCGCGACTTTTAATATCGGTGTTATTCGGGCTAAGAGATGTGACATGTTGAGCTGGGTGAGCGGCGGGACTTTGGACCGGAGCCTGGTTGGGAGGAACGTTACTGCAGACTGCAGTGAGCTGTGCCTGGAGTCTGGAAAGTTGAGCGACGCGTGTGTGTGATTTATCCGTCAGACGCGATGACAGCGGCGATCTGAACACGCCTGGAGGGATTTCATTCCTCTGATGTTGGGAAGGAGAGTATGGCGTTCATAAGAGAACGACAGCATACACATTTGCATCTCGAGTCCTTGAAGTGGTACAACTCCACATCAGTGTTCCCCAGATAAATTATTACACATTACTGGACTTTTCGGGACAATTCCTCACTATCAAGGGAATTGATTGCTGATCCCTTTGTCAGAGGATCCCTGGGATTTGGCAACGTGTAAATCCAAGGGTCAATATTTTGGACTGGACGTCCAATCAATCAATCGAGTGAAGTCATATGAAGAAGGCATGAATATGTGGAGCTCAGGGTCGGTGCAGGGTGTGCTGAAAGCCCTGAAGCACGCCGCGGGTAAAGGACACATTCAGCTCAGCCGCTGGCTGCAAAAGACCCCTGACTCACTGGACTGCGACAAGATCGACATCTTGATCTGTAACGTCTTTGACGAGAGAGCCAACGGCGGGAAATCGGAGGCAGAGCCCGCGGGACTGGCCGAGACCGGTGCGCCCTTCACCCCCGAGTTCAGGCATCCGTGTTGCATTACCACCTGTTGCTTTAAAAGTGCCCTGTTGGCGTGCGTCCTGACAGCCGTGTGCTTCTCATCGGTAGCGCTCGTGCGCCAGTACCTGAAGGATGTCTTGCTGTGGGTGGAGAGTTTGGACAGTTTTGTGGGAGCCTTGCTGTTCATTGTCGGCTTGATCACGGTGTCTTTCCCCTGCGGCTGGGGTTACATCGTGCTGAACGTGGCCGCGGGGTATTTATATGGGTTTGTGTTGGGGATGGGACTGGTGATGGTTGGGGTTTTGATCGGGACTTTCATAGCTCATGTAGTGTGTAAGCGATTGCTGACGAACTGGGTTCTGAGTAAGATCGGGAGCAGTGAACAGCTGAGTGCTGTTATTCGGGTGGTGGAGGGGGGGAGTGGACTCAAAGTTGTGGCCTTAGCGAGACTCACTCCGATTCCGTTCGGTCTCCAGAACGCGGTCTTCTCGGTAAGTCTGTTTTTGACATTCTTGCTAATAATGTTATTATGCTAATTTTTAACAAGGCATTAACAAATGTTTTCATTTGAGCAATATCTCACCAGTGTTAGGCTATTTATTTTATTATCATTGATATTCTGTTGTTTTAGCCTATTTATTCATATTTTAATTCGGTTTTGTTCACTTCAATTTAAAAGTCTTTTTTTTTTTTTTTTTAATAGGCTGTCTTTATAGTTTATTTATTATTATACCATGGTCTGGGTGAATACTCGATTCTGATTGGCTGCAAGGTGTCCATTAAAAAGTGATAGAGGACACCTAGTAAATAAACCGTCAGGCGTAACCAGGGAAACCAAGTTATTGTTTGTAAAAACTTTAGATTTCAATTGTAAAGCTAATTAAAACTAATGTTTTAAAAAAATTGTTATTTGGCAAGTGACCAAGGTATAAGTGGGTTAATGCCCTTCGAGGTGTCCATTGTCAGGTATTAATGGACGACGGCGAGGCGTGAACTGTCCGACGCGCAGCGGAGTCCGAATGCCCGTCGGGCATTAACCCTTACTTGTTATTAAAGTTGTTTTATTTATTTTAAGTTAAACTAAACGAAAATTAGATGTTGCCTTCCTTGGCAACTAGCTGGAATAAAATATGCTTAAGGTTTCTTATTTTATGTCAGTTCATGCTTATTTTGTTCCAAGTCAAAAAATTGTTTATGGTTTTAAGTTTTAGTTGACGGTAATAATAACCCAGTATTGCACGAGTGCATGAGGATTACTAAATTGCAAGAGATCATAAATCTATAATTATGAAACATATGAATTGAGCGGTTTAGTCCAAATTTTCTAAAGAGACTTGGTCACTTTATATGATGAACAGTGTTGGGGCTAGTTACTCAAAAAAGTAATATATTACATATTACATATTACTCTCAAAAATAGTAATGCCTTACTTTACTTTATTACTCCCTGGAGAAAGTAACTAGTTATATTACTAGTTATATTACTATAGTTACATTTTTTTTCTTAATTACTCTATAATTGCCTGAGATGCATCAGATGGAGGGAGAACATACAAAGGATGAGTGTTCTTTAGGGTTTTTATTACGCCAACAACAGACTGGCACTGTCTAGCACAAATAACTACAAACAACTGTACTTGTACTTGCCGTTGTTGACGCTTCCATTTTTCCCCATCTGTCCCAATAATATCTGTCTGCAGAGCCGCAGTTTCACCACAGCAGTTTTACCCGCGCATGCGCAGTTTCAGGTTGTAATTCAAGCCCTATTAATAGTCATTTATATGCAAAATTGTCTATAAAACACAACCGGTCTTCCGACCTTTAACCGGTCTTCCGACTCATGAATATTCATTAGGGAAGTCATCCCTGATTGGCCTTAACTGCCGCGTGTCGACCAATCGGTGATGGTAAATGAAACCTCGTGCCAAACCCAGACCAATCACTGTTCCATTCACGCCCTCCTCCCCTTCCCTTCTGTTCTCTGTGCTGTGTGATGAAGGTGCTACTGGCAAATGTAACGCAAGTAACTAGCTCGGGAAAACTGTAATAATATTACTATTTTCAGACGAGTAATGCCTTACACTACTAGTTACTGAAAAAAGTAATATTATTACAGTAACGCGTTACTTTGTAACGCGTTACACCCAACACTGATGATGAACAGATTGAATGTAGACTTTTATTCACATATAAACATTAATCAGCGAACATAAACAGAAGCTCAACAGAACCTGCTTGATGTGCGAGAACAATCCTCATTGGTTCTTGTGGAAGCTCAAATGTGCTGTGTAACACGAAAATGAACCTCATTGGTTCTCACACATCAAGAGAACATGCTTGAGCTTCTGTTTACTACAACTGATATGTGAGTTCAATCTGTTCATCATATAAAACGATTGTGTCTCTTCAAACAATTTGGACTAAACCACTCAATACAAATGGATTAGTTTAACAATCTCCTTATGAACTTTTTGAAGCGTCAAAATGTCAGTTGCATAGCTGTCAATAAACGGACAGAAAGCTCTCAGATTTCATCAAAAATATCTTTATTTGAGTTTTTGCATGAACTATCCCTTTAAAAAGCTGGTCTGTATCAGCATATGAGTAGTGTGATAGATTTCCCCTCTCCTCTCAAATAATTCCGTAATCATTCCGCTTGAAATCCATTCCGGGATTTACATTTCTTCACTGGTGAGAGAAACCTGCATCAAGCGAGCATAAAGCAAAAAAAGCGCAATACACAGACTTTCAGGCCGGAGCAAAACATACAACTTTCCCAATATCAGTGCTCACAAAGTCTGTACGCCATGAACACAGACAAGCCAAAAGAAACAAAACGTGAAACAATATTCATATCAGTCTCAGGACGGTCACTCAATTTTGAGGACAGAACTGTTGTATAAATTAGTACTTGTAAATTTTATTGTTATGAGGTTTTTTTTATTAGTAAAGATGTTTATACAACATGGAGGTCTCTGAATAATTGCATTGAGGTGGCTGTTAATCTTTAAGGAGCATCCAGGTGGCTTTATCCAGCTTTGCCGGAATTAAACAATTAAGACCTCCTGCTCTGAGCCGGATTTAAATCAAACATAGCTGCTCTTCACGCAGGATCAAGGGTAAAAACAGGACTCTATGAACGTTGAAGTATGTTACCTTTAGACGCTCTGCACTACCGATATATTACACTTTTAATTAGCTGACATACGAGAAAGAATCTGCAATCTGTAACAATGACAGAGGACTGTAAAGAACAGTGACGCACAACTTCTGCAGTGTCTAGCATCATTTTGTCAGGCTTACTCAGAATTGAATCATTACTTACCCAGTTTCTTTAACCCTTTTGTTAAATACATAATGACACAAAAATATACAGTCAGCAACATTTAAATAAATAATTTACAAAAAAATAAAATTACACATTGGCTCTTAAATGGGATTTTAATGACAATGACAAGTATTTAGATCATATTTAGTGTTGTCCCAAAAAATATGCTCATGCTTAGACTTTTCAAAGAGCTATATCTTATTCTGTGTAACCATAAGTTTCATTTTAATACAAACAAAGATTACAATTGCTCATATTAAATTAGATTTGAGATGTACTTAGGCATTAAGGCTGGTTTGGTTTGTGATATGAACGTGGACCAGCATCCTGCCATTGTGTAACATGTTTGACTATTATTTGTACTGTTTGCATAATTTATTCACTGGATGATTCATAGGTCAATGTTTTGCTCCTTTCAAGTTTTTTTTTTTATGATTATGAGCAGATGTCTTCAAGATTGATGATTTACACCACTTCTGCTTGAAAGGCTGACAGTGATTGACTGATTATATCTTGGTTTCTTGAATGCTGGAAATGAACATTGAACACCTGCTTACAGTTGGAGTTTGCATCATTTTAGCAAGCAGCTACAATGTTAAACAGAGCTGGTTTTTCTATTTACAAGTATAGGGCTGCACAATTAATTGAAAATAATCTAAATTATTTACAAAGAATTGTACATTTTGTCAGTTACGATATTCAATTTACGTCTACTCTTGTTGCATCAAAATAGTCTAGTATTGTGCTGTCTGCTTACTGTGTATAATTACAAGTTTGATTTCATGCAGCTCCACTTTTAAGGCCAATTCACACCGCACAGACAGTCACCAGTTTACAACACGTCACTTCTCAGACATTCTAACTCCTATTCAGCATGTTCAATCGGCGGCATTATAAAAATAGTGGTTCAAAAGGGGAGGGTCATAGAAGAACCATTATTGGTTCCTCAAAGAACCTTTCAGCGATCAGTTCTTTATAATAACAACCATTTTCCCTTAGTGTGAAGAACATTTTAATAATCTAATTCTGAATAACTGTTTTCCATTATAAAGAACCTTTTTAGGTTCAATGGATGTCTAAGGTTCTTCATAGAACCATCAATGCCAATTAAGAACTGTTATTTTTTTAGAGCGTAAGAGGACAAGGAAAAAGTTGACCATTTATGTACAGACTTGATTTACCGATGTATAGCCTAAACCCCCAATAAATTCATAAACACACTTCTCAGCTTGTTTTAGATAAGGGCAGTGTTATTATTAACTAAAACTAAAACCATAAAATGTGTACACAATAAAACCCAATAAATGTTAACTATAAAAACTTGTTTATATAACGTCGTTTTAGATGCATAAAGATTCTATACATGCAATTTCCCTGCACGAAAAAGAAAAAGATTTGTCATAATCATTCAGCCCTATTTAGACATTACATTTGAGTCAGAAGTAACCTACAGTACACTAGTAGAGTGTCATTGCTCTTGAAGCAAACATAAGTCTCTGTTCTTTTTAAAGGACACTGTAATGATCAAGCACTCATCTCAATCGCTGTTAAGTTCTGGGTTTGCTTTTACTTAGAATTGAACCTGATACCGTGAGTCAGTACTCTTGCTCCAGTAGCCTGCCTCTACCCATTGTCCTCCTTTGTAAAATCAGTGAGGATGATATTCAATTTGCACCAGTTGGAAAGCGAGTGAACATCAGGTTCTCTATAAGTGCCAGTGACTCTAATTGTGGTAGGCTAATTGGTTTTATTTCGCCTTTATTTTTTTACGTAACAGAGGGATCACAGCCCAAGGGTATGATGTATGTCGGCACCAAACAGGTCACACTGGAATTATGTTTCGCACACACTCAGTAAGCACGTCCTATAGAAGACGGGGCTATATTTCAATGTGCCCTGCATTTTCTGCTGAAGCAGAACGTGATGTGTTATGTAGGTAACCCAACACAATGCATACGTCTGCATAGTGCATAATAAAATTTTGCCTCATGGCCATTTATAATGAAGTCACTTCTAAGAACAGGAATGCATCATTTTACCTTGTTCATGAATATTCATAGGTTGACGCAACCCAAATCCGACACCGCCTGCATCTTCTGCAGTCTATTTATGAATAAAAATGCATGGGTTTGATGTCATGTTTAATAGTTTAGGACTGGAGATACAGGTTTGTGCCTTCTTTAATAACTCGCACACAGCAGGTGATGCAATTCAATTACGCTAACCTTTAATGTGTTTATATGGGGTGTGTTTGCATAGAGACTATCAGATTTGGAACAGGGCAGAAGCGCTGCTTAAATATTTGTTTTTTGCTTTTTCTTCAAAGCATTAGAGCAATGTAGTAAAACCAGTAAAATGTCCTACTGGTGTTGTTTCGAAAATATGTGCATTACATTGTGTCTATTAAGTGTTTAAAAAGAGTTTAAAATTGAATGAACAATTGCTAGCATATTAACATATCAGGGATGTACCGATATGAAAGTTTTGGCAGATACCGATTCTTGATATTTGAAAGCTGATAACTGATATATTGGCCGATAAATCTAAATCCAAATTTTTATATAATTATTGAAAGCCTGATTACACAAACAAATGTCTCACCATTGAAAGCCCTGTCCTAAGCACACAATTAAAATGTTCTCATAATTTTATGTAGCCTATATGACAGACTTGTGCTGTGACACCATATTTCCCTTTTTTGAATTGATTCCAATCATATTTCAAGCAATTCAAAACCATTATGGCAAACTGCACATCTGAAGTGTCTCAGCTGAAGGAAATAATCCATTATTTATTGGCTTTAATATGGCGGCCCAATTTTCCTTTTAGGCCGATAACGATAACGTTAAAAACGAACATATATCGGCCGATACCGATATGGTGGCCGATATATCGTGCATCCCTACAATGCATGATTATAAAGAAAACAATATAGATTTTTTGTGTAAAGTGATCTAAAGAGCAGAAAAAAAAAATGTTTATTGCTTTTGAGATTGCTGAAAAAGTCTATTTAAAGGAACACGCAGACTTTTGGGGACTTTAAGCTTATTCACCGTATCCCCCAGAGTTAGATAAGTCTATCCATACCCTTTTCATCTCCATGCGTGCCGTAACTCTGTCTGACGCACCCACTGCTAGCCTAGCTTAGCACAAAGACTGGAGGTAAATGGCTCCAGCTAGCATAATGCTCCCAATAAGTGACAATATAACGCTAACATTTTCCCAGAAGATGGCTGTGTCTCATGTGACCTTGTTATTTGTACACGCTGTGACTATACAAATCACAACATGTAAATAGGAAAACGTTGGCGTTATTTTGTCACTTATTGGGAGCATTATGCTAGCTGGAGCCGTTTACTTCCAGTCTTTGTGCTAAGCTAGGCTAGCGGTGGGTGCGTCCGACAGAGTTACGGCACGCATGGAGATGAAAAGGGTATGTATGGACTTACCTAACTCTGGGGAATACGGTCGGTGAATAAGCTAAAGTCCCAAAAAGTCGGCGTGTTCCTTTAACATGTGAAGAACGGGGCTAAACAAGGCTGATGACACATTCTTGCAGGCAGTGAAAACACTGTGATTAATCTTGACCAACACCATGACCAAATATAGTTGTTGCTCTCTTTGACAGATCACAGATGTGTCCTTGCCAAATTATTTAGTGGCTTCCTCAGTGGGACTCCTCCCAACACAACTCCTTAACTCCTATCTGGGCACCACCCTGCGCACAATGGAGGATGTGATCGCAGAACAGAGCGTCAGTGGATACTTTGTGTTCAGTCTACAGGTAAGCCGTCAAAAACAAGTTTGAAATTAAATCAGCAAAGACCCTGGATATACAGTTGGGCTCATATGTTTACATACTACTTGCAGAATATTCAGCATATTATTAAAGTTTATATAAAGTAATTTTTTTGCACTGCTTCGAATTGTTCCACATGACAAAACATTAACTGAATAATCTTTGTACATTATTTTAACATGTTTTATCCATTTTATAAGTTTACACAGCCTTACACCTACACAGTAGTCTGTAGTCTACACAGGAGGCGAGTAGCGTGGCACGACATGGCAAAAGACAATAGTGATACTGTCAACACAGATTCTTATTTACATTTATTTATTTAACACAGGCATGTTTATTCAGAGCGACTTGCAAATGAGGATCATCACAAGCGATTTTTCAGTCACTTTTATTTATATTGCACTTACAATGCAGGTTGCGACACTGACAATCTTCCTGTTTATTTAATGTAAAAGAGGCAATAATATCCATAGCAAGCAGTAACATCCTTGAAGCTGCCCATGTTAGTTTCCCATCATGCTCTGCATTTTGTAAATCTCAGAATTAGCAGTGATGTTTAGTTTCAGATTTGCAGTTGAGGAACTAATGGACAACTACCACAAAAGGATACAATCAGTCATTGATGCTTGAGAGTGTTACACAATATTAGGATTATTCAAGTGTGTGCACTTCCAGTTTCATTTAAGTTGTTTTTGTTGTAGAACATACTTGTTGTCTGTCTTTTCCTGGACTAAAATTAGATATTTTAAATATTTTAATAGATTTAATAAATATATTTTTTCAAATGCTAAACATTTTACAGATTCTGCAATGGATATATAAAATCAAAAGCAAATGAAATATTTATGTCTAGCCTAGATTTTAGGGTCATTCTTGTGGAACCTGTAGTAAACCATAATTATATATGGTCACTGGCAGAGCTTTAGCCAAAAATGTGTACGCATTTTGCATTTGCTCTTGTGTGTAGTAAAGTTAGATGCCAATAATGGATTCTTGACTAAAACAGACTTTTCCGATATATCAGCCAAGGACATTTGGACAAATTTACAACCGCATTGAATAAGTCACATCATCTGGATCTTTGTATCAACCGTCGTCCAGCTCAGTCAGCAGATCCTCCCGGTGACTCACTCTCTCTGTTTCTCTCATCAGATCTTCATCAGCATAGGCCTGATGTTTTACGTTGTACATCGAGCACAAGTGGAACTGAATGCCGCCATCGCCGCCTGCCAGATGGAGCTGAAGACGTCGTACATGAATGGCGGAGCGACCAACCACAGCGGCTCGACCTATTGCAGCAAACGGGCTGTGGCGGGAGGGGGGATCAACGTTGTCTGATCAACCTTTTTATTGATGCTGAACATTTTTCAACCCTCCATCCGGTTGCATTGCCCTGACTGGACGGCAGGAGATCCGTCAGAGGGGAATTCCTTGGCTGCGTCAGGGAGTCTTGGGAGCTGCTACCGTCCCAGACAGCTGTTCTAGTGATGATGAAGGTCTGACTGCGGAGCGGTACCGGCCCATCAAACAGAGATGAGAAGAGCTGACCATCAGATCTGATGGAAACGTTGCCCAAAGATTGGGACCCTGGGCCAGTATTAACTGAGAAGTTTATGAAATTGACTTGAGATGTTTTTGAGGTACGTTTTCTTTTTAAAGTTCTTTTTTTGATGCTAATAGAAATTATAACTTTATAGGAGGTCTAAAGCATGAAATGGGTTAATTAATTAAAGAGAACGTTATAGAATTGTAGTTAGATATTACAGAGGGCCCAACTAATATATCAGGTTAATATGCTTCAGATGTTTGCTCTTTTGTTTTTATAAATATATACTGTTATTTGGTAAAAATGAAGAATTGTTGAATTTCTTTATATACTTTTCTGAGTTAATCTAAAGGTATTGCTTAATGGATTGTTGTTGTTTTTTTCCATGTTATGTGTAGAGTAAGAAAAAAAATTAGTCCGTTAGTACCACCTGGATAAAATTGTGGCTTTTGCCAACTGGGAAGACTTTTTTGCTACACTGCAGTTTTGTAAGGAACAGATGGAAGGACCGGAAATTTTCTTAGCTGGATATTTAAGGCTGTCCTGCCAAGAACCTTTAGTACAGCATGATTAGCTCAGCAGTATATGTTCGATTTCTTATTCTCATATTGAGAGGACTGAAATGATTTGCCTTCTTTCTAGTATGATTTAACCAAATGCTTTATTATAGGGCTGTTGGCATTTTATGACATCACTTTTGTTAATTTATTCATTGTTAGAATCATATAATTCCAAAAGTTTGCACATATGGGATTCTACACAACTAAATATGTAAGAGACAAAATGCTGAAAAGCTGGAAAAAGCAATTTTATTAATATATTCTATATACTGAAAATATAATGTATTTGTATAATTATATAAATGTTTATGTGTGTGTATAAACACATATATACATATTTATATAATAATCGCGATTAATCGCATCTAACAAGTTTTTGTTTACATAATGTCTTACATAATATATGTCTGTGTGTATATATACTGTATATACACATGCACACATATATTTATACATGCATACATTTATAGATTTATATAATAACTGCTGTTAAATCGATTAATCGCATCTGACAAAAGTTTGTTTACATAATATATATAAATATTATATATATCTGTGTGTGTATACATGTATATACACAGACACTCACATACAAATATATATACATATATATATATATATATATACATATATATATATATATATATATATATATATATATATATATATATATATATATATATATATATATATAGTTACGTAAACAAAAACTTGTTAGATGCGTTTAATTGCGATTAATCGATTTGACAGCACTAATATACAAAGGGAAGTATTTTTCATATGTTAGTTCATTATTATTCTTATGTAATGAATGCTGAAGTTGAAGCTGAAGAACATGGGTCACATCAGTCTGATGGGTTGCCAAAATGGCTCACAGTTGCCTACAATGCATCTTTTTGCTGTTTTTCTTGTTTCTCAAAAATGCTCACCAGTGAAATTTCAGCTCAAACCCTCTGTGGCACAGTAACTCGTTGTGAGTGCAAGGCGAACGGCTACAAATATCTGACAAAAGTGCAAACTACAACCAAAATATTATTACGTGAGTATTGTCTGTCGTTCCCTCCTTAGAGGTTCACCTAATTAGAAACGAAAGACTCCTGAGCACTGACTGACGTATTTGGGTCCCGGCTATACCATTTAGCACAGGCTTCTGTTAACGAGCCCAGAGTCGAAATGAACAGAGTCGCAGCTTCCACACCGGGAACATGAAATCCCTCAAGGCAGGGAATTTCACGGAATCCTGGTGCTTAGTTTGTTTTTGTCTTTTCACTACATTCACTCATTCTCAATGGTCTGTAATACTGTTGAGCTGTTTAACATGAAATGATACTGTAAATACAGCTGTTCATGCTGTAAACCAGTATAGACATGGAAAAGACTTTGATTTAGCTTGATTTTGTCATTGTGAGCTTTTATTTGTGTTGAAAAGAAACATGCTCGAAATGATGGATTTCTTAGTAACTGAAATTTACACTCAGTTGGTGGTAGTGACTTCATTCTCAGTGTCATTTGAGACTCACCATTTGGTTTACAGCATCAACACTAGAGCGTCACCATAAACTGACAATCAGTGGAACACTGGCGCGCTGCTCATTCCGAAGGCTGATCTCATCTTGTTACTCTGTATTTATGTCTTCAGTCATAGTTTTGCTGCTACTTAGACTGTAGGGTCTGAGTGAGATGCTGACAAGGGCTCGAATTAATATTGCAATTTTATTACAATGTGATCAACACCATCTTGTTTTTTTCTTATATAGAGTGTGTGCAAAATAATAGATTTTCTAACAAGTTGTTACATTTACTTTGAAAAGTGCTGGTGTAATGGTGCACAAATGGACACATTCCTTAACTTAAAAATGGGATGAATGTTTTGTTTTTGAGGAAATTGAATAAGCCCCTCTGTTTTCAGATATTAGCAATAAATAAAAACTGAACATGCTGACTCACCATCTGAGTTACATTGTAGAGATCCAACAATCCTGGTCTTGTGTTACGATGTCAACCTGCCTTGTACCTCTTGCTGCCTAAGACATTGAAACAGGACACTTGCCTGCGGTGTGTTCAGAATCCGACTGTAAAATGCAAAAATGTAAAGATTTGAAATGTTGCATAAAAATCCAACAGGCAACAAAAAATAAATTACAATTTGAGGATAAGTATCAGTGCTTTTGTCTTATTTTTCCAGTTCAAATGACAGAATGGGATATGCAACATTGCGTATAACAGTGAAGGGGTCTTGCGTGGTTCTTGGCTAACTTTAATCTGAGATTACAGCACATTTAAATAAAAGAAGTACATATGTAATTTCAGATTAGGGCACATCAGGTACTATATTGAAACCCCTTGACCCCTTTGACAAGTGCATTTTACATATACTGTATTTTGTAATACAGAGAATTTTGCAATGTAAATGGATATTTATCGCTGTACCATGCTTGTTCAGTGTTATTTATGAAATAAAATGGTTGAAAAAAATCACACAAGCGTGTTTGTTGTGCCGTGCTGTGCAGTCTGCATAAATACCCTATTGTTTCTTCATTTAATTCAGTGTATCAGTGTAGGAGATGCATCTTAAAATGAGTTCCTAACAGAAGACTGTTTGTGTGCTGATAATTCAGTTTAGTTACAGATTGATAGTGTTGTTTTGTATAATTACGTAAGATTTTCTCCCTCTCCTGGTTCCCTCCTCTTTCATTATCTGTTATCTTTGAGTTGCAGTGACATGGGACAAAGTACACCGTAATCTAACCTAAAGCATGTAATCTGAACGGTGAAATGAAGGGGAAGATCCAACCCAGTCTCATGAGAAAAGTAACTATTTTACGAGGTGGTGATTTTGTACGATTTGAATAGTTTGAAAATGCACGATTATTAGGACAGTGGTATTTTTAGGATTCATTTAGGATTTTAGGAAAACAATAAGCATGAAGGTCCACCTCTAAACATAACCGAGCTCACTGGAAAACTTAACTATTATGAATTAGAGAAAAATGCTATTTTTAGTAAAATAGTAACCATAAACCCTAAACATACAAAATAATTTTACGACGTGTTGATATTGTTTTAATTGTATGATGTGATTTATACAAAAAAGTACAATTTTTAGAAAGAAGCAAGCATGAAGGTCCACCCCTAAACATAACCAACCCAGCTAACACACGATATAGCCTAAGTTATGTAACGTATTGGTATATTTGGTAATTACATGACTTACTAATTGACAATGTAACAACAACTTTGCATTACATTTACATTTAATTTAATTTCATTACCATCAAAATACCAACTACAACTAACGTCTGCTCTCGCGTCAACAACACGCATGCGTCTTGGTGCTCTTGACAATGCGTGTTGGAGGTTAATTTTTTATTTATTATTTTTTTTTTAATTATTATTATTCTGGGGCTTGAAAGTGGTAGTTGCATAGGTTGTTTGGAACATGAGGGTGAGTAATAACAGAATGTATTTTTTTTTGGTGAACTAACCCTTTAACATCATCACGTTGAACAAAATCAATTGTAAAGCTGTCTTAGTCATAAATAACACCATTTGAACTTATTTAAAGAAATAATTTGAGCCATTTTACTGCATTTTGATACCCTGTTCTCGCAAGAGCAGAAGTTGAATTTGCTCAGCGAGTTACTCTGGTGTCGAGTAATGATGCTCATTAAATATGCCCCTCGATCTGAGCTGCACCAATCACGTCGGGTTATCTGATATAGGCGGGCCAGAGGCGAGCTAAACAGAAGATGACAGCGCTGTGACGTCAAAGTCATTAGTAAACATTGCAAGATGCCAATGGATGAATACCAGTTGTTTGAAACGGCTTTGGCCGCTACAATGAACGAGTTAGACTTGGCTTTTTATCTAAAACAGGAACAGAAGACGCCGCTCGAATCGTTCCTTTGCAAGAAGGATGTTTTTGCTGTTTCGCCGACCGGATACGGTAAGAGTATAATCTACCAGTTAGCTCCGCTGGTTGCTGGGATTTATTGTTGTGATTGGTCGTAGTGTTATCCAGTTGCGTGCAGCGAGATTTTCAAATGCACGTTTGGTGCCGCCCCTCGAGCTGGGCGATTTTCATTAGTCGACGCCAGACCATTAATCTTTTAGATTTAGGTCTGGATTTCCAGGCTAGCATTTTGAACCATCATATATAATTTTTCACAGGCTTGTAAATCCCAATTTAATTATAAATACAACACTTTCATACGCAATTCGATGGAAATTCACTGATTCCATTCTGTAATCAGATTACTTTTTGTATGTAACTAGTGAAGTAATGCATTTCAAGTATTATACTTGCAATGTACATTAGAGAATATAATCACACTACTTTTTTGATGTTAATGCAAATTACATTCTAATAATACAACTACATTTATTTACAGTAAAAAAAGTTACTGCATATGACAGATGGACAGATAATCAGAATTTCCTCCCAATCTAAAAACAATACTTGGAAAATGTAACTGTGATATGATTCATTAGATATCGCTTGATGCTACAACATTTTGTTTTAAATGCAAGAGTCTCCTAGGATAGAAGGAATGGATGGATATTCCGGAGCAACCTGTCCGTCGGCCATCTTGGTTTGGAGGGGGGGGGGGAAATCGACATACGTCGGCTTGCCACTTGGTTGCAATGTATAGGATGATGCACTGGTTCCACTGTAGAGGTTGATGTGCAACTATGCCATCAAAACCCATGCGTATGCAAGACAATGCTTTTTGAATAGCTGTCCACTGTGGTGACGTCTATGCGTGAAAGGGTTAAGGCATTTGTGTATATATATATATATATATATATATATATATATATATATATATATATATATATATATATATATATATATATATATATACATAACTTAATTACTTTCTCACAAATCATCACTTTACATTTTTTTTTTTTTTATACAAATGCCTTAACCCTTTCATGCATAGAGGTTACCACAGTGGACAGCTATTTTCTTGCATACATACATATACTTGTACTTCTCATATATACTTGCATACATATATATCTTGCATATATTCTGATAATGTATCCGTCTCATAACCATCAATGGGGCATAAGCAGATCATATGAAAATGTACAAATGAGATTGTATGAATTCATCATCAATTCGCCAAAGTGTAGTTATGAATTGCCTTGAGATTGTGTTGGAAGACCCCTGCCGGAGTTGCTCCATGACTGCAACCTTCACTGTGTCCTTGATAACGGAAAACCCTCCTGGAAAAGTGCTGACCAAACAAACACATTGTGTTCCCCTTGTGCAATACGTGGTGTGGTATACTGACATTTCTGTCTTTAACAGTTGGAGTAGGACTGATCTGAAAGTCCCACTATCCCCCCTTCACTGAAATAGCATGTGCTCCTGGCCATGTGTCAAAACAATTCAATGTGCTACAGTGATGCCTATTGAGGGGAATAGCATTGAGAATCACTATGTCTCATTGGAGGAGATTATGAGGACAGAGCGATCACTTTAACTATCTCCTCATGTCATGTTATTCTGTCGGCTATAAGTAAGCATTAGCTAAGAAGGATGTTCAAACAAAACCAATTACAGGGCTGGTCCTTTAAGTGGCAGTGGACGTGAACCCGGTGAGAGGGCCAAGGAGAGTGTGTTTGTGCTTCAAGCAAACTTCTGTAAGCCAGTCATACAGACCCAGAGGGCAGATCCGTGGCAGTCTGACCTGTTTTGGATTTAATATTTACTCATCTGACCAAGCAAAAGGTTTATTAGCCTTGGCAGTAGGATGCCTTTCAAGGTTGTCTGCAGTCACGTGTGTCCACCCTGCTAGAGACAGCTGGTGCCTTGACACTTATTTGCTTTCCTCTAATTTAGGGCAGTTAAGAAGAGACCTCACGCTTCTCAAACTGCAACAGCAATAAATGTAAAAAAAGCATTTATCCAAAAATTATTATTTTATTTTTTTTCCAGAGAACCATTTATCCAGTGAGCTCCAATCCTGATAGTTTAAGCATCAGAACATGTATTTGTTTAATAGCATTCTGTGATGGAAATGTCAGAAATCTAATTTCATGTATTCAAAATACACAATAGTATTTTCACACCTTTTGCACAAAATTTGATTGGTAATAATTGGAACAACAGTATGTTTGCAAGGTCTATTTACCTATTTTCCACTGCACAACACATGCCATATTTCATCTAAAGCTCTTCACTGACACTGTGGTAAACAAATATATAATAACTTTTGAGAAATCTTTATTTGGGGCCAAATTTATGACATCTAAAAATAAGAATAATTAATAATACAATTATTATTAATAAAACAACAATAAATAATAAAATATTTTATACTTTAAATTTACCAGTTGAGTTTGGTTTAGTATTTTACAATAGTATTATTAGTATTTCCAGATGACTGTAAATGTAAGTTTCATTTTACTTTTTAGTCAATTTTGATGATTTTACACAGCATTTCACTTTCATTGGCATTTTTTACAGTGTGTTTGTGTGTGTGTATATATATAATCGTTTTAACAGCACTTATATATAGGCCTATATACACAGTGGTTAAACTGGCTTTTGAAGGGAGGGGACGCCCTTATCGCATCGTAAAATGACTTAATGTGTTGAGAAATGTGGTGATCAATGTTTAATTTCACTGTAATAAAGGTATTATCACACTTTAATAAAGGTATAATTAAACATTTATATTACACTGTAATAAGGTATAATTACACAATGTATTACATTGTAATAAAGGTATAATAACTAGGGCTGTCAATCGATAAAAAAATGTAATAGCGATTAATCGCATGATTGTTATGAGTTAACTCGCGATTGATCGCAATTCATCGCACATTTTTTATTTGTTCTAAATGTACTTTAAATTAAAACTTTTCAAGTTTGTAATACTCTAAATCAACATGGGCATGGATAAATATGGATGCTTTATGCAAATGTATGTTTATTATTGAAACCATAGTCAACATAGAGCATGAAGACAAGACATGTTTCAAAGGTCATAGATGTTTTTCAAAGAACTTGTTCATGTCTATTAGACACATGTAGAAAGAACAAAGATATACCAGATTCTAATTATTCTCTTTCTTTGCACTGAGCAATTTACTAACACAAACATGCTTAGATTTTTGC